>NW_024037865.1:0-358584 GCF_016077235.1 Cyprinodon tularosa
GTGACTAAGTGTAAAATAAAGTGTAAAGACTTAAATAGTGGCAAAATATTTGTATGTTTATTTGTAGACATATAAAACCATCATTATTAATTTTTCTAAAATCTTATATAAAAATATCAAATATGACAAAACAGTTCATTGATGGGCTGTTTCTAAAACAGGAAAAGAGTACAATCGGCTGAATTGGGGTCGTACAAATATCAATAATAAATATACAGTTAGAAAACACCAATAAAATCAATATGACATGGCCAACAAAGCCCAAAACAGAAACCAAACAAAACATGCAAAGATGCCCCCAAGTCAAACCAATTTGACACAGTTCAAAACGTCTATACGGGTGATTCTCACGAACCCAACCTATTGAAACCTATTGAAATTTTAGGGTCATACTCATAAAAAAATTAAAATAATCCACTTTTATTTGGACAATCATTATTTCTAATATTTGGGACAGATCATTGTTGGCTACCAAAATAAATTTTTTAATGTTTTTTAACTGTTTTTGAAGTCACAAATTCATTACCGTAATGTGTCCTAAGGGGAAAAAAATTATTTCGCCTCAATTTATTATTATGAATACTCAAGCAGGTTTATAAAAAATATTATGAATTTGTTTAAATATACATAAATTAATAAAATATGATAATATATAATAATTTCCTGTTAAGTAATTCAGAATATTGTAATAAAAGTGAGTGTCCGGAGGTTCAACTCTCATTACCGTTGCACCGTGTTCAAAGTCCTGTAATATTCACAGCACTTTTTTAAATAAAGTTTTTCTGACCCATGATGCACCACAAAGAAGAGAAGACAAAGATGGCTACAAGGTAAGATTGTTTGACATCTTTAGATCATGACAACTGTTAAGTTTCTCCTTCCATATGCCTATTTTTACACTACAGGTTATCATTACCGTAATGTAGAATACCTCATGTTCTTAAAAAGTTGTTAATAAGATGATTTCTTGTACAGAAGAAGTTAGAGAGTTCACACTGTTTGTGAGAAAAGTTTAACTGAGTCATCACGACATGCTAGAATTTTAAGCTAGCACATGTGGATGTCATTCATTACCGTAATGCATAACTTTCATTACCGCGTAATCTGAGGCCTGTTGCGGTAATGAGAAACAAGATTACGGTGATGAACAGTGTCATTTTGCAATAATAAATAGATAAATGTATAGGTTATTTAAACTGTAATGTTTTTTATTATACTTTCAATTTTTTAGGCTAAATTTCTAAGCTAATTTATGCTAATTGATATCACCTAATATGAAGGGCAAAAGGAAGTGAACAGAAGAGGGCGGCATCAAGAGCTAGGGTGGAAAAACATAGGCAGAAGATTTATAACAATCCAGACCTTCTAGAGGAGTATAGAAGAAAGGAAAGGGAAAGGTAGTGTCTCTCTTTCTCCCTCTCTTCCCCTTTCCCGCTCTTTTTCCCTCTTTCTCGTCTCTCCTTCTATTCTGTTTTTTCACGCTCACACTGTACAAATACAGTACAGACTTTGCTAACTTTGCTGTCTCACAAATGTTCCTATTGATATCTTATTTTAACAGGTATCAGAAGCGCAAGGAAAAAGGGTTGTTAAAGGCAGCTGCAGATCTGACACCCAGGCAGCTGCAGAAACAGCGAAAAAAATGGAGGGAAAATTCTAATCGATATAATAAAAAGAAGCAAACAGTTAAACACATACTAAATGAAACCCCTCCCTCAGATGACAGTGTGAATCAAATCAACCCTCAGCCTCAACCACAACTTTGTAAAAGATTAATCCAACCAAAGACCGTGAACTCTAATCCATCTGCAAAATCAACTCCAAAGCGGAAAAAAAAACAGCCAAATTAAGAGAAAAACTGAGGAAGGCACAACAAATTCTTAGTAACAAGAAAAAGGAACTAGATTGCCTGAAAAAAAAAATTAAACGAATGGAGGAAAACAGGTCCACAGTTCTTCTTGCAAGTCGAGCCAAACAGAGGAGAGAGAACCGCAAGAAGCAGGGTGAGAGAAACCAAAGAAGAAGGATGAGTGACAATGTCAGACTGTTCCTGAACAGAGACGATGTGTCCACATTAATAAATGGTAAACTTGGGGAAGTCAGGAAGGGTGGACAAATTTATAGGAAGAGGTTCCTCTCAGACACCATGGAAAATCTCCACAAGAGATTTCTTAAAGAGAACCCAGGCCTCAATGTGTCCCGCTCCCAGTTTTTTAAGCTGAGGCCCTTCTGGATAGTGAGACCAAAGATCACTGATAGGGAAACATGTGCCTGCAAAATACATGAGAATTTTTCAAATAAAATTAAAAAAATGCACCATCTCGGATTGATACATACAGTATCTATTACTGATGTAGTGGCTTCATCTGTCTGTGATTCGGAAAACATTGATTGCATGTATGGTAGATGTGAAGCCTGCAAAGATATTACTTTCCCTGTCAACATGGATCCAACTACAAAAAACAACATTATATCTTGGACTGAGTGGACAACAAGGTCAACACCAATAAAAAAGAAACTGCAAAATGGCACTACCACGGAGATTGACATGAAAACCACCACCCTGGAGAAAAAAGTGGCCACTATTGAAAAACTTGTAGAGCTAACCAAGTCAGAACTGCCCCGGATATCTACTCATTTGTATAACATTTGGCACCAGTTCACTCATCTTAAGCAATTGAAAGAAAATTTGACCCAGCATGATGTTGTAGTCCATGTTGATTACAGTGAAAACTACACCTGCAAATGGAGCAAGGAAATAAAAGACGCTCACTTTGGTGGATCCCACCAGCAAGTCACACTCCATACAGGGGTGTTATACTACACTGGTGGTCAGGCTGAGTCCTTTGCTACTGTGTCTGCCAGTTTACAGCACGATGCTGTTGCTACATGGGCACATTTGCAACCAGTTTTAGGATACATAACATCTAACTACCCCCTGGCAAAAAATATCCACTTCCTGTCCGATGGACCAACATCTCAATGTCGGAATAAGGTAGCATTCTACCTTGCGTCCACAGTGCCTTTTATGAAAGGGTTTAAGACTGTGACGTGGAACTTCACTGAGGCCTCTCATGGGAAGGGAGCTCCTGATGGAGTAGGAGGTGCTCTTAAAAACCTTGCAGATCGTGTGGTGGCCTATGGCACAGACATCCCAAATGCTTCTGCTCTACTAGAGAATCTGGCAAAGCACTCATCTGTTAGGCTTTTTGAAGTAACAGAGGATAATATTGCTGCATGTGGGGAACTCGTTCCTCCATTCCTGAAATCAGTCCCAGGAACTATGAAAATACACCAGGTGAGCACCCATATGTGCAACTAAACAAATGCACACTCATTTTTATTTTGCTTGGCTTTTTTTTTTTTTAGCTTGGTTTCAATTTTTTCTCTATTTTTTGTTGTAAGTTTGCATTTCAAAGAAAATATTTCTTTTTATAGATCTGACCTTTTCATGGTTTTGCAGATAAAACTAAACATAATGTCTCCACAGGTTGTTGCTACTGAACCAGGAAATATTAGATTTCGAGAAGTTTCGTGCTTCTGTAGTCACTCTTGTGACTGCTTCTCTCCAAAGGAGTTTGTTTTCACGCAAAGGGAATCTGAAGAGACCATCAAAGTAGGAACATGGGTCCTTTCGGACTATGACGGAGACCTCTATCCTGGCACAGTAACACAGGTAGGTTTAAGACTGAGTGGAGAATGGGAAGTCAGGTGTGCAAGTATTGGATTCAGATTGTCAACATGTAATATCAGGGTAATGATTATGTAATAATCAAATTGTCTTTGAAAAACACAGTTGATAACATTTTTTTGCTTCATTAATCCAGATTGCCAGTGGTCAGTATGAGGTTGATACAATGAGCTGTGCGGGAGACAATCGCTTCTACATACCATCAATAAGGTTTGCTGGTGAGAAGGTATGGTATTATTTGGATGACATCAAAGAAATTATTCCTGAACCACTGCCTACCTCTTCATCCGCAAGACACTTCTGTGTGGTGTCAGAAATCTGGGCCAAGTACAAAAAGAAAGTCCAATGAATTATTAAAATTAATGAATATTTTGTTTTTTTATGTAGCCTATGTATATTAAATCTAAGTGTCTAAGTGGCAGTCAAGACTTTCATTAACTATGACGCCTGGTAAATCAGGCCAGACCTAGAAGGAAAAAAAGAGTCACAAAAAAGGTCACAAATCATCTAGGAACCAAAAAAATCCATCACCACATCTTTTTATGTCTCCCTTTATCAGTAGTTCAGGGTCATTTTCTGAATTTGATTTGATATCAATTGAGTCTTACCTTTCCCCACACAATTTCGTTGCTCAGATTACTGGGCCATTTGATGAAGACATCAGCTGCTTTTCCTCTGCTGAAAACAGGGTAAACTGTTTCATTGCCTGAAATGGCTGGGAAAAATATTGGACTATTTTTCTGTTCAGTTTGTGTGTCAACTTAATAAACTTAACATTTTAAAAATATATGTTTTACTAGGGTATTTTATTGTTTGGGTAGTTAAATATTAATGTAGTTATGAAGGGTTCACTACCGAAACATTGTTTTTCATTACCGACATGTGTTTTTTCATTACCGTTATGTTAACTGTTTGAGGATTTATTTAGATTAGTTATGTGAATTACTTTTATATTCATCCCTTGATGAAATGTGCCAGACCCTTTTTATGTTATGGTTATATTGTTTGTTCAATGTAATGATTTGATAAAAAATGACAATCAAAATTTACTTTGAAATTTGTATCACTGTTACGGTGATGAAATGATTTTTTGAATTAAAATATAACATTTTGTAAAAAAAATGCCTATTTTTGCTTATTTCTGTCTCTCTGTGCATGCTGAAGTCCTTGGTGTCCAAAAAATGTGAAAAAAATGGTTTTGTGGTTTTAAATTTCTTCATGAAAATTGTGTTACGGTAATGAATTTATTTGGTCAAAGTTAGAATAAAATGTTTAAAATTACCTAGAAAATGTGCATATAGATTATAATTTTACAGTGAAAAGTGAAATTAGGATCTGTTTTATAAAGAGTGAGTGTTTTTTTGTGTATATAATGTTTTTAAAATTTTGCTACAAGTTGGACCATGTTCGTGAGAATCACCCATACAAGCCCAAACAACTAATGTAAAGCCTACACTTTTACCAAGGGAAAAAACAGTGGATGGCGACTCAGCAGCATCAGAATCATCACTTTGTTAAAATCCAACAAAAGAACTCTCCTAGTTCTGGAGGCCAGCAGGTGATAGGATCTTTCAGCAAGATCTTTCCCAAGAATGCTGACTGGTACTATTGCTTGGACCTTCTTGTCTGTGCACCAAACCCAGATTTGGCTTAAAAGCTCAAGTGTAATGGCTGCCAGTTGCCCTCTACACCCATGTGGAGTAGCTGAGTGAAAGGCCCAGCTTTGCCTCCCTCTGGCTTTTAAAGACTAAGCTCCGCCCCCCAACTTCCTACTTCCTGGTTCACCCTATCACTTTTGCCCCCACTTTGAAAGGTCACCGTCCCAGTGACACATTAGACTCTTATTATTAAAGCCATGCTCTAAAGGACGCAAAAGCAGTTTGACTAGAGACCTGGGGAATAACAGTGTCATTAGCATTAGGTCTATGTGTTGAGCGTGGCAAGTTGAAAGGGTTGGAATGCTGTCCAGCGGTAGCTCTATTGGAACGCCTCACTTGGCTGGGGGGGCTAGAGGATGGGGAAGAGTGTACAGGAACAGTTACCTGGGGCTCAGAAATGTGGGGTGGCGTGTTTGGTTCAGACGGTAACTGCGGTGTCACCAATGGCATATTCACTAGAATTAAACTCCCCATCTCACTTTCCCCTTCCAACATAGAGATGCCCTCTGAGTCACATGATGGAGCGAGTTGCTTGGGTAATTGAGACTCATGCAGCGCTAGACAAGAGTGAGGGCAGGGTTTGAGTTCAGCTCGATTAACATTCTTCTCCGAACCAGGCTGATTCAATGGTCTAATCTTATACACTTTTCCTCTGTCGTCCAGACAGTGCACGACCTCAAAAACTGTTTTATCCCAGAAATCCTGAATTTTTTTTCGCCCCGGTGGACGACTTCTTTTCAAGACAAGTGTTCCCGGGGACAAAATCCCTTTCACATTTGGTGCCATTTGTTCGTTTCTACGATCTGCTGCCAATTTTAAATGGTCTTTCGCATGTGCATATGCTGCTGTTAAGCGTGTATGATGTTCAGCAATCCAATCATTCATGCAGCCTGACGTTTCATGCACTGTGGTACCCAGCAAAAAATCAACAGGTAAATTTGGCTTTTGTCCAAACATCAATTCGTGTGGGGAATAGCCAGTGGATGAGTGTTCAGTGGTATTGTATGCAAAGAGAAGTTGAGGTAGGTGCTGTGGCCACTTTTGCTTTTTTTCAGGTGGAAGGGTGCGAAGTAGGTCATGCAAAGTACGGTTGAATCTCTCGCACTGGCCATTTCCTTCTGGGTAGTATGGCGTTGTACGGCTCTTTTCGACCCCATATATTTTACACAGTTGTTTTAGAAGCTCCCCCTCAAAATTTCTGCCTTGATCACTATGTAGGCGTTTTGGAACTCCATATGTATAAAACCATTTTTTTGTTAGAATTTTTGCAGTGGTACTTGCTTTCTGATCTGGAGTTGGAAAGGCCTGAACAAATTTGGAGAAAACATCAGTGATAACTAGGACATTCTCCCTCCCATCAGTAGCTTTTTCCAAGATTGTAAAATCAACAGATATCATTTCCAGGGGTTTAGAGGCAACTATATTGGCAGGGAATGTTCTTACTTTAGGGTGGTTTGCCTTAGCTAACAGGCACCGACTACAGTTATGGCAATACTCCTCCACATCCTTCCACATATTGGGCCAGAAACACCTTTCTCTCACTAGCTGAGTAGTCCGTTCAACACCCTGATGTCCATGATCATCATGGAGCTGTTTGAGAACCTCAGCTTTAAGACATTCAGGGAGAAGCAACTGAAAGTAGTCACTGCCTGTTTTTGGTGGTCTACAACAACGGTATAACACCCCCTCTGTCATATGAAACCTGTGCCACTGCTGTGCGAGTTTTCTGACTGGTTTAGGCTCTCTCATTAACTCGTGTTTAGTTGGAGGCTTTGCTCGTTGCCAATAAAATCTGAGGGCCCCAATTACTTTGTCCGCTTCTTGCAATGCTTTCAAGTCTGCCTTCTCGCGAATTGGAAATGCTTGGATTGCTGATGACATGACAGGGGAAGAAACACGTGGCTCATATTTCTGATTACGAATCATGTCAGGGACTGGTAAGCCAGGCATTGTAAAAGTAGTAATGTTACATGGATGCTGGCGGGATAACGCATCTGCATTCCTATTTGCTGTCCCAGGGCGATATTTGATATCAAAATCAAAAGCAGCCAATTCAGAAACCCAGCGCTGTTCTACAACCCCCAATTTAGCAGTGTTTAGATACTGTAGCTCAGGGGATTGTTTTCAGTAAAAACTACAAACTTATTTCCCAACAAATATTCCCTGAATTTGTCACTGCCCATTTAAGGGCTAAAAGTTCAAGTTTTCTAGAGCTATAATTTGACATGTTTTGTTCTGTTTGTCTTAGGCCCCTGCTGGCAAATGCAATGGGTCTTCGCTGGCCATTTTGATCTTGTGATAGAACAGCACCTAGTCCCGCATGGCTAGCATCAATTTCTAGGACAAAAGGTTTAGCAAAGTCAGCATAGCCTAGGACTGGGGTACAGACTAAGCGTTCCTTTAAGGACTGGAACCCCTGCTCACAATTCTCACTCCATTTTTCAATAATAGAGGATTTCCCATGGCCCTTGGATTTATGTTTGCCTCCAAGCACTTCTGCCACAAGACTGTGTAAAGGGGCTGCAAACTTTGAAAAACCTTCAACAAAGCGACGATAAAAAGAAGCAAACCCAAGGAACGATTTAAGTTCAGTTACAGTTGTTGGTCGTTTCCATTGTGCGACCACACTTATTTTTTCTGGGTCTGTGGCCACCCCATCAGATGATACAATATGTCCAAGATATTTAACTTCATGTTGAAAAAACTGGCATTTTTTTAATTTTAACTTCAAATTATAGTCTTGCAACCGAGCCAAAACCACTTCTAACCTCTGCATGTGATCTTCAAAGTTGGATGAAAAAACAATGATATCATCTAAATACAGAAGGAGTGATTGAAAGGACTGGTCACCAAAAATACGCTCCATTAAACGCTGGAATGTGCTAGGTGCATTGCACAAACCAAAGGGCATTCGATTGAACTCAAAAAGTTCAAATGGAGTGCAAAAAGCCGTTTTTGCTTTGTCCTTTTCAGCAATGGGCACTTGGTTATAACCACTTGCCAAGTCAAGTGTGGAGAACCATCTTGCCCCTCCCAAGGCATCTAATGACTCTTCAATTCTTGGGAGTGGGTAGGCATCCTTCCTGGTTTTGGCATTTAGGAGCCTGTAGTCCACACACAGCCTAATGCTCCCATGCTTTTTCTGCACAATTACTATGGGGGATGCATAGGGGCTACAGCTTGGTTGAATAATGCCACTGTTCAAAAGTTCCTGTATATGCGCTTTAACCTGTTCATATTGAGAAGGGGGAAGCCTCCTATAGCGCTGACTAACAGGAACGTCATCTAGCAGAGGTACTTCATGCTGCACTAATTTGGTACAACCCAAATCCCCTTCCCCCTGGCTAAAAACAGCAGCATATTTAGCCAACAGTGCTTTCCCTTGTCTTTCCTCGTCAGATGATTGCAGAGGCCACGGCGCACTATCAACATCAGAGCTGGAGCTGTCTGTTGCCCAAGTGGATTGTAGTACAGCTACCTGGCCCTTCACTTCTTCTAAAGTCACTGAACATGAATAAGACTTAGTCTGGACAACATGCAGCGAACCTAGTGGAGTGTGAGGTTTAAGCCAGGCATTTTGTGAGCCCACATTTACAATTGGTATCTCCACTATTCCCCTTTTTGCCGTTAGTAGGGCCTTAGAAATTAGCACACCAGCGGGAAGGCGGCTATCATCAAGGGGCTCCAATAGAACTGAGGGTAGTGTTGTTGTAGCAAATCTTGGACAGACAACAGAGATGAATTTTAGTGACCCAGCTGGAATCCACACTGGGCGGGCTTTAACCCTAGCTATGCCCAAGTATCCCAGGTCATTAAGTGACTCAATGGAGTGACACACTGTCATAGCCTGTTTCCAACCAGAACCAGCTGATTTTAGTGGGGGGAAGTCAAAAAGCTTTGGACCAAGCTGAATGAACAGCTCATGGTAACAAGAACGAATTATGTTCATGCCAAGCAAACCAGGGTTAGACCTCTTTTTCTGTTTAAAGTGGGGGTCTTGGGGGCTTTTCACAACCAAGACTCCCATTCTGGGGAGATGCTTACTCAGGATATTTACATCTACTTCCAGGTAACCAATGTCGGGGATACCTAACCCATTTGCAGCTTTTAACTGTAACCAATTGCACTGACGCAACTTGTCCTCACTCTTTGACTGAAAATGTTCAAGAAAGAAGTCTTCTGTAATAGTGGAGACCATTGACCCTGTGTCAAGTAGACATGGTACATTTAAACCACCCAGATTAACCTCCACTACAGGACAATCACTCATCAGTTCAGGTGCTTTAACCTCTTGGTTACCTGAGCCTGAGCTCTCCCCTCCAGGTGTTTGGCTCTCCACACAGAGGGCGCTAGTTTTCCTGTGGCCAAGACTGGGTTTCTACTGCATCAATACTTTGCACTGTAGCTTGAGGTCCTGAATTTCTGTTAGAATTGGTAGATTGTATTTGAGTCCTACAGAACCGTGCTGTGTCCAGCCTTATTACAGCGCAAACAGATTGGTTTACCACTGGGTTCAAAGCGATATGGTTTAATCTCTTTTTGCCCCCTGTGTGGGGCTTGGGGAATTGTGGATGGAGTAGAGAGGCCTATATGCTTCATTATAACATCCAGCTGTTCTTGTTGTTTCAAAAGACAGTCCTTAAGTTCCTTGAATCCAGTGGAAGGTTGTACTGACATCACATTAGTCTCTGCCAATATATTCCCCAGGTCAGAGTACATATCACAGGAAAATGCTCGTGCCCTATGTTTATTCACATTTCTGCTCTCCTCTGCCCATTTAATAGCAACAGTACGCAGTACAGAAACAGACATAGCTGGATCTTGGCTAATGTTACGTTTGAGTTCCCTTCTTAACATATCATCATGTAGTTGTTCTATAAATTGGTCACGTAAGATTTGGTCAGAATTAGGGATACCCCCTGGTGTTTTAAGAATAACCACATCCATGAGTGCCTTTAACGAATGAGAATAATCTCTAAGAGATTCACCCTCTTTCTGAGTGCGCTGAAAAAAATTGAAGCTGTGCTGAAACATAGGACTGGGAGCAACTATAGTTTTCACTAAGGATGCTAAATATTATTTCTGGTGTATCCTTTTCAGATGTACTATGAAAATCAATCTCTGCCTTAGCACTTACCTCTAAGTGATCATATAGGAAGAGAAGCTGCTCTGCTTGTGACATGCGCCTGACCATTAAGCACCTGCGGGCCTCTTCAATCCATTTTTCAACAGTTATTAAATGAACAGACAATTTACCAGAAAATCTGGGGCATTTACGTTCTCTTGGTATGTACAAGAACTGAGCTGGTACAGACAAAGATGCAGGAGGTACATTGACATTTGCTGATGTCGAAGCATTTGAGTCATTTGACTCTGCCGTTTGTGGCACAGTACTTTGATTAGCCATGTGTGACCTTAACTGTTCATTTTCAGCCTGAAGCTGTTGTACCTGGTCCAAGATGGCTTGAATGTCCTCCATTACTTTAGACTCCGATCAGCACCAAGTGTCCTGAAGACTCCGTAGATCTTGATTGTAGATACCAACCACTGTTTTTTCCCTTTTATCAAACAACTATGGGCCACCAAAGTCTCTGGTCCTACCAGCAACGCCAATTGTGACCAAGTGTAAAATAAAGTGTAAAGACTTAAATAGTGGCAAAATATTTGTATGTTTATTTGTAGACATATAAAAGCATCATTATTAATTTTTCTAAAATCTTATATAAAAATATCAAATATGACAAAACAGTTCATTGATGGGCTGTTTCTAAAACAGGAAAAGAGTACAATCGGCTGAATTGGGGTCGTACAAATATCAATAATAAATATACAGTTAGAAAACGCCAATAAAATCAATATGACATGGCCAACAAAGCCCAAAACAGAAACTAAACAAAACATGCAAAGATGCCCCCAAGTCAAACCAATTTGACACAGTTCTAAACGTCTATACAAGCCCAAACAACTAATGTAAAGCCTACACTTTGACCGAGGGAAAAAACAGTGGATGGCGACTCAGCAGCATCAGAATCATCACTTTGTTAAAATCCAACAAAAGAAACTCTCCTAGTTCTGGAGGCCAGCAGGTGATAGGATCTTTCAGCAAGATCTTTCCCAAGAATGCTGACTGGTACTATTGCTTGGACCTTCTTGTCTGTGCACCAAACCCAGATTTGGCTTAAAAGCTCAAGTGTAATGGCTGCCAGTTGCCCTCTACACCCATGTGGAGTAGCTGAGTGAAAGGCCCAGCTTTGCCTCCCTCTGGCTTTTAAAGACTAAGCTCCGCCCCCCAACTTCCTACTTCCTGGTTCACCCTATCACATTTGACAGGACATATAGACTTTGCCTAAATAATGATTTAAGGTAAGAATCTGTCATTTTTTGACATCTGCCCTCTGTTGCACATGCAAATGTCATCACTTTCATCGCTTTATTTTGTTTTTTGTGACAGAGAGCTTCAACCGTTGCATGTTTAACTTTTTTTTTAGTAATTTTTACACTTTATCGTATTTGTACTTTTTTGCATCCCTGGCAAATGCTTGCCCTACCGGAGTTCTCAGTCAATCCGTGTCGCATCTGTTTATGCCCCATGTTGTTAAATTTAGCAGATCCTTGTTGATCTCTTTCTACCTCCTTTCTGGATGACCTGCTTTCTAGACAGGTATGCATTTCGCTTGTTCACAGATATACTTGATCTGTCTATTTGACAGACTAAGAGGGGGGACTCTGTGATTTTATAGTGCAACGGACATTGTAGGAATGAGCAGACTGCCTAGAAAGGTTTCAGTTTCTGATGGAACAGAGGACACACAGATAAAGTAGTTTATATGAATGAGGGGTAAAACATTAAAGGACAACTGTGGCGAAGTCTATAGTTGGCCACCTCAGGTCTGTCGACGTAGGGGCCCAATTTGGCAGGATGTTACGGAACAGGCATCCTGCAAAGGTTTTTTCTACGCCTGGTGTGTAGATGGGGGTTACTGCTGAGTGGGTGCTGTCCCTCTGCCTTTGATAGCTCAGTTGGTAGAGCGGAGGACTGTAAAGAGCAACAGAGGATATCCTTAGGTCACTGGTTCAAATCTGGCTCGAAGGAGAGAGTCAAACTACCCATAGAAATAGTAGCAGCGGAACAAGCACTTTCTTTCTGAAACACAGAAATGTTTTTATGTACAAAAGACGTACAGCACACACAGAGAGATGGAGAGTGAGGAGGACTCCAGGAGCAAAACAGTGTTTTCAGATGGAAATACCGGTGTTACATCGAGCTGCGTTTCCCCATCAGATATAGTTTCCCCTGCATCTCCACACTGCGCAGGTGGCACGGTTCAACGTGCAAGCAACAGAAAATGCGCATGCTCGCTAAAGGCGCGTAACAGCCACCCTGTGCTCACGCCACAGGGGAACTATGGAGAGTGTGAACGATCAAATGTTAGCCTATATGGAGAAAGGGAGAAATGGAGATGGATGGATGGATGGAGTATCTATAACAACCCAAACACATAGGATTTTAGAATTAGACATCCCCAGTTATTAATTTCATACAGTCACCAGATCTGAATGCCCTGTTAAAAAACTTCACACCCATGAGTAGAGGTAATGCCTGATGATATTTACACCGCATCAGATACTGTTCACCCATGATAAGCAGGGGAAACGCTATCTGACGAGGTTTATAGGCCCGTCAGATAGCGTTCCCCCCTGATGTCATTCAAGTTGAGTTGCAATAACTTCAAAACTCTCTGCAGGTACTTGTCTTTGTCGTCCACTCTATTCAGCTGGCTTTTGAAACACATGGCGAGAAGGTGGGGGTCAGGTGCTGAGGGTTAGGGGGGGCGAGAAATGCAAAAGTAACACAATAGTTACTTTTAATAGTAACTAGTTAAGTAACGTGCCCAACACTGCTCAAAATGCATTTTGACTCTCCAAAATGTGATTAAGGATATCTTGAATTGTTATTTTTCCCTAGACATAGTATAACAATATAAACAACATTAAGGGCAGTCATAATTCAGTAAATAATGTTTGTTTATTCTATTAAAATTTCTGTATCTCTATAATGGGTCTGTATTATGAGTTGTCTTCTCAATTCAGAGACCCCGTGCAGGTTTTTGCCTAGGGCCCCAAATGTCCTAAATCCGCCCCTGCTTTGATTCGCTCCTCCGGGTTTCATCTGTTATGCAGAGAATGACCTCCCCTGTCGCGGGAACATGCATCGCCCTAAACTCACACCCATTGATGAGAAAATGGATTTAAATATGAAAGAAAATGGACATTTCAAACATATTCTTAATATTTTCATATTTCTCATACATGGATGCCTTAAAATTGATAGTTTTGGTGGACAGATAAATTTGAATTAATAGGATTTTACTCAATGGCGTAACGACAAAACAATAGGCCCGTAAGCAACATTATCTGGGTGAGCCCCATATGGAGACATGTTACAGTCGATGTGCTACAGTCAGTGTGCAATGAATAAATTCTCTGCTCAGTAGATGCCAATTCCCCATTTTGCTATCAACACCATTCTAGATCACTTCTGACACTTTATTTGTTAAGCTTAGAACCTACTGAAGAACCCTTCCCTCCTTATTTTCATATTTATTGTCCCAGACTTATGAAATCCACACCAAAATCACAAAGAAAACGTATGATTATGTGGAGAAACTTGCCTAATTGTAAACTCATTATTTCTCAAACTAAGCAGGGGAGGGAGATCTCGGCAACTTGGAACCTGAGGGAGATTCCCTCCCTTCCTTATTTTCACAATCCCTCAAATCTCGCTGTCTTTGCTGCTTGGCCCTGCCTCATCTAAACACTTCAAAACATGTAATTTAATTTTTAATTACATGTTTCTGAAGCCTGTCAGGCCTTTTTTCGTAATGTCTGTACATGTCATTTGATATAATACAACTGTTCATAATGTTCAATAGGGCTTGGTCGTCGTGACGTCACCACTTTGCGTGGTCGCCATGTTGACGGCGCACTTTACGGTTTCCTTAGACTATTGCCTGTGACTAACGCGTACTGTTCTCCCTCTCAGCCGTGTTTTATTTCGTTTAATTTCACCGTAACTTGATTTCAACCATGGTAAACCGTTGCTGTATTGTGGGCTGTAACAGCGCATCACATGATCGCCGAGGGAAAAACCGACAAAATGGGATAACTTTCCACGCTTTCCTGCCTGGAGGCGCAAACACGGAGACCAAGTTTCACAGATAACAAAGAGTCGTCGGCTAGCTTGGATCGTGGCTGTAAGACGACAGAACAGAACTTTCCACAGTATCCCGATGTCAATGCGAGTGTGTTCCCTGCATTTTCATTCTGGTAAGTTAAAGATGCACGGTTTTATTTTATAGCCTACAGTATTTCCTTTCTTCATCCGTGGCACCACATACATGCATGAACGCGCGCCCAGAGACTGTTGGTATAGCATTTTCATCCTCGTTGGTTGATATAGCATTTTATCCTCTTTGGTTGATGTAGCATTTGATATAGCATTTTATCCTCTTTGGTAGAACACACTGCCAGTTCCTACAAGGACAGGGACATCCCTCTCCATTTTCAAAAAAAACCCTGAGGTTGACAGCTGTCATAGCACCACTTACAAATTTTGCTGATCCTAGCGCTTACCAGCCGTCTTGTAATGTAATGTAATCATATAATACAATATAATAATGTGTATATTGAGGATCATTGATAACATTATGGTTCTATATGTGTTCAACACTGCTGCTGTGGATAATAATTTTAAATTGTGTCACCAGGAAAACCAGCAAATGAAATGTACACCTCGCATCCGGATTGGGCACCATCACTACACTTGGGCCACACTGAGATAAAGGCCACACAGACTACACGCTATGAGAGACAGGAAAAGAGAAAACGGCAAAGGACTGACAGTACACCTGCGATGGATGAGACAGCTATTGATGACCTTGTTCCACCCGGTAAGCCTTACAGAGCCAGCAGATTCAACACCGTATGTTGCTTCTGTGGCTTTTTCAGCTGCATGATGCACATTTAGCTAAAAGATGTCCTTATTTTATCCATAGTGGAGACACCAGCACCAGCTGAGGATGGAGCTGAGCAGACACCGCTGACAGAATGTGACTTCTGTCAGCGCCGGCGTGCTGAAATCAACCGGCTGCTGGAGGAGAACAGGACCCTGAAACGTGAGCTTGGCCAGAGAAAAATGGATGAAGATTTCCTGAAGGAAGACACCGTCAAAGTGAAATACTACACTGGACTTCCACACCTTAAAGTCAACCACTTTATTCTGGTGTTTATGAATTACTGTATTAAAGAAAAGATTGATGCTCAATATGGAATTGACAATTTCTTTGTATCAACAATACACTCTAAGCAAACATTTAACAAGTGGGTTGTTTTTTAGCCATAGGTGTGTTTTGCATCCATACCCAAAAGCAAGAGGTCTCAAACGATCAGATCCTTTTCAGTGTTTATTTGCAAGTAGTGAAACTTGAGAACACAGTGTAGCGCAGAACAGAGCAGTGCAGTTTGAATGCTTGTAGGTAAATGGTTACAAATAAAAAAATGGACGCGATGAAAATGCAGTGCAATTACTTACAATAACATAGTATGTATTTATACAAAATGTTCAATCCTATTAATAAGTCGGTCTTAATGAAACATCAATGGAGAAATGGAAAGTGGAGATATTGCAAATTATTATTATACAAATTGTAGTTATAGTAAACATTAACAGTTAAACACTGTTAGTGCAAATTCTTATATAAGTATTTATATTAATATACATTACTTAAATTGTATAAATAAAGGCTGCGATGCAACATGTCATGATATACAATAATATAATCTATAATTGTATAATAATATAACAACGTGCAATAATATGCAAATATAACAATACAATGTAATAATAAAAAATACTATGCTTTTTATAAAAAATGTCTATGATGACCCATGGCTTCAGGGGAGTCTCATTAATGCGCTGAGAGTGCAAGACCTGAGGAGAAAAAAAATAGACATAAATTATGCAGGTAAGGACACCATTATATTTCATTCTATGCAGGAAAGCAAACGTTAACCTCAACCCCTCATGCATGTGTATACATATCATATAAATCACAGTTATACAACAGTAAAGTATAACAACCACGCTGTTATATTGTTATATCACTTAAAAGAAAAAGAAATGAAATGAGCACAGGACATTTAAACCTGCATAATGCCTCTGACTGAATGATTTAAGCTCAAAGTTACCCATTACAGTGTTTTATGAGGTCAGATTTAATAACCCGCAGTCAATACTGCACTCATTTTTCTAAATAGTTCACTTTGAAAGACTCTGATTCAAACTAGGAGTTAACTTGAATGGCCACAGCACTGCACTATTGTTTATTTTTTTATATTTTGCGGATCTTTGACTATTTAATCTGTTCCTTAAAATTTTATTAATAACAATGTTTAATAAATGATTTTCAACAAAATACAGATGTAACACCTATCCAGTTTCTGAATGATGGTAAAAAATCTTGTTTCTACCAGCAGCTGGGGGAGACTAGATTAGAAGATGGTTCAGAAAACCTGTCAGGACACATTTTTTTCTAACACTAAGAATCAAACAAATGCTGATTTCTATTTCAGCAAATTATTCTTAAAATTTTTTTTAAATAATTTCAATAAATGTTTTGATAAAGACTTGAGATTCCTTTCACTGAATGAATGGTCACAAAGCTAGTGTTAAGCTTGAAGTAAATCAAATGGAATGCCCCCCCCCCCCCCCCCTTTAAGTTATTTCTGCAGCCCGGGTCTGGCTAACGTTCGTGTTGATCCTACATCTGCAGCAGGAAAAGGCTCAGATACGTGAGAAACCCGGAGGGTTGGCAGTTACCGTTACAAACTACACCTTTGAAACACATAGCAGCTAGTTAAAAGAACATTACATGCGTGAGTGGTTGTTAGCACTAGCGGTTAGAAGTTGCTAAACTAGCAGTTGTCAGAGCTCGTCTGAACACAGCTTACCTTGGTGCGTATCACTGTGTTCCTAGTGTTTGCTGGCTTTATGATCTGCAGCTCCTGAACCTATCCATCATGAACTGCACATGCGACTCCAAGGACTTGTAGCTTCTGTATTGTTCTGAGGTATATGCGCTTAATCCACAAACAAGGTAGCCGAAGACGTCCGAGAAGGAGAACAGTGGCAACAACTCGTCGTCGGTGCTCCACTCATTATTTGGAACCTCATACGGATCCAAATTATTTATGATGCTGATTTTGTCTACATACCGGCCCCTGGCTTCTCTATTAAGTGTATCCCGGTAAATTCCGGATCCTTTTTGGGACTTCAACATCGTTCTTCTCTTCTGCTTTTCCTCGTGCAAATACGTTATGTCGGCGCTATGAAATTGTTAGCGTAGCCGTCAACATGGCAACCACGTCCCAGAATGCAAAGCGGATCCTGAGCCCTAGAAGAATAAAAAAAAAAAACACTCAAAATGTTCACATTCTGACCGGTTTATTTAGGGAGAACCAATATGGCGGATGGTGACGTCACAGTACAGCGTTATACCCATAGATATCCATAATAAAGGCCTTTTTTATGGATATCTATGGTTAGACCAACGACCTATCAGCAATCAAGTTAATAAATAGAGATCAGAGACAAATAGGAGTGATAAAAAGGAAAGGATTTGAATTCATTTATTTTCCCAGGAAATACACTATTAACGTTTAAAACTTATAGTTCATATCGCTTACTGTTTTGGGGTTTTTTTTAGGGTGGAAGGGACGTAATTTAACATCGAGAGTGACCCGGATGTAGATGTAGCCGCGCATGCGCAATGCGCTTCTGGTAGGGATCGGGTAGCATTAGCAGCATTAGCTTAGCTTGTGTGTGGAGTCATCGTAGAGAGGCCGATAATCTGGGAGTGTTTGCAGTGAGAATGTCTTCAGTCCAGCTTCAAGGAGAGTTTATCACCGAGCAGTTAACTCCTGCTGAAGAAACATTCACGGAGTTTAAAGGGAGTTTGGTCAATTCGGAGGAAAAGATGGACGATCAACAACTACTGCTGGATTTCACCAGGATCCCCCAGATCATCTTACACCGGATAGGTAGGAAACACCTGATAGAAACGATTCCCTGATGATGCACGCTGTGGATTTTAGCCTCATCTGATTGAAAAGCTGCTTAGAGGAGATCTAGATGCTAAGCTAAAGCTAACCTCCGGTTAGAGTGGGAGTCCAAAAAAGGCTAAAGTCTGCATCATGTTTGGTTATTGCAGCCTTTCGAGTGTGAGTTTATTGGTTTATTGTTTTTTTTGGGGGGGGGGCTTCCAGTCTCTGTTTTTACTTCTTATTTTATAATAAGAAATAAAACTTTACAGACGTACATTCAACAACCCGACAGCTCTCGCGTACATGGCCCTGAACCCTGTTGCATGCTGGGTATTGGAGTTTTAAAGCTTCCATGCTAATAACGTCACACTCCCCTCCACAAAGACACAATTTTCGCCCGGAGCTCCTTGGAAAGTTAGTAACTGAATCCTGGAGAGCAGCAGCAGCTCCTGCTGGCGATGGTTCACTGATGGAAACATTTACAGACATCCTGTCATTTAAATAACAAAACAAAAAAAAAAACAAAACAAAAAAACTCCAGAAAAGAAGCGACTGTCGTTATAAATGGTTTGTTTTCTACTTCATCGTGTAGTTTTTTAGTTACATTTTTTTTTTATTTCACTTAAAGTCAACAATAACATAAAAAGCATACAGATAAACAAAAAATATACTGGGGGGTATAATAATATAAAATAAACGAGTACATTCAGGAGGAAAAACAAACTTACAGACGTACATGTTTAGTAGTGTCATAATACGAATGTATATAAACATACATATATTGTAGAAAGACACATATATTCTGCATTAATGAACTGTCCAGAATTTTTAATTGGGAACAGATTGATTGAACAGATTTTTTGTGAGAAGAGGGTTTAATAGTACAAAAATTTTGTTTAGGTTAAATGGTCTGACCATCCATAATTACGTTCCAGATATCTTAAAATAAATTTTTACTAGACAAAACCACATTTTGACTATCCGGAATGATAATTTAAGATATCTGTATTTACATTCTGATTAGTGACAATAATAATTCAAGATATCTTAAATTACATTTTGGCTAGTCAAAACTCCTTTCAAGATATCTCAAATTACGACACCGGATTTGTCATTTAAAGCGTCACACGCTGATTTAACTTTTCCTCCTTTGGATTAAACCGAGAGTGAGGAATTTTTTTTAGGAATGATCCTCCTGGAAGCCCATTAAAAAGATCATTACACATTTTGACTAGTCAGAATGTCAATTTAAGATATCTTTTAATGGAAAAGCTGAATAATTCAAGATATCTTTAATTCATTTAGAGATATCTTAAAAGGAATTTTGAATAGTCGAAATTACAATTCAAGATATCTTTAGATTTTTTTTGTCAAGTCATTATTTGCTTTTAAGATATCTATAATTTAGATTTCACTAGTCAAAACTGCATATCTCCTATCGTAAAATATATTTAAGATATCATGAATTGTGGTGGCATTCGATATATTTTTAATTAGAATTATTACTAGTCAAAACTAAAATTGAGATATCTTGAAATTATTTAATGACTAGTCGTAATTTAATTGTAGATATCTGAAATGTGTCTTTCAGATAGTCAGTAATTGATTCTAGATATCTTAAATTGACGTCTCCATACAAGTTAATGGTAAATCTGACGTCACTTCAACTAGTCAGAATGTAATTAGAGATATCTCGAATAGGTATTTTGATTACCATATTTTCACAACTATAAGGCGCATATAAATGTCTTTTTTTCCCCCTCAAAATGTGCGGCGTGCCCTATGGTGCGGTGCGCCCTATGTCTGTTGTTACTGCGGGCGTTGTTGAGACCACCATGAGAACGTTAAAGGGGGAAGTGTGGGCGTGGACAGAAACTGCCGCCTATGATGATTTTTAAGAGAAAGACTTTGCCTAAAGAGATTTTTTCAGCTGGAGTCGTTATTAAGGCAAATGAAAAGGGCTGGATGGATGAGGAGATGATGAAAGAGTGGCTGAGGGAGGTGTATGTAAGGAGACCAGGTGGGTTTTTTTCCGCGCATCACCATCGCTGTTAATCTGTGACTCCATGCATGCCCATCTCGATGTGAAAAACATGGTGAAACAACGCTGTGCTTGCTGTTATTCCGGGAGGTCTGACAAAGGAACTTCAACCGCTCGACATCAGTGTGAACCGGCCGTTCAAAGTAAGGCTGCAGGCGGCGTGGGAGCGATGGATGACCGACGGAGACCACAGTTTCACGAAAAGTGGAAGGCAGCGCCGGGCAAGTTACGCCACGGTTTGCGGATGGATTGTAGATGCTTGGGCTAACTTTCGCAAAAGCCGGCATCATTTCCGACGAGCCGCCCGGCACGGAAAGTGACTCTGACAGCGGAGAAGGAAAATTGGCATGCCTGATTTAGCGCAGCTGTTTAATTCAGAAACAGAGGAGGATGACTTCAATAGGTTTGATTAATACTTTGTAATAAATACATGAATAAAGCACAGTCATACTCAGTTTTGCTCCCGCTCTATTTTTAAATACGCAGTAGAGGTATTTAAACGTAGTAGAGGACATGTACCTGTATATAAAACCCCCGCCCTATAGTCCGGTGCGCCTTATGTGTGTGTTAAATACAGTAATTGCACACATAACTGAGACTGCGCCTTTTAGTACTGTGCGCCTTATGGTCGTGAAAATACGGTAGTCAAAATATAATTAGACATATCTTAAATCGCTAAAACGTCTCGTCATAAAAAAATTTCAGATATCTTTAACGGCAGTACAACCGAATTTATGTTTAAACGGCTTGCCATAAATAACGTCACTTTTCCCTATTCATGTGTATTGGGCCGTTACCTTCAGATATCCAAAATGACATTACTGCTATCTGAAATAAACATTCTGGATGTCTAAAAATGAATTTCAGATCTCCGTAATCTGATTGTTACTGGTCATAATTTTAATTTCAACTGCATTTTCAATCTGTATTTTGGATAGGCGTTATTAAAATGTAGATATCTGAAATTCCAATTTAACTCGTCATAAATCAATAGTTGATATCTGTTATTATATTTCTACTAGTCGAAATATATTTTAGATAACAAGAATTGTATTTCTAGATATCTGTAATGTTTAGATTTATTTTAGATATCTGAAATAGTAGTTGTGACTTGCAGTAACTCTATTATGGAGATCTGATATTAGAATTCATCTTCGTCAGAATTCATTTTAGATAGGAAGAATGTTTATTTTAGATACCGGTATCTGGAAGTAAAAGCCCAATACATATGAATGGGAAACGTGACATCATTTGTACTAGTAAGAATTACATTTCAGCTTTCTGAAATGTATATTTTAAGATAAGATATATATAGAGGTATATCTTATTTTAGATATCTGAAATGTTCATTTTGACTAGGAAGAAACACATTTGAGACATCTAAAACATATATTCAGTCAAGCTAACAAATGTCAAAAGGGCCCCTTAAAATTTGTAACGATTTCTAGGTATTTGAAAGTTTATTATTACTAGTACAATTATATTTTTGGCAGCCTGAAATGACATTTTTGCTGGCAAAAATGTAATTTAAGATATTTATATGTACATTTCTGGCTAGTAGGAATGTCGTTTTGACTAGGAAGAATCTTATTCTAGAGATCAGCAAATGGAACAATAGAGAGGACAGCCCTTCTAATAAATATCAAAATGGCCTGCCATAGGGCTGTCCCTCGCTGCTCCTCCCGGCTCCCCCCTCCCCTTGCAGAGCAAGAAACCAGACCTGTGCTACAGATGCAGACCATGATACACACATATAAAAATAACTAAATCAAATCTGCCTGCTCTTAAATAGGATAATCAAATAAATTAGGCTTTAAGGGAGAAACCAGGGAAGCATTTAAGGCAGATTTAATTTTTTTTTCATTCATTCAACACTGGGAGTATCACGATATGGCAGCCCCAGATAACCAGGTATATGACGCTCGCTCAACTGAAAATTTGGCATTGGGACGAGTCAAAAATAAGAGAGCCAGGCTGTTATCTTTGCACCAGCCCACCAGCTGCTCCACCTCCTCTCTGTAGTCCAGGTCATTGTCGTCTGATGAGACCCACCAGCGTGGTGTCGTCTGCAAAGTTCACGATGTGATTTGTGGTGAACCTGGGGATGCAGTCATGTGTCATCAGGGTGAACAGCAGGGGGCTCAGGACGCAGCCCTGAGGAGAACCTGTTCTTAGACTGATGACATCAGAGGTTTTCTGTCCAACCAGGACTGGCTGAGGTCTATTGGTGAGGAAGTCTAGCAGCCAATAGCAGAGGGGTGTATTGAATCCCAGCTGTTCCAGTTTAGCCCATCAGATGCTGTGGGATGATGGTGTTGAAAGCTGAACTTAAGTCCAGGAACGGCATCCGCACGTGGGTGTCTCCTCCAGGTGTGCCAGCCTCAGGTGGAGAGCAGCAGAGATGGCGTCCTCAATGGAGCCGTTCCGTTGGTAGGCAAACTGGAACGGGCCGAGTGTTGGCAGCAGACTGGAGACGATGTGTTCTTTGACCAGCCTTTCAAAGCACTTCATCATGATTGGAGTCATTGCGACAGGCCGGTAATCATTTAGTGAGTTGACCTGAGGCTTCTTTGAGACTGGAATAATGGTGGCAGACTTGAAGCATGCTGGGACTATGGATTGGTCCAGCTAGGTGTTAAAGATATCTGAGAACACCAGCCAGCTGACCTCCACACTCCTTGTACACTTAACTTCACAGATCTCCCTCTGAGAATCACCTCTCACCATCTCAGCCAGCGTATTAACCGTCCCACTGCGTTTATTGCAATGTTTCTTTTTTTGTGTAATTCTCATATTTTTAATATAGAGATATAACCTGAGGTTTGAGATATGCTGCACGGATTCACTAAGTTGGACTTAACTTTATTGCAGCACCACTTGGTCCCCCCCCCCCCCCCCCACCCCCCACCCCACCCCCCAATAACATCCCATAATATGTCCAAAGTTAAATGTGGGATTTTTTTTTCAAATTGTGTGGTACAGAGACAGAAGTTTGGGGGGAAAAAATCAGCACAACCCTGCGCAGTCAGAGCTTCTCTATACGCTGTCAATGTGACACGGAAAAAATCAGATCCGTGATTAAAAAGTGGTGCCCAACCAGTGTGACCAGGCCTTTCTAGTCCGTGTTCTAGATCAGCTGGTGGTGACAGCTGGAATGTATAGATGTTTCTGTGGCTTTTCAGGGCTCCTTCACAGAAACTGGAAATATTCTGTGTTCAACTTTAAGAACTAAAAATGCTTTTAATATTCGCTCTGATGGAAACACATCCATTTTATTGCAGTGACATTGCATGTTGCAGTTTGTTTCAATTATCCCTGCACCTTTACACTGTGCAGAACTGCTTTGATTCCTGATGTTTCAGAGCCACACAGTCTTAATAGATCTCAAGATGCAACAAACATCAGAAAGCACAGAGTGATCATTGAAACCCAACTGAGATGTTATAGAGCCACGAGAAATAAAAGGTTCAGAAGGATCAGCTGGCTTTATCATTTATCTATTGTCATCCTGGATGATATCTAAAGCCTTCAGACGAAAACAGTCAAGCTTTGTTTGTTGTTTCAGAAAATCTTAGTGGAGGATGGATTAGTTTTTACAAGCTCACTTCTGCCCAGTGGTGTCAAAAGTACACACATTTGTTACTTAAGTAGAAGTATAGATACTGCAGTTTAAAATCACTGGTAAAAGTTGAAGTATCATCTTGACCTCTTTACTCAAGTAATAGTGAAAAAGTATCTACTCCAAAAACTACTTAAAGTATAAAGTAACCTTTAAAAAAAACAGCAAGTTGCCACTTTATGAATTGAAAGCTACATTTTTTAGACTATTACGAAAAATTCTTTGAGATAGGGCCAAGGATGAGGGAGGTCTTGTTGGTCTCTGTCTTCATATAGAGCATTTAGTATTGTAAGAAAGCCCACACTGTTTCCGAATAAATACATTATTGTATGAGTTATGTTCTGTTCTGTTTATGCCTCTTTCCTTGTAAGTATGAAAAGTCCCATGCTCCGGAATGCACCATAGCTATCTGACGCTCGTGAATGCATCACACTGGTCTGTGAATGCTGTGCTGTGTAGATGCGCGTTTGATTTTCCGCTTAAGTCAAAGCTGTACCCTGGACAAAATCTTTGGATTTAATGTTGTTCATAACATCCATACTTTTGTACATTAATCTGCCAAATGACCACAAATTTTTTTCCCCACATATTAAAGCGTTTTTATATCATTAATATAACAACAAGTATATTGGTCATATTTTAATCCGTTTTCCTCATTGATAGTCGCAGTTGTACAGAGCGAGGCACGCTCCCGCGGCTGGGGATGCATATCTCAGGCAGGGATGCACTTTTCGGCATAACACATTAGCTTCTGGCCAATCCAGTTTAACCAATCCACAACAGTGGCAATAGGGATCAGACATAGCAACAAAATGATTATTAACTCATTAACTCAATCCAGCTTTAACTAATCCAGAATCTGTGAACATGCACATATACACTACCATTCAAAAGTTTGGGGTCACATTGAAATGTCCTTATTTTTTAAGGAAAAGCACTGTACTTTTCAATGAAGGTGACTTTAAACTAGTCTTGAACTTTAAAGAAATACAGTAAATGACTATTCTAGCTGCAAATGTCTGGTTTTTGGTGCAATATCTACATAGATGTATAGAGGCCCATTTCCAGCAACTATCACTCCAGTGTTCTAATGGTACAATGTGTTTGCTCATTGACTCAGAAGGCTAATTTATGATTAGAAAACCCTTGTGCAATCATGTTCACACATCTGAAAACAGTTTAGCTCGTTTCAGAAGCTACAAAACTGACCTTCCTTTGAGCAGATTGAGTTTCTGGAGCATCACGTTTGTGGGGTCAATTAAACGCTCAAAATGGCCAGAAAAAGAGAACTTTCATCTGAAACTCGACAGTCTATTCTTGTTCTTAGAAATGAAGGCTATTCCATGCGGGAAATTGCTAACAAATTGAAGATTTCCTACAACAGTGTGTACTACTCCCTTCAGAGGACAGCACAAACAGGCTCTAACCAGAGTAGAAAAAGAAGTGAGAGGCCACGTTACACAACTGAGCAAGAAGATACAGTGGGGCAAAAAAGTATTTAGTCAGCCACCTATAGTGCAGGTTCTCCCACTTAAAAAGATGAGAGAGGCCAATAATTTTCATTATAGATATACCTCAACTATGAGAGACAAAATGAGAAAAAAAAATCCAGAAAATCACATTGTCTGATTTTTAAAGAATTTATTTGCAAAATATGGTGGAAAATAAGTATTTGGTCAATAACAAAAGTTCATCTCAATACTTTGTTATATACCCTTTGTTGGCAATGACAGAGATCAAACGTTTTCTGTAAGTCTTCACAAGGTTTTCACACACTGTTGCTGGTATTTTGGCCCATTCCTCCATGCAGATCTCCTCTAGAGCAGTGATGTTCTGGGGCTGTCGCTGGGCAACACGGACTTTCAACTCCCTCCAAAGATTTTCTATGGGGTTGAGATCTGGAGAATGGCTAGGCCACTCCAGGACCTTGAAATGCTGCTTACGAAGCCACTCCTTCGTTACCCGGGCGGTGTGTTTGGGATCATTGTAATGCTGAAAGACCCAGCCACGTTTCATCTTCAATGCCCTTGCTAATGGAAGGAGGTTTTCACTCAAAATTTGACGATACATGGCCCCATTCATTCTTTCCTTCACACGGATCAGTCGTCCTGGTCCCTTAGTAGAAAAACAGCCCCAAAGCATGATTTTTCCACCCCCATGCTTCACTGTAGGTATGGTGTTCTTTGGATGCAACTCAGCATTCTCTCTCCTCCAAACACGATGAGTAGAGTTTTTACCAAAAAGTTCTATTTTGGTTTCATCTGACCATATGATATTCTCCCAGTCATCGTCTGGATCATCCAAATGCTCTCTAGCAAACTTGAGACGGGCCTTGACATGTACTGGCTTAAGCAGGGGGACACGTCTGGCACTGCAGGATTTGAGTCCCTGGCGGCGTAGTGTGTTACTGATGGCAGCCTTTGTTACTTTGGTCCCAGCTCTCTGCAGGTCATTCACTAGGTCCCCCCGTGTTTTTACTCACCGTTCTTGTGATCATTTTGACCCCACGGGGTGAGATCTTGCG
The DNA here is from genome assembly GCF_016077235.1 of Cyprinodon tularosa. NCBI lineage: Eukaryota > Metazoa > Chordata > Actinopteri > Cyprinodontiformes > Cyprinodontidae > Cyprinodon > Cyprinodon tularosa. The sequence goes on from NW_024037865.1 coordinate 26,635, forward strand.
TGGAGCCCCAGATCGAGGAAGATTATCAGTGGTCTTGTATGTTTTCCATTTTCTAATAATCGATCCCACAGTTGATTTCTTCACACCAAGCTGTTTACCTATTGCAGATTCAGACTTCCCAGCCTGGTGCAGGTCTATAATTTTGTTTCGGGTGTCCTTTGACAGCTCTCTAGTTTTGGCCATGGTGGAGTTTAGAGTGTGACTGTTTGAGGTTGTGGACAGGTGTCTTTTATACTGATAACGGGTTCAAACAGGTGCCATTAATGAAGGTATTGAGTGGAGGACAGAGGAGCCTCTTACAGAAGAAGTTACAGGTCTGTGAGAGCCAGAAATCTTGCTTGTATGTAACTGACCAAATACTTATTTTCCACCATATTTTGCAAAAAAATTCTTTAAAAATCAGACAATGTGATTTTCTGGATTTTTCTTTCTCATTTTGTCTCTCAAAGTTGAGGTATATCTATGATGAAAATTACCGGCCTCTCTCATCTTTTTGAGTGGGAGAACTTGCACTATTGGTGGCTGACTAAATACTTTTTTGCCCCACTGTATGTACATTAGTCTCTAGTTTGAGAAACAGACGCCGCACAGGTCCCCAACTTGCATCTTCATTAAATAGTACCCGCAGTAGCCTGTAGTAAAGTACAGTGCTTTTCCTTCAAAAATAAGGACATTTCAATGTGACCCCAAACTTTTGAATGGTAGTGTAAATGGCTGGTTCAAGGTAGCAGACCAATCCTAACCATGAGCGCAGAAGGAAGAGCTCAATGTTTCTCCTTTGAGGAACAGAAACTCATCAGAAATGGGAAGAGAAAAGGAGGCTAAATGAAAAGTCAAGCACAATTAACATAATTTAACCCGGTTAGTTGCATTTTTTAATTAATGTTTGGGATCCAGTGAAGCTGGAAGCTGATGCCACGAGTGCTTCGTATTAATTCAAGAAGTGGTTTGTCTGAGTAAAATTATCATGATTTTTTTTTAGCTGTATCAGAACTTAGTGGGACAAATTGTAAAAATACCTGATTTTTAAAATGGTAAAAGTCCCCAAATTAAGCCCCAAATGTACAGAAATACCTTAATGTATCTACTTAAATGAAACTTCATAGCATTTCTGTTTCACTCTTTTACAAACTTATTACTCTACATGATCAACGTTCTATTTCACAATACAATTACAGCCTTCTGTTTAGTGTTTTTGTCTTCCTGGTGGTTTACCATTAATCTGTCATGTCATCTGTGATGCAGCTTTAGCGCAACATTTCCCCTTCTCATTTATACTGTTACAGCAGAAAAAGAAACAAACAAATGGAGGGGATCATATTCATCATGCAAAACACTTGGTAGTGGTTGCCTAACAGGATTCTCGGTCACCCACGATTAAAATTATTTAAGTTCACTCAAATATTAGGCTAACAGTTAGCTACAGAAACCAGGCTAGCATGATGTTTTAACATTTCAGATGGCAATAAAACATAAATTAATTTAAGTATCTGGAAAACTAAGATTGGGTTTGTCTACTGGGAAAATGAAAGAAAAACATGCTTAAAGATAAAAGTGAAGGTTCAAACATGTGATTGTGGTTTCAGAGCTGAAGTGCATGCTGGGAGATGTAGTTCCAGTCTGTTTATTTGTATTTAGACTAACACAAGGAGGACTAAACTTAAATGTCCTTTATTTAACTTACAATAGAACTTCTTTCTGCTGTGTTTGTCTTTCCAGACCACCTGGAAGATTATGTTGGAAAAGAGGAGGGTTTCTCTGACCAGCAGCTATGTGAACAGGAGAGGAATATTAGTTTGGACCATGAGGAACTGGAACCTCTGCAGATAAAAGAAGAGCAAATGGAGCCAAAACATCCGTGGACAAAAGAGGAAACCATGGAGGTCCTCATTAGTGAGCAGGAAGAGCAGCTTGTTCTGCAGCAGGAGACTCGAGATACAGCAGAGAAGCCTTCCCCATGTTTGACATGTGGAGAAAACTGTTTAAAAAAAGAATATTTTATAGTTCACACTCACGCAGGTCAGAAGATTTATGAATGTCTACCTTGTGGAAAAATGTTCACAAGGAAATCTAATCTTGATAGTCACATCAGAATTCACACTGGTGAGAAACCTTGTTCCTGCACGATTTGTGGCAAAAGTTTTACTCAAAAACATCATTTGACTAACCACATTAGAACACACACAGGTGAGAAGCCTTTTAAATGTCTGTCCTGTGGAAAAAGCTTCACTCAGAAATCTCATTTTGATAGTCACATCAGAATTCACACAGGTGAGAAGCCATGTTCCTGCATGATTTGTGGCAAAAGTTTTACTCAAAAACAACATTTGACTACTCACATCAGAACACACACAGGTGAGAAGCCTTTTGAATGTCTGCTCTGTGGAAAAAGCTTCAGTAAGAAATCAATTTTTAATGGACACATGAGAATTCACACAGGTGAGAAGCCTTTTTCCTGCATGATTTGTGGCATAAATTTTACTCTAAAAAAAAATTGGACTATTCACATTAGAACTCACACAGGTGAGAAGCCATATTCCTGTACCATTTGTAACGAGAAGTTTACTGAAAACAGTGGTTTGACTAGACACATGAGAATTCACACAGGTGAGAGGCCTTTTTCCTGCACGATTTGTGGCAAAAGTTTTACTCTAAAAAGTAATTTGACTAAACACATGCGAATTCACACAGGTGAGAAGCCTTTTAAATGTCTATCCTGTGGAAAAAGTTTCACTCAGAAATATAATATTGATAATCACATGAGAATTCACACAGGTGAGAAACCTTATTCCTGCACGATTTGTGACAAAAGTTTTGCTCTAAAGGGTAGTTTGACTGGACACATGAGAATTCACACAGGTGAGAAACCTTATTCCTGCACGATTTGTGACAAAAGTTTTAATGTAAAAAGTAATTTGACTACACACATGAGAATTCACACAGGTGATAAGCTGTTCTCCTGAAAGATTTGTGACAAAGGTTTTGATTGAAAAGATAATTTTTAGTATTCAGATGACATTTATTCATGCATGATGTGGAATGACTTAAATAAAAAAATACTTTTGTTTCACATAAGGTGCAGCAATTCAATGCAACAGAATTTAACAGTAGACGCGTTTTGCATGTTTGACTGGTGATAAAACGTCGATATAGAAACTCCTTTACTACATTACATGAGAAACTCAAAGGTTGATGGCCTATTTTGAGCAAATTTTTGAAAAAGACAATTAAAAGCTCTGTTTAGAAGAAACTAGAGCAGATAAGGTGCTATAAAGTTTAAATATATATTAAACCTGGTAAATATTCAGGTCCTGGGCGAATATGTGGATGTGAAAATTTTAAAGTTAATTATTTTGGGGCTGAGTAAATTAGATTTAAAGGGCCAAAAAAAGGAATGTTTCCCTAACAAAACAAAAAAAAGAAAATATGTTTACAATGTCTTACTTTTTCTGTAATGAAGGGAATAAAAGTACAACAACATCTTGGTTACAGGTGAAGCAAGTTTGCTGTCCATTAAACAAGCAATTGAGAAATTATAGATGTTTAAATTGAAACAAATTCCAGGCAGACACCTACTGAGCCATTTTGGCATGGTTTGGGTAACCTTTTTCTGAATGAATTTATTCAGAACAAAATAATTGAAAATGAGTAAGTTTTATTTTGGGGACTAAGAAACTTTTAGCTGAATGATAAACTATTGGTTGAATATATTCCAGAAATTGACTTTTACTCGAGTTAAAATATCCTCAGTTGAAAATAAAAGCAAAGCTAGGACAGATTTAATGAGCTTTGCTCAGTGTTGCTGATGGTTTTGGAGGATTTTCTAAGAGATCAGCTGCAAATGTGTTGTTGAATCCAGGCCCACCAAAACTCCAACTGTTTTTGGCCCAGTGTTAGAGCTATGGTCAATGGATATTAGAATGAAGTAGATCATCTATAGAGGAGTCTCACATGAAGATTTGGGACATATATAAGTGTGTGTCAGTCTCAGAGTTAGTCAGCTACAAGCTAATTAATGTTGCAAAGTAACTCCAGCCACCTTGAAAGGGGGTGCTGGGATTATGGGGTTAAACTACGGGACATCAAAGAACTCAGTTTAGAGGCTGGAGTCTGTAGTTCAGGTAAATTGAAGTCCTAAAATGATGAAACATGTTTGTTTAAAAAGATAAACAGGATTGATGTTGTTTTTACTGATCAGTTTGAACCTGCTTTAAAGGAGAAGTTCGGTTTTTTACACTTTAAGCCCATTTTCTGTAGTGTCCAGGATGAAATCGAATGATCGACACCAAAAGTTTGACAATTGCTCCTGTCTCTGCTTTTTGGCTCATTTAGAATCCCCCCCTGGCTGCTGTAGAATGGCTTGCATAGAGCATGTCCGATAATGTCCTTAAAACAACCTTAAACGTGCTTTTTTTAAAATATGCTACTCACCGGGTCGTCAGCGCTGTTCAATGACGTTCCAAAAAAAGTTTCGTGAAGAAAAAACGTTCCTGTAGTGTTTTATTTAGCATTTTGTAAATCCCATTGAGTTCTGTTGGAATAGTCAATATTCCGCTGCCACCGGAAACGGAAATGGGGCCTGTTTACACAGTTGTAGTCTTTTCGCTTCACTCTGTGTACTCCGACGTCGAGGTGCTAATGTCTCTGTTAAACACTTTAAAAAAACTCTGAAAATGGAATACGAAAGGTGGATTCTTGATTCTCGACGTTGGAGTACACAGAGTGAAGCGAAAAGACTACAACTGTGTAAACAGGCCCCAGTTTCCGTTTCCGGTGGCAGCGGAATTTTGACTATTCCTACAGAACTCAATGGGATTTACAAAATGCTAAATAAAACACTACAGGAACGTTTTTTCTTTACGAAACTTTTTTTGGAACGTCATTGAACAGCGCTGACGACCCGGTGAGTAGCATATTTAAAAAAAAAGAACGTTTAAGGTTGTTTTAAGGACATTATCGGACATGCTCTATGCAAGCCATTCTAAAGCAGCCAGGGGTTGATTCTAAATGAGCCAAAAAGCAGAGACAGGAGCAATTGTCAAACTTTTGGTGTCGATCATTCGATTTCATCCTGGACACTACAGAAAATGGGCTTAAAGTGTAAAAAACCGAACTTCTCCTTTAACTTGGTAAAAAGCCTTTGTCTTTATAATGTATTAAAGAAATCTGACTCTCCTCTAGAAGTGTAAAGTTTCTGCTTTTTAAAGATTTTTGAAAGTATAATTTTCCTTTGAACTAATTCTAATAGTTTTGTTCTTGATTCTGTAGATGTTCTATTTACCTGCTATGATTGAAAGTAACTATCACCTATTTTATTCAACTGATTTTATGTATTATATTCTGCTGTGGATGTTTTTAATTATTGTAATCGCTTCTAAATTGATGAACGAGCAGCAATAAAAACCTAATGGATTGTAAAAATGTGCTTCTTTATATGGTTTCATATTAATTACAATCTTTTTCCATGTTTTCTCTGATATTTTCAGACAAACTAAAGATCTAAAATAAATAGTTTAATGTAATTCAGCTTGTCTTCTCCAGTCTTTCCTGTTGCTCCTCCGTCAGCATTAATCTTTTTGCTTTTTAGATCCTGAGTGTGTTCAAATCTGGCCATTGGATAAATCCTCCTTGCTTGTTGGAGAACTTAGATTAGGAAATAATGTAGGTACGCATTCTGGCCCAGTTGGTTTGGCACCTGATAAAACAAGTGTTTCAGTTGCTATAACTGTGTGTGTCCAGAGCCGCTACAACAAAGCAACTAGAGGAATGAAGGATCTAACTATGGCTGTGTTCACAATGCAGCCTGAAGGGAACCAGATCTGATTTTTGTACTTAGTAAAAATCTTAGAATTACTTGGACAGATTTATTTGTCATTTTGTTTAAACAAGTGTAAAACAAAAATAAATTTCGTTTAGAACAGCTGTCAGGGACAATTTATTTTTTTTTTTAAGTGCAGCCTTGAAAAATAGTAAAAAAAAATATATAAAAACAGTAATATAAACATATGACAGTAAATTTACAATTCTAACATTTCAGTTTCTTTTATATTTATATATATATATATATAAAATATAATAAAATATAATGCAGAGCGGGGATAAAATGTCTTTAATGGAGCGAAGAGGAGCCCCCATGATCCTCTCTGCTGTTCCCACCACTCTCCTCACTTTTCTTCAGTCTGAGGCGCTGCAGCCTCCACACCACACAGTGAGACTGCTGGTCAGAACACTCTCTACGGTGCTTCTGTAGAAGGTGGTGAGGATGGATGGGGGCAGGTTGGCTCTCCTCATCCTCTGCAGGAAGAACATGCGCTTTTGTGCCCTTTTGACCAGTCAGGTGGTGTTTACAATCCAGGTGAGGGTGTCTGTGATGTGCACCCCCAGGAATTTGGTGCTGCTGACCACCTCTACAGCTAAGCTGTTAATGACCAGTGGAGCGTGGTTCTTCCTGAAGTCTAAGATGATCTCCTTCGTATTTTTACGTTCAGGATCAGGCTGTTATCTTTGCACCAGTCCACCAGCTGCTCCACCTCCTCTCCGTAGTCCAGGTCGTTGTCGTCTCTGATGAGGCCCACCACCGTGGACTTCTTGATAGTAAAGAATTACAATAGTCCAGCCTTGAAGTAACAAATGCATGGACTAGTTTCTCAGCATCACCCCTGGACAGGATATTTCTAATTTTTGCAATATTCCTCAGATGAAAGAAGGAGATTCCAGAAACTTAAATTTAAATGACTGGTCCTGATCAAAAACATCAAGATTTTTTACTTTATTATCTGAAATCAGTTTAATCCCATCCTAATGAAGTGACGGACTAGTAATCCAGGTTTTCAAAACATGCCCTGTAATCTATGTAATGGGTTAGCTTCATCTGGATTTATAGACAGATATAGCTGAGTATCATCAGCATAACAGTGGAAATTAATCCCATGCTGTCTAATAACTCTACCGATTGGGAGCATATGTACTGTGTGCAGAATTATTGGGCAAAATAATTATTTTGACCACATCATCCTGTTCATACATTTTGTCCTACTCCAAGCTGTATAGGCTTGAAAGCCAACTACCAATTAAGTTAATCAGGTGGTGTGCATCTCTCTAATGAGAAGGGTAGTGGCCTAATGACAACAACACCCTATATAAAGTGTGCTTAATTATTAGACAACTTCCTTTGGCGAAATGGGTCAGAAAAGAGATTTGACAGACTCTGAAAAGTCAAAAATTGTCAGATGTCTTTCAGAGGGGTGCAGCAGTTTGGAAATTACCACGCTTTTGAAGTGGGATCATCGCTCAATCATGCGGTTCATGAGAAAAATAGCCAACAGGGGAGCAAGAAGCGTCTTGAAAAACAAAACCCAAACTAAATCTGCATGAAATGAGAATGATCAAGCGTGAAGCTGCCAGGAAGCCATTAGCCACCAGTTGTGCCATATTTCAGAGCTGTAAAATGTCTGGAGTGCTGAGAAGCTCAAGGTGCTCAATACTCAGGGACCTGGCCAAGGTAAGGAAAGCTGAAAAAAGGCCACCTTTGATCAAGACACACAAGACAAAACATCAAGATTGTGCCAAGAAATATCTGAAGACTGATTCCTCCAAGGTGTTTTGGTCTGATGAAATGAGAGTGAGTGGACTAAAAAAAACTTTTAGCTGAATGATAAGCTATCTGCTGGATATATTCCATAAACAGACGTCTATTCAGATGAAAATAAAAGCAAAGCTAGAACAGATTTAATGTGCTTTGCTCAGTTTTGCTGATGTTTTTGGAGGATTTTTTAAGAGGTCAGCTTTAAGTGATCAGAGTTTAGCCAATTCAGTTAATGTTGCAAAGTAGCTCCAGCCACCTTGAAAGGGGGTGCTGGGATTATGGGGTTAAACTACGGGACATCAAAGAACTCAGTTTAGAGGCTGGAATCTGTAGTTCAGGTAAATTGAAGTTCTAAAATGATGAAACATGTTTGTTTAAAAAGATAAACAGGATTGATGTTGTTTTTACTGATCAGTTTGAACCTGCTTTAACTTGGTAAAAAGCCTTTGTCTTGATAATGTATTGAAGAAATCTGACTCTCCTCTAGAAGTGTGAAGTTTCTGCTTTTAAAGATTTTTGAAAGTATAATTTTCCTTTGAACTAATTCTAATAGTTTTGTTCTTGATTCTGTAGATGTTCTATTTACCTGCAATGATTGAAAGTAACTATCACCTATTTTATACAACTGATTTTATGTATTATATTCTGCTGTGGATGTTTTTAATTATTGTAATCGCTTCTAAATTGATGAACGAGCAGCAATAAAAACCTCATGGATTGTAAAAATGTGTTTCTTTATATGGTTTCATATTAATTACAATCTTTTTCCTTGTTTTCTCTGATATTTTCAGCCAAACTAAAGCTGTAAAATAAATAGTTTAATGGCATTCACCTTCTGTCTTCTCCAGTCTTTCCTGTTGCTCCTCCATCAGCATTAATCTTTTTGCTTTTTAGAGCCTGAGTGTGTTCAAATCTGGCCATTGGATAAATCCTCCTTTGCTTGTTGGAGAACTTAGATTAGGAAATAATGTAGGTACGCATTCTGGCCCAGTTAGTTTGGCACCTGATAAAATAAGTGTTTCAGTTGCTATAACTATGTGTGTCCAGAGCCGCTACAACCAAGCAACTAGAGGAATGAAGGATCTAACTATGGCTATGTTCACAATGCAGCCTGAAGGGAACCAAATCTGATTGTATTTACTAAAAATCATCCCAAAATGCTGAAACCAAAGTGCAGCTTCACAGATGAACTCCAGAAAACCTTTGGAGTCCAGTGGGAGGCTGAGTGCACTGTGTGCAAAGCTGGCTCATTAGTTTCAGTGTCTAATAAAGGTGCTGGAGATCTCAAAGCTCACATGGACACTGAAAAACCTGAAAAAGCTCTGAGAGGTGAGAGTTATTCTACAAAGCTGACTGAGTACTTTGTTAGACCTGGGAACATTTGCTGAAGCTGTATTTTCTAAAGCAGAAGAGGTCATATTTAGAACATTATTGGATTTTTATTTATGTATTTTAATAGAGAGCTTTAATTTTGTTCCTGGTTGTTACATTTCGTTTTACTAATGTTATTTTTGTACCATTTATGTATAATAAAGTTGTTCATTAACCTTTGAGAAGCCTGTCTGAATACGTCTGGAGGCAAAGTGTCCTCTTTATGGAAATCTAAATATGTTCACTCTAATATATATACCTACCGGTATTCTAAAAAGATTAGTTCTGTAGTTCCCATTTTGAAGCCAACTGATGTTTGCAGGAGCTGTTTTGAACTAGACTACAGAGGGACGGCAGCAGTTTATGGATCATGTTCCTTCATGTTTTTGAACTTTATCAGGGAGATTCACTGAACCTCCTGATGGGTTTTTAGGCACAAGACACAATTTAGAGATAAAGATTCTTTATATAAATACAAATAATCCAGTACACTGCATGATTGCTTAAATAATTCTCGAAACTCTTCTAAAACTGCAGTGTCACAGTTTGCTATCTTTTCTGGGGCCACATCTAACAGCTGAATCCATTTCTGAGCACAGTCTGCAAAACAACCGTCCCTCAATGGGTTCAAATACCTTTAATGGACACAAATACCATCTGACTGCAATTAATTCCTGATTATTTGATGTTTTTGGAAACAATTTTCCTGTGATGGACTGGCGACCTGTCCAGGGTGTACCCCGCCTCTCGCCCATTGACTGCTGGAGATAGGCACCAGCACCCCTCGCGACCCCACTTGGGACAAGCGTGTAAGAAAATGGCTGGATGGATAGAAACAATTTTCCTGAAAAGCACCTGCACAGCACTTTTAGTTAGTGTCTGTTTTTTTTTGTATCTTTTGGATGATCTTCCCCAACCTGATTCCTGCTGGGCATCTGAGATCTCAGAGGAGCAAATTTCCTTAGATTTTATGCCAGCACGGTGGATTCTTTCTGATGAGCTTTTCTCACTTTCTGAGACTTCTACCTCATCTGATGGTGCCGATAAAACCTTTGCACATCATTTAAGATTTTGGATGAAACATTTCCATTTGGGTTTGGAACCCGTTATCTTTTCTTTTTTAGCTACTTTCTCCTTATCAAAGATTGTAAAAAATATCCCCCTGCTCATACATGTCATCTCTTTCATTATTATTTGTCTCATCTATTAATGTTGTTGCTAAATCTGCTTAATTTCAAAGTCAGACAAATGACTTGGATGCTCTTTCTGTTAGTCAGGGCCATCTTCTCCTGATTCCTGCTGGGTTTTCAAATCTTGAGGGATGAAATCTCCTGTTTTTCCTAGCACAATTTGTGACAAAAGTTTTACTGAAAAACATAATTAGACTATCAGAACTCACACAGGTGAGAAGCACGCCAGTAACAGGAAGCTTTTCTGTTGAGTTTTTGTCTCAGACTTCAGGTGCATTTGATGAAGATGATGCTGAAACCTTTGCACAACATTTACCTCAAAAGAGGTTTTATAGAAAAGTGTTCGTCTGCAGCAAGTGTGAAAATCAACCTGCAGATTTAAGGGCAGGATATTCTTCCCCTGTAATTCATCTATCAGTCCAAAATATAACCTTTTTTGACCATTTAATGATTCACCATCTAGTTAATTCGATAATTTCCTGTATTTTATAACTAAATTAAATAACCACTAACAACTTCTCATTTGTGATTATGTGTTTTATTGCAAATACTGCAGTAAGTTTACTTTAATGTGTACCAGCCTCCAAACAGAAGCTCCAGCTACTAAATGTAACTTACCTGCTTTCTTTGAGCCAGTTTTCATCACAGCTGCATCTTTCTCCTTCCCCCTCTCTCATTTCCTATTTTCAGCTCATGAGACCTTCACTCTGTGTGAGTCCATCTTTAGCGCCTCTGCTCCTCCATGTAAACACTCGCTCCAGCTCAAAACAGCTCGAGGGAATGGAGCATCTGGAGGCAGTGAGAGGATGGAGGAAAGAGGTGTGTATGTAGTGGTTGGGGACGCTAATCTGCAACGTGCCTCTGCTATTGACTGCTATCATTTACACATGCACAAAAATACATACTTGTTTTATTTTTTCTTCTTTTAACTCATTATGCCCCTAGTGTTCAGTTTCTATGTTCTGTTCATCCTGTGGGTGTTCTCTGATAAATATTCTCTAGCATCACAGTGGGTTTTCACTTTGTGCTGCAGTCATCTCTTAGTTTTCATTGAACATGTATACTTAAAATTAGCCATATATATATATATATATATATATATATATATATATATATATATATATATATATATATAGCTGTTCCTAGGACTGCGCTCTTCTGGACAGAGACCTCCCAGGTAAAACATCAGAGGTCTCTGTCCAGAAGAGCGCAGTCCTAGGAACAGTTAAGATACTGCGCAGAACCCTCAAACTCCCAGGCCTCTGGTAGAGGACCCGAGCTTGAGGATGACACCTACCACCCCACGAGGGGTGAGAAAACAGTTTATATATATATATATATATATATATATATATATATATATATATATATATATATATATATATATATATATATATATATATATATATATATATAAGTTGTTTTCTTCACATCCTTCATTGTTGTCATGCCAATAACAACCATAATATTTGTTGTTTCTAGAGGAAGCTGAAAATATGCCTGCTATGGGTTTGTCTTATTTTACTGTTTTCTACCTTCTCCAATATCTGTTTTATTATTTTTTATTAGGATACTCTGCTGCAAGACACCATAGATGCAACAAGGTGGTGTGGTACTGCAACATTAAAGGGGAAACTTTTCCCTCCTCAGGTCATCTCCACTCTTACATGACTAATAGAAGATTGCAGAAGAGCAGTGGAGATCTTCGCTCTGATCACCTGGATCCGGATGAGGATCCAGGTTATCCTTTTTACCTTACAGCAGAATTATGAGGGACTTTTTTGCCAAGAAATGGACAATATTGAAATGCAGATCTATTCTGTGTGTTCCCTGCCTTTGTTGTAGCCTGCTCTCCAGACCTGGTGTTCCTCTGTTCCCCTCTAGGTTTGCATTTGTGTACTGTTCCTGTACGGTAACAATTCCTGACATGTACTTGGTTCTTAAGATATAGAATGTCTCTGGTACAACCAGATACAATAGGTTTCTATAGAGAGAGATGTATTATATTGTGTCTGTTCTGGGGGAAAGCAATAAAAAGATTAGTTTTTAATATATACCTATATGTGTATATATATATATATATATATATATATATATATACATATATATATATATATATATATGTATATATATATTAGGGATGCACAATATTGGGATTTTGGCCGATATCCGATATTTTAAAACTCATATAGCCGATAACCAATACCGATGTTAAAGCTGGACAAAAATAAGTAGTCATTGAAAATAGCAGTTTTGTTATCCATTTCTGACACTTTGAAAAATAATATACTCAAATATATTTTCATATGCTGATATCAAATTGATTTTTAAAAGCGCGGTATCGATCTATTTTACTTTTTAAAATCTCGTGAAATTTCATCGTTCTGTTACAAACTCTCATGATATTTTGCAAATTCTTGTGAGATTTTGTTAGTAAAATAGATTGATACCGCGTCAATATATAACCATATAAAAATACGGCAAAATTTCGTGGATTTTCGGTGGATTTCGTAGCATAATGATGACATATAGCAATATTTCATTAGTAAAAGAGATTGATATGGTGCATATGAAGATATTGTGATATTTTAATGTATCAATATTTTTTCCCTCGTCTTTAGAAGTTTTTAAGTGTAAAAAAGAAGTTTTTGAGGAAGAAGAAGAAGTAGTATTCTATATATATTTTTTTAGACTTTAGAAACTCAGAAGCTGATCAAATATCGGGTTAAATATCGGTGGGGTGGCCGATGTCCGATATTCAGTTTTAAGGCCGATACAGGCCGATACAGATAGGGGGCCGATTATATTGTGCATCCCTAATATATATATGTATATATATATATATGTGGATTATTATCACATTCATTGGATTCAAAACTAATACTTTTCTTAGGAATTTCCAAAAGCCTAAATGACAAATGGCAGCTCTATTTTATTGTTAGAATAAGGATAAAATGAGCAATGACTACACTATAGATCACTGTAGTGCCTCCAAACTTGTAGGATACATAGATAACCTCATCTGGATCATACTACAACTCTTACTTTGGGAAGATAGGTGAAACTTCATTTTTGGAGATTTTGTCTTTGTTTTTATAAGCATATAATAGCCAATAATTACACTATAGATCATTGTAGTGCCTCCAAACCTGTAGCACACACAGATAACCTCATCTAGTTCACACTACAGCTGTTACTTTGGGAAAATGTGCTTAATTCTTTTTTTTTTTTTTTTTTTTTTAGATTTTTCATTGTTATTATAGGAATATAAACGCCAATAATTACTTATGACTTAGACAGATTTATTTAGTCTTTTTCTATACACAAGTGTAAACAAAGAGAAATTTCATTTAGAACAGCTCTAGAAAATTTCATATTTTAAAGTGTAGCTTTGAAAACAGTAATAAATACATAAAAAAAAGTTATATAAACATATGATAGTATATTTACAGTTCTAACATTCTTTTTTTCTTACTTTGGGAAGATAGGCCAAACTGTATTTTTGGAGATTTTTCTTTGTTATTATAAGCATATAATAGCCAATAATTACACTATAGATCATTGTAGTGGCACGAAATGTGTAGCACACATAGATAATCTCATCTAGTTCATACTACAACACTTACTTTGGGAATATGTGATAAACTCTATTTTTATAGATGTTTGCATTGTTATTATAAATAGGCCAGGTGTGCAATCTCTGCAACAGGAACCACAGCACTGAGCGTTGTGTGCACTGCACAAAGTATACCTGTCGCAAATGCAGGAAAGACTCACCTTGGGTTTGTAAAAACTGCTAAATGGGACAATTGTAGCTTCATATGTAGAGCTGTTCTTTGGGTGAAATAAATGTTACTGCTATACTGAAATACTGTTTGTCATTCTCTAAGCTGAAATGTTGAATGACGTAAAAAAGGCGAGACAAGACAAAATACAATTATTCTCTAAGTTGTTCTTTCTTTCACATAGTGAGCTTTGCAATATAAATGAGTCTGTTGGTGAATGGACAATATAAATAGGCTCTGCCTTGCCTTGTTGGAAAAGCATGGTTATTATGTTATATATTATGTTCTCAGCTCAGGAACTAGGACCCCTATGATATCTGGTTGTCAATAGGTTTGCCTAAAGAAAAGATTTGGATATAACTTATCAAGTTATTGCTGCAAAAATGTCTGATGTTGCAGGAGAAGGTAATGAAAAGTGCTTGGAGCATGCTCTTGTTCTGATGCCAGTTTGTTTCAGGCTTATCCAGTCTCTTGTAGAAGAGCTGGTCATATCACAGGTTATTTGCATTACAACAAAGACACTTTGCAAGGTAGAGTGAATACACAAACTTGAAGAGGGGAGGGGGGCTTGCAGGAAAACTGAGGCCCCGTCCACACGAAGTCAAAACGAACACGAAACGCTAATATTTTCCAGAACGTTTGTCGTAAAGACGGAGACGTAAAATAAATGTGATCGTCCACATGAATGCATGAAAACGCTGCAAAATGTATGCCAGGCCTGTAAGTGGCGCTGTGGTGCCAAAGCAAAAATAGGCGAAAACAGGCAACGAAATGTTGGGCATGCGCAGTAATATTTATACAACAACCAAACCGGAAAATGGCCCTGCGGGTCCATTTTCGTGGTTCAGTCAAATTCAAATGCTGAACTACGTCGTCGATATTGCTCTGTTCTTCCTGGAGATATTCCAGAAGAAGAAGATTCTGTTGTAAGCCCGACAGCAGGGTGAGTAGCATGAACAGCAACCATTCAACACAGTACGGCGCCATTGTTGTTGTGATACTGTGTCGCGCATGCGTGTTTAGAGGCGACGCTATAACGCATGCTTGTAAGAAAAAAAATGCGGTTAGAGCTTAAAGATGGAAACGCGAAAACGGCGTTTCAAAATCTTCCCACTCTGAAGGCTGAATAAAAAAAAGATCGTTTACAGACCCCCGAAACGCCGGCTTCGTATGGATGAGAGGCTGGTTTGGTGAAAAATGTGTGCATTTAGGCCAGGGTTTGGCTTCGTGTGGACGGGGCCCTAGTGTTAAGAAACCGTCTCTTGACCCAGATGACTTGGTCAATTATAGACCTATATCCAGTTTTCCTTTCTTATCTAAAATTCTTGAGAAAGTAGTTGCCAAACAAGTGTGCGATCACTTACACCATAATGAACTTTTTGAAGAGTTTCAGTCTGGCTTTAGACTCATCATAGCACTGAAACAGCTCTGGCGAAGGTTGCTAATTATATTCTCATGGTCTCAGATAATGGACTTATATCTGTGCTCGTCCTGTTGGATCTCAGTGCTGCATTTGATACAGTTGACCATAATATTCTTTTAGAAAGACTTGAATATTTTGTTGGAATTATAGGAACAGCACTAGACTGGCTTAAATCTTATCTGATAGATTTCAGTTTGTTCATGTTAATGACAAATCTTCCTCATGCTCAAAGGTTACCTGTGGAGTACCACAGGGATCAGTGCTAGGACCAATTCTCTGTACTATATACACTGTGCAGAATTATTAAGCGAGTTGTATTTTTGAGGATTATTTTTATTATTGGGCCACAATTGTGTTCTCAGTCCCCCCAAAAGAGTCCTTCATATCAAAGTTTCATATTTTTGGAAGTTGATGTGTTCTTTTTTAGATTTGGCCATTTTATGAGGATGTCTGTGTGCAGGTAAATATTACTGAGTAGAATTATAAGACAACGTAATAAAAAACAAATATATACCCATCTCACTTGTTTATTTTCAACAGGTAAACCAATATAATAACTCAAAATTCAGAAATAAACATTTGCGACATTCAAAAACAAAAAAAATTAGTGACATATAGCCACCTTTCTTCGCCATGACACTCTAAAGCCTTCCATCCATAGATTCTGTCAGTGTCTTGATCTGTTTGCGATCCACATTGCGTGCAGCAGCCACCACAGTCTCCCAGACACTGTTCAGAGAGGTGGACTGTTTTCCCTCCCTGTAGATCTCACATTTCATGAAGGACCAAAGGTTCTCCATGGGGTTCAGATCAGGTGAAACAGGGGGCCATGTCGGTATTCTTTCTCCTTTTAGACTTTTTCTGGCCAGCCATGCTGTGGTGTATTTTGATGCGTGTGACGGAACATTGTCCTGCATGAATATCATGTTTTTCTGGAATGATGGCGACTTCTTATTGTACCACTGTTTGAAGAAGGTGTCTTCCAGAAACTGGCAGTGGGTCTGGGAGTTGATCTTGACGCCATCATCAACCCGAAAAGGTCCCACAAGCTCATCTTTGATGATACCAGCCCATACCAGTACCCCACCTCCACCTTGCTGGCGTCTGAGTCGATAAGGAACTTGCTGCCCTTTACTGATTCAGCCTGGTGCCCATCCATCCATCTGGCCCATCAAGACTCACTCTCATTTCATCAGACCAAAACACCTTGGAGGAATCAGTCTTCAGATATTTCTTGGCACAATCTTGATGTTTTGTCTTGTGTGTCTTGATCAAAGGTGGCCTTTTTTCAGCTTTCCTTACCTTGGCCAGGTCCCTGAGTATTGAGCACCTTGAGCTTCTCAGCACTCCAGACATTTTACAGCTCTGAAATATGGCACAACTGGTGGCTAATGGCTTCCTGGCAGCTTCACGCTTGATCATTCTCATTTCATGCAGATTTAGTTTGGGTTTTGTTTTTCAAGACGCTTCTTGCTCCCCTGTTGGCTATTTTTCTCATGAACCGCATGATTGAGCGATGATCCCGCTTCAAAAGCGTGGTAATTTCCAAACTGCTGCACCCCTCTGAAAGACATCTGACAATTTTTGACTTATCAGAGTCTGTCAAATCTCTTTTCTGACCCATTTCGCCAAAGGAAGTTGTCTAATAATTAAGCACACTTTATATAGGGTGTTGTTGTCATTAGGCCACTACCCTTCTCATTAGAGAGATGCACACCACCTGATTAACTTAATTGGTAGTTGGCTTTCAAGCCTATACAGCTTGGAGTAGGACAAAATGTATGAACAGGATGATGTGGTCAAAATAATTATTTTGCCCAATAATTCTGCACACAGTACATATGCTCCCAATCGGTAGAGTTATTAGACAGCATGGGATTAATTTCCACTGTTATGCTGATGATACTCAGCTATATCTGTCTATAAATCCAGATGAAGCTAACCCATTACATAGATTACAGGGCATGTTTTGAAAACCTGGATTACTAGTCCGTCACTTCATTAGGATGGGATTAAACTGATTTCAGATAATAAAGTAAAAAATCTTGATGTTTTTGATCAGGACCTGTCATTTAAATTTAAGTTTCTGGAATCTCCTTCTTTCATCTGAGGAATATTGCAAAAATTAGAAATATCCTGTCCAGGGGTGATGCTGAGAAACTAGTCCATGCATTTGTTACTTCAAGGCTGGACTATTGTAATTCTTTACTATCAAGAAGTCCACGGTGGTGGGCCTCATCAGAGACGACAACGACCTGGACTACGGAGAGGAGGTGGAGCAGCTGGTGGACTGGTGCAAAGATAACAGCCTGATCCTGAACGTAAAAATACGAAGGAGATCATCTTGGACTTCAGGAAGAACCACGCTCCATTGGTCATCAACAGCTCAGCTGTAGAGGTGGTCAGCAGCACCAAATTCCTGGGGGTGCACATCACAGACACCCTCACCTGGAATGTAAACACCACCTCAGTGGTCAAAAGGGCACAAAAGCGCATGTTCTTCCTGCAGAGGATGAGGAGAGCCAACCTGCCCCCATCCATCCTCACCACCTTCTACAGAAGCACCGTAGAGAGTGTTCTGACCAGCAGTCTCACTGTGTGGTGTGGAGGCTGCAGCACCTCAGAGTGGAAGAAAGTAAGGAGAGTGGTGGGAACAGCAGAGAGGATCATGGGGGCTCCTCTTCGCACCATTAAAGACATTTCATCCCCGCTCTGCATTATATTTTATCATTATATATATATATATTTCAGAAACTGAAATGTTAGAATTGTAAATTTACAGTCATATTACTGTTTTTTTTTTAATATTTTTTAAATATTTTTCAAGGCTGCACTTAAAAAAATAAATACATTGTCCCTGAGAGCTGTTCTAAACGAAATTTATTTTTGTTTTACACTTGTTTAAACAAAATGACAAATAAATCTGTCCAAGTAATTCTAAGATTTTTACTAAGTACAAAAATCAGATCTGGTTCCCTTCAGGCTGCATTGTGAACACAGCCATAGTTAGATCCTTCATTCCTCTAGTTGCTTTGTTGTAGCGGCTCTGGACACACACAGTTATAGCAACTGAAACACTTATTTTATCAGGTGCCAAACCAACTGGGCCAGAATGCGTACCTACATTATTTCCTAATCTAAGTTCTCCAACAAGCAAAGGAGGATTTATCCAATGGCCAGATTTGAACACACTCAGGATCTAAAAAGCAAAAAGATTAATGCTGACGGAGGAGCAACAGGAAAGACTGGAGAAGACAGAAGCTGAATGACAAACTATTTATTTTAGAACTTTAGTTTGTCTGAAAATATCAGAGAAAACATGGAAAATGATTGTAATTTATATGAAACCATATAAAGAAGCACATTTTTACAATCCATGAAGTTTTTATTTCTGCTCATTCATCAATTTAGAAGTGATTACAATAATTAAAAACATCCACAGCAGAATATAATCCATAAAATGAGTTGTATAAAATAGGTGATAGTTACTTTCAATCATAGCAGGTAAATAGAACATCTACAGAATCAAGAACAAAACTATTAGAATTAGTTTAAAGGAAAATTATACTTTCAAAAATCTTTAAAAATCAGAAACTTCACACTTCTAGAGGAGAGTGAGACTACTTCAATAAATTATTAAGACAAAGGCTTTTTACCAAGTTAAAGCAGGTTCAAACTGATCAGTAAAAATAACATCAACATCATCAATCCTGTTTATCTTTTTAAACAAACATGTTTAATCATTTTAGGACTTCAATTTACCTGAACTACAGACTCCAGCCTCTAAACTGAGTTCTTTGATGTCCCGTAGTTTAACCCCATAATCCCAGCACCCCCTTTCAAGGTGGCTGGAGCTACTTTGCAACATTAACTGAATTGGCTAAAATCTGATCACTTGAAGCTGACCTCTTAAAAAATCCTCCAAAAACATCAGCAAAACTGAGCAAAGCACATTGAATCTGTCCTAGCTTTGCTTTTATTTTCATCTGAGGATATTTTCATCTGAATAAACGTCTGTTTATGGAATATATCCAGCAGATAGCTTATCATTCAGCTAAAATTTTTTTTAGTCCCAAACATAAAACTTGTGAGGTTTTTTTTTTTTTCCTGAATAAATTAATTCAGAAAAAGTTGTGCCACTCCATGCCAAAATGGCACAGTAGGTGTCTGTCTGGATTTTTTTTTGTTCAATTTAAACATCTATAACTTCTCACTTGCTTGTTGAATGGACAGCAAACGTACTTCATCTGTAACAAAGATGTTGTTCTTGCACTTTATTATGTTTATTCCCTTCATTACAGAAAAAGTAAGAAACTATGAATTTAATCTTTTTTTTTTTTTGTTAAGGCAACATTCTTTTTTTTTTGGGCCATTTAAATCTAAGCTACTCAGGCCCCAAATTATTACCTTTCAGATGTTCACATTCACATATCCAGGATCTAAATATTTACAAGGTTTACAATATAACACCTTATCTGTTCTGGTTTCTATAAACAGAGCTGTTAATTAATGGCTTTCTCAAAAAAGACCATTAACCAGTGAGTTTCTCAACTTATGTGAAACAAATGTTTTTTTAAAAGAAATATATAAATCATTACAGGTCATGCATGAATAAATGTCATTTGTATACTCAAATTGCTTTCTCGTTTAAAACCGTTGTCCCAATTAATTCAGGAGAACAGCTTCTCACATGTGTGAATTCTCATAAGTCTATGAAGTTGAGATTCCTGAGTGAAGCTTTTTCCACAGGACATACATTCAAAAGGTTTCTCACCAGTCTGAATTCCCAAGTGTCATGTGTCAAGGAGTCATTTGACACATGAGAAGTCACCAGTGTGACTTTTCATGTGTCAAATGACTCCTTGTAGTAAAATTCTTGTTTTGTTGTACAGGAAAAAGGCTTCTCACCTGTGTGAATTCTCATGTGTCTAGTCAAATTACCTTTATGAGTAAAACTTTTGCTACAAATCATGCAGGAAAAAGGTTTCTCACCAGTGTGAATTCTGATGTGTTTATCAAGATCAGACTTAGAGGTGAAGCTTTTTCTACAAGAGAGACATTCAAAAGGCTTCTCATCGGCGTGCATTCTCATGTGACGAGTCAAACTACTCTTTTCAGTAAAATTCTTTTTACAAATGGTACAGGAAAAAGGATTCCCAAATGTGTGAATTCTCATGTGGGAAGTCAAACTATCCTTTTCAGTAAAATTCTTTTTACAAATGGTACAGGAAAAAGGATTATCAAATGAGTGAATTCTCATGTGATAAGTCAAATTACACTTTTCAGAAAAATTCTTTTCACAAATGGTACAGGAGTAAGGTTTCTCACCTGTGTGAATTCTCATGTGAGATGTCAATTTACCCTTTTCAGTAAAATTCTTGTTACAAATGATACATGAGAAAGGTTTCTCACCTGTGTGAATTCTGATGTGAGCAGTCAAATTACCCTTTTCAGTAAAATTCTTGTTACAAATGGTACAGGAGAAAGGCTTATCACCTGTATGAATTCTCATGTGAGAAGTCAAATTACTCCTTTTAGTAAACTTCTTGTTACAAAAGGCACAGGAGAAAGGTTTCTCACCTGTGTGAATTCTCATGTGAGAAGTCAAATTACCCTTTTCAGAAAAATTCTTCTTACAAATGGTACAGGTGAAAGGCTTCTCACCTGTGTGAATTCGGTTGTGTTTATCAAGATCAGATTTAGAGGTGAAGCTTTTTCCACAGGACAAACATTCAAAAGGCTTCTCGCTTGTGTGAATTCTGATGTGATCCATTAAATGTTCTTTTTTTATAAAGTTTTCTTCCAATGTTAAGCATGGGGAAGGTTTCTCTCCTGTATCTTCAGTCTCGTGTTTCAGAACAAGTTGCTCTTCATGCTCACTTATGGGGAGCTCCGTGGTTTCCTCTTTTGTCCAGTGATTTTCTAGCTTTTGCTGCTCTTCTTTTATCTGAAGAGGTTCTGGTTCCTCGTGGTCCAAACTGGAGTTCCTCCCCTGATCATAGAGCTGCTGGTCAGAGAAATCCTCCTCTTTTACAACATAATCCTGAAGGAGGTCTAGAAAGACAAACACAGCAGAAAGACTTTCTATTGTAGGTTAAAGCAAGGACACACCCTTTTTAATCATCCTTGCATTGATCTAACTACATATAAACAGATCTGAACTTCATCTCCCAGCATTAACCACAGCTCTGACATCACAAGTCAAAGGTTATGACAGACTGATTGATTATCCATCATCTGGCAAGGTTTGGACTAGGGATGTCCCGATCTCGAGATCGGATCGGCCCGATCTTTTCCCATTTTCCCATGATCAGAACTCGGCTACATTGCCTGCCTAGTTTCGCCGATCTTTACGGGAACTGCCATAAAGCACCCACTAGTTACGTTTGATGGTGGTCGCGCAATACAAACCTCTGCGGCGGTGCAAAGCAAGCATTTCAGAAGTGTCGAAGTATATTACTGTCGCGAGTGAAGACTGTCCTAAAGCTACTCTCAATGTCTGCAAAATGGCAATTTCAAAAGGAGGTCGCAACCGATCGGAGGTCACTAAAATTAGTGTTGTTCCGGTGTGTAAGTTTGCCAAAACAATGTCGGACTCCGCAATTTTCTCTGGTCCCCTCCCTGATCTGACCAGTGATGACACGTTTAGCCGCATGTCATCATTCAACTGCTGGTTGTCTAGGTGGTGTCCTGAAAACAATGTGGGCTACATTAATAATTGGCAATCCTTTTGGGGAAAGCCTGGTCTGATTCGGAGAGACGGCATCCATCCCACTTTGGATGGTGCAGCTCTTCTTTCTAGGAATCTGGCCACATTTATTAGTCCTCCAAAACCCTGACCACCCAGGGTGCAGACCAGGAAGCAGAGTTGTAGTTTAAACACACATCTCTGCAGCTTCTCTACTGTTATCCACTCTTTACTCCATCCAGACAGTGTGTTGCCCACGACCAAAATCTAATAAATTGGCAAATATTCCCAAACAAGTAAATCAAGATAATCTAATTAAAATAACTCCAATTGGGGCAAAAGTTAAAACGATTAAATGTGGTCTTTTTAACATAAGATCTCTTTCCTCTAAAAGCCTGCTAGTTAATGACTTGATTTGTGATAATCACATTGACTTGTTTTGCCTTACAGAAACCTGGCTGCAGCAAGAGGATTATGTAAGCATAAATGAGGCAAATCCTTCAAGCTATTTAAATTTTCACATACCCAAAAGTTCTGGGCGAGGAGGAGGAGTAGCAACATTCTTTCAGTCTGACTTACTGATTACTCCCAAGGCAGTTAATACTTACAACTCTTTTGAACATTTAACCCTTAATTTCCCTGATCCAAATTTCAAAGCAAGAAAACCTCTTCTTTTTGTAACTTTGTATCGTGCACCAGGTCCTTACTCTGAAATTTTAGATGAGTTTTCAGAGTTCCTTTCTGATTTGGTATTAAATACTGACAGGGTCATCATAGTGGGAGATTTTAACATCCATGCTTACATTGAAGGTGATAGCTTAAGAGCAGCCTTTAATGCTATCTTAGACACTATTGGCTTTGTTCAAAATGTGAATAGTCCCACACATTCTCATCTTCATACTTTGGATCTTGTGCTGACATATGGCATAGAATGTGAAGAAATAACAGTATTTCCTCACAACCCTGTCCTCTCTGACCACTTTCTAATAACCTTCAGGATTACTTTAACAGAGTTCTCCTCCCCCAAAAGAAGGTTCAATTTTAGTAGATCTTTATCAGATAGTGCAGTTATAAATTTTAAAGAATCTGCTTCACTTTCTCTCTCCTCTGTGTCGCTGAGCAGTACTGCAGAGTGCAAAAGCTTTGTTTATTCCTCTTTGCAGGTTGATGATTTTGTTGATGGGGTTGCTAGTTCTCTGCGTACTGCCTTAGACAACGCAGCTCCTTTGAAAATGAAAGGCTTTTAAGGTTGCTATAATTAAACCTCTGCTTAAGAAACCGTCTCTTGACCCAGATGACTTGGTCAATTATAGACCTATATCCAATCTTCCTTTCTTATCCAAAATTCTTGAGAAAGTAGTTGCCAAACAAGTTTGCGATCACTTCCACCATAATGAACTTTTTGAAGAGTTTCAGTCTGGCTTTAGAGCTCATCATAGCACTGAAACAGCTCTGGTGAAAGTCACTAATGATATTCTCATGGCCTCAGATAATGGACTTGTATCTGTGCTCGTCCTGTTGGATCTTAGTGCTGCATTTGATACAGTTGACCATAATATTCTTTTAGAAAGACTTGAATATTTTGTTGGAATTAAAGGAACAGCACTAGACTGGTTTAAATCTTATCTATCTGATCAAATTCAGTTTGTTGATGTTAATGACAGATCTTCAACATGCTCAAGGGTTACCTGTGGAGTACCACAGGGATCAGTGCTAGGACCAATTCTCTTTACTTTATACGTGCTACCAATTGGTAGAGTTATTAGACAGCATGGGATTAATTTTCACTGTTATGCTGATGATACCCAGCTATATCTGTCTATAAATCCAGATGAAGCTAACCCATTACATAAATTACAGGCATGTCTTGAAGACATAAAAACCTGGATGACTCTCAACTGTCTCCTTCTGAATACAGACAAAACAGTAGTTATAGTCTTTGGACCAGAGTCTTTGAAAAATAAGCTGATTAGCCAGTCACTTTATTTGGATGGGATTAAACTGATTTCCAGTGCTGGGCAAGCTACTTATCCAGTGTAGTGACCTAAGCTATCAGTTACTCAACAATAAATTAGGCTTCACTACCCAAAAGCTACCACCTAAAGAATTATAGCAAGCTAAGTTACACTAATGTGTTAACAGTAGCTTAACTACATCAGAAGCTACTTAACGTTGTACCAAGCTAATGTCAATTCAAAATTATTCTGATACACTGGTTAAAATATTTATTAAAGATCAGCCAATGACATATCACAGTGTAAAAATTGCATTATGATCAGCATAATAAAAAAAAAACTAAAGTAATTACTAGTAGACAAAAAAATAAACAATCTGCTGTTATTAGAACCAAATTAAAGGTACTGTGTAGTGTTCTGCACATCGAGACATGGCTATGAGTTTGCATTCAATGGACATCTCTAGGGAAAACAAAACCCTACAAAAGGCATCTTATTTCTTTAGGGTCTCAATTAAACAGTCGATTCAAGTAACAAATGAAACTGTTTACAAAAAAGGTGAACAAATAAAGACGCTAATTAAGAGATATATATACATTTATGTCTCACTGTATAATTTAATTTCTACCTACATATTTATTCATTGTATGTTGGGGGGTAATTAATTGAATGCTTATTTATATATTGAGCATGTATTTATTTATGTATTTATTTTTATATATGGGAGTTCCTCCATACCTAAAAAATCTTATCTGTTCAAATAAGCCTTAAAACAGATTTATGTAAACATCCTGTCTGGTAAATTAGGCCATAAAAATATAATATCGAAGTTTGGCTACTGCTCTCTAATGAGAATATCTTAATGGCACTCATCAGATTTAACTATCTGGAAATTAAAGGCGCCAATAAAGTTAAAGCTGATATATTTTTCTCATTTTTATTTAAAAAAATTGACTGCAGTTGACTGTTTTAGTGAGTGTTTTGCTATGTAAAACAAATGGCTAGTCTTGGCCACATGAGCTCTCTATGGCCAAGAACCTTGAAAATCACTCATGTTTGAATAACTGAACATTATAAAATACCAGGCTAATCAAATTTTACTATATAATAACTGCATAAACTTTTTTTTTTTTTTAAACACTTTTTCTTAGCCACTTGGATAGTCCCTTTCCATCACACACTGCTTGTTGGTAGGTGGGAAGCTTTGGTTTTACTAATTTACATATAGCATTTGGCTAAAATGTGTTGGGATTTATAATGATGCTAGATATTTTTACTTGCATACTGCAGGTGGGAAAATCAGTGATTCACCTGAATGTGAGTTCTTAGGTTGGTGTTAAATGTCCTGGACATTGACAACGGTTTGGTTTTTGGATTGCAAAGCAGACATCTGAACACGTACTTTTTATCAGAGGATTCAACAAGTTTCATAATCTCTGAAGATAAGGCCACAGTGTGATAGGGACAGTTGGCTGCTCTTCTTGCTCTGCTCCTATCTCCTCCTCCATCCTGTGTGTGTGGCTCTGTGTGTGTGCGTGTGTCATTGTTCGAGTTCCACTGCAGTGCGCATGCGCAGGTTTCGTAGACACAGACAGGAGAGGCAGAATAGAGGCTCATGCGTGAATGTCCAACGAATAACTCCGATTGATGTTTCAAATATAGAAAACCTGGTTTCATTACTTAGTTTTGCCCTGGATTTTGTAGCGTTTGTGGACGCTACGTTGCTACTTGATAAAAATAATAACGTCACTACTGGAAAGTTACTTGATAAATAAAGCAGCGACGCTACGGTCAAGCTACTGGAAAATGTAGTTAAACTAATAGCTTCGCTACATGTAGCGGCGCTACTGCCCATCACTGCTGATTTCAGATAATAAAGTGAAAAATCTTGGTGTTGTTTTTGATCAGGACCTGTTGTTTAAATCCCATATCAAGGAGGTTTCTAGAATTTCCTTTTTTCATCTGCGGAATATTGCAAAATTGTCCAGGGTTGATGCTGAGAAACTAATCCATGCATTTGTTACTTCAAGGCTGGACTATTGTAATTCTTTACTATCAGGAAGTCCACAAACTGTAGTTAAAAGCCTTCAGCTGATCCAAAATGCTGCAGCCAGAGTTCTGATGAATATGAAAAAGAGAGATCCTATCTCTCCTATCCTGGCTTCTCTTCATTGGCTTCCTGTTAAATCCAGAATAGAATTTAAAATCCTCCTTCTCACATATAAAGCCTTAAATGGCCAAGCTCCATCTTATATCAGAGATCTGATTGTTCCTTATGTTCCTAACA
Organism: Cyprinodon tularosa; assembly: GCF_016077235.1. Classification (NCBI taxonomy): domain Eukaryota; kingdom Metazoa; phylum Chordata; class Actinopteri; order Cyprinodontiformes; family Cyprinodontidae; genus Cyprinodon; species Cyprinodon tularosa. The sequence continues at coordinate 52,919 of NW_024037865.1, forward strand.
GAGCACTTCGCTCTCAATCTGCAGGTTTACTAGTGGTTCCTAGAATTTCTAAAAATAGAATAGGAGGCAGATCTTTTAGTTTTCAGGCTCCTGATAACCGCGGATGTCTGGGGGACAGTGATTCGCCTACATGTTATGAATGCTGGCGTACCATGAAGAATAAATTATGAACAGTTCAGTTTGTGCCTTCAAGTCGTTGCCCATAGGAAGATGTTACTTGGATATACCTTAACGGAATTTCTTCAGAACGGCTCCAAAACACACAAACCTCATATGAGTGAGTAGAACATGATGTAATAATGTAAAATCACCTATGGGGAGCTCCATGGTTTCCTCTTTTGTCCAGGGATGTTCTGGTTCTTGCTGCTCTTCTTTTATCTGCAGAGCTTCTGGTTCCTCTTGATCCAAACTGGAATTCCTATCCTGTTCATAGAGCTGCTGGTCAGTGAAATCCTCCTCTTTCCTAACATAATCCTGCAGGTGGTCTGGAAAGACAAACACAGCAGAAAGACTTTCTATCAGTGGTTAAATAAAGGAGACTTCATATAAAAGCACCAAACTCTCTCCTTGAGGTTGAGGAGCAAGTGAATCCTATCAAGCAACCTAAAGATATGAAGTTCATTCTGGCCTGATTTTGTTTCCTCCACAAATAATTAAGTAAGTAAAGCATTCAACACCACAGTTTACTGTCTGGCAAATGAGGAAGTAATGAGACACCCTACCCTTAGCAGCGCTTCCTGTTCACCTCTGCCTGGAAGAGACACACCCCAGCTCAATGTGTCAGAGGTTAAGCAGATTTTAAATAATTTTCTAATTAAATTCCTCTGCTCTTTCGTATTAAAAATAAGCATTGTGGTAAGAAAGAAAAAAAGGCCTAAATGATAAAGCCTTAGTATTTTTTGCTAAAAATGAAGCAATCGGCAGGGCAACAGGGCTGTTTTTTTTCCCTTGTAAAAATTGTTTGAACCACAAAATGAAATGACTACAGTTAAAAAAAAGATCACAGTGACACAAGAATTCAGTTGTTAGACAAACTTTGTCGATTTGTATACAGAGATTATACAAAATGAAATTTTGTTTAGTACAGCTTTACAGACAGTAAATGAACCTTTCCATTGCATAAATTGCAGCAGTGATAAAATGTAAACAGCAAGGGAGAAAGAATGTGATGCAAAAAAAGTTCAGAGCATTATTTATATGGTGCAAATATGCAGTATTTTTGGTTTGATTATCAGTGTGATGAAGGGTCTGACATGATTTAGTTTTTGTCAACAATTCAGCTATCTGATGGTGGTGGGGAAGAAGCTGTTGCAGAATCTGATGGACCCGCATCCAATGTTTCAAGGCCTCTTCCCAGAGAGCAGCAGGGATAACAATCCATGGTGGTGGTGGTGGTGGTTGGGGGGGGGGGGGGGGGGGGGGGGGGGGGGGGGGGTTAGTTGAGGGGTCATTGATGATGTCATGGGGTCTGACTTCCTTAACTGTTGGTTTAGCCCTGATTAGCTGGGGCCTGTTTATAAGTCTTGACTGTAATGGAGGCAGTGAGGTCTGCAAGGCCTGGATGATGAAATGATCACTTTCAATCCCTTACATGGAAATGCAGTATCCAATTCTGGACACTTCAAAAGATGTTTCTGCTCATCTGGGAACTCTTGTCTGGGTTCCCCATCACAGAAAAGCAAAGTAACTCACATATCACTCCAGAGAAGGGCTCTTTATTTCACTGCAGAAGAAAAAGACATTTGACCAGATCAATTGGAAGACAGCATAAAGGAGGGGTCAGATGGTTGAACCATATAATATTGATTTATACATATATACATATATATATACATATATACATATATATATACATATATACATATATATATACATATATACATATATATATACATATATACATATATATATGTATATATGTATATATATACATATACATATATACACATATATATACACATATATATATACATATATACATACATATATACATATATACATATATATATATACATATATATAGATATATATATGTATATATATACATATACATATATACATATATATACACATATATATATACATATATACATACATATATATATACATATATACATACATATATACATATATATATACATATATATATATATATACATATATACATATATATATATATATATATATATATATACATACATATACATATACATATACATATACATATATACATATACATATATATATATATATATATATATATATATATATATATATATATATATATATATATATATATATTGTTACGTCCCGCTAAGGACACAACATATTTGAGGTCACGGGACAACAAATGAGGGTTCAAAAGTTATTTTTATTTATCACTTCTCTTCAATTAGTTCTTCTTGGTCAGCTTCTTCTGATGTTCTGTGAAGGGAAGAGTAAGATAAGGCCCTCAAATCCCATGCCCCAAAAGTAAAAAAAACCCAAAGTAGCAACAGAAAGTTGGACCTGGCAGGCCGGCCAAACAGAACAAAACGGTACAGCAGGGGGCCAACCCTATACAGGGCCGTCGAAGCCCCTACTGTTACCGGACTAAAGACCAAAAAATATCCTAAGAAAAGAAAAATCGAAAACAGGACTACCGGTCCCGCCAGGCCAAAAACTCAAGAAAAAAAAGTAAGAAAAAACGGTTAACAAAAATACCGCATGGCAAGCTGGATCGTCCGCTGCAGGCCGCAGCAGAAAGACAAGTGCGCACCGCGCACGCTAGAACCAAAAGGAACAGGTGGAAAGCGGCGTCCCAAACGAGGTAGGAAAAAAAAAAGGAACGCATTAACGTGCTGAAGGCCAGCCTATTTATAGGCGGGCGACAGCACCGCAAATTAACATAATTAATTTACTAAAGAATCCCAAAATATTTTAACAAAAGATCCTTTAACTAAAGTCTGTAAAAAAGCAAAAAAAAGAAATAGACAAAAAAAATCCTAATGTGCCCGCAGCACATAACACCCCCACCCAAAGACTCTGAATGGGGTCTGAAGTAAAAAAAAACTCAACCCATTCAGAGAGAAAGAAAAAAAAAAAGAAAACGGGACTAGAGACGCGAAAGTGCGTCGGCCACTACGTTGTCCTTACCACGAACATGCTGTATAGAGATGTTAAAAGATTGGAGTCGCAAAGACCAGTTCATCAAGCGGCGGTTTTTATTCCGCATGCGAGCCAGAAAAAACAACGGATTATGGTCCGTAAAAACAACCACAGATCCGCTAGAACCTCCAACATACACCTCAAAATGTTCCAAAGCAAGGATCAACGCCAATGCCTCCTTCTCAATGGTGGAATACCATTTCTGACACTTATCCAGTTTCTTAGAAAAATAAGAAACCGGATGTTCCACCCCATCAGTACCGTCCTGGAGCAGGACAGCTCCGACACCAGAATCACAAGCGTCCACAGCCAATTTAAACGGTACATCAAAACGAGGGGCAGACAACACAGGGGCATTAACCAGCAAATGCTTAGTTTGCTCAAAAGCAGCTTGACATCGATCAGACCAAATAAAAGCGACTTTAGGGCTAAGTAGGTCTGTTAACGGGGCAGCCACAGAGGAAAAGTTTTTACAAAACCCCCTGTAGTAGCCAACCATCGCCAGATAGCGGCGCAGCTCAGTACGAGTGGTGGGTACAGGGACAGAAAGAATGGCCTCCACTTTAGCCTCAACGGGGCGCACTTGACCTCCCCCCACCCTTTTTCCAAGATAGGTCACCGTCGCATGGCCGAATTGGCATTTAGAAAGATTAACTGTCAAATTAGCCTCACTCAGACGCGTAAAAACAGTTTTTAAATGATCAACGTGCTCAGTCCAGGTAGCAGAACAAATGACCACGTCATCCAAATAAGCCTCACAGAAAGATAAACCCGACAAAACAGCATTCATTAGCCGTTGAAACGTCGCTGGGGCGTTACGCATCCCAAAAGCCATCACGGTGTACTGAAGGAAATCATCGGGTGTGACAAAGGCGGAAATTTCCTGGGCTCTCGCCGTTAAGGGCACCTGCCAGTACCCCTTTAGCAGGTCCAGCTTGGTAACGAACTGGGCAGCCCCCACATGGTCCACACAATCCTCCATACGAGGGAGTGGATAACAATCCGGCCTAGTCACCCCGTTTACCTTCCTGAAGTCCGTACAAAAACGGTCCTCCCCATTGGCTTTAACAGTAAGGAGACATGGTGAACTCCATGCACTACTGCTGGCAACAGCAAGTCCATGTTCCACCATGTACTCCACCTGCGTCCGCAAACGGCGCCGCTTGTCTGGATTCACTCTGTACGGATGTTGTTTAATTGGCTTGGAATCGCCAACGTCAATGTCATGGCTGAGCACACGAGTCTGAGTGGGAATATCAGCAAACAGAGACCTATAAGACTGGATCAAATGAACCACATCAGCCTGTTTGGAAGAGTCAAGGTGGGACAACAAGAGAGGCAAGTCCCGCAAAACCGCTGAATTCGGAACCTTCCCTTCAGTAACAGCCGGGGAAAAAATGTCACCTTCAGGTTCAGCACCGGACAGCTCCTCCCGTGCATCTGCAGCCGCCCCGACCCCTGCGTCATCACGTTCACTGGAAACACAACTGATAGATTTAAGCAGAGCGGGCGCACGTTCGATGTACGGCTTCAGCATGTTCACATGACACAAGCGCGAAGTCCGCCTCCGATCAGGAGTAGAGATCAGATAGTCACGATCACCAACCTTTCTCGTGATCGTATAAGGCCCACTATAGCGCGCTTGCAAGCTGGAACCAGGAACCGGAAGCAACGCTAACACTTTCTCCCCAGGCTGAAAAACTCTCAAAACTGCCCTTCTGTCAAACAGGGACTTCATTTTAGCTTGTGCAGTTCTAAGATTCTCTTTAGCAATCTCACACGCACGCCTCAACTTCAGCCGGAAATTGCTAACATAGTCCAACAAGTTCTGGTCAGATTTGTCACACAACCACTTCTCTTTCAACAGCCTTAAAGGGCCGCGAACAGTGTGAGCAAAAACCAAGTCCGACGGGCTAAACCCCAGAGACTCTTGAACCACCTCCCGAATGGCAAACATCTGTAAGTGTACACCCTCATCCCAGTCTTTTTCAAACTCCAAACAGTAAGTGCGAAGCATTGTTTTTAAAGTTTGATGGAAACGCTCAAGTGCGCCCTGACTCTCTGGGTGATAAGCGCTGGAATGACAGTGCTTAATGTCCAACTGACGTAAAACCTGCGCAAAAACTCTAGACATGAAATTAGAGCCCTTGTCAGTCTGCACAACCCGAGGTAAACCAAACAATGAAAAAAACTTTGTCAATGCTTTAACCACCACAGGCGTAGTTATTTTACGCACCGGAAAAACCTCAGGAAAACGAGTAGAGGTGCACATTACCGTTACTAGGAACTTATTCCCTGCTTTAGTTCGAGGCAACGGCCCCACACAGTCAACCAACACTCTCTCAAATGGTTCAGCGATGGCTGGGATGGGATACAAAGGAGCAGGAGAAATCGTCTGATTCGGCTTTCCAGATACCTGACAAAAATGACATGAATTACAGTAGCGCACGACAGCGCTCTTCAAACCTGGCCAAAAAAAATGACGCAAAATGCGATCATAGGTCTTTCTGATGCCAAGGTGACCCGCTAACGGATTATCATGTGCCAACCGCAAAATCTCTGAACGATATGGAGATGGAACAACAATCTGCTTCACCACACTCCACTCTTCAACAGGAGACACATTCAAAGGGGTCCATTTACGCATCAGGAGACCATCATCCAAAAAATAGCCAGTAGAAATGGAGTCAGGCTTATCAGTTAATGCATCACCGAACAATGACTCCAAACTCTTATCATTTTTCTGGAGCTCGATCAACTGCTTCCTAGAACATGATAGTGTATTCACATCCAACACGTCATCCTCCACAGTTTGCTTCAATGGAACATGTTCGGATTCAGCGTTGAACAAAAAACTTTCACTCAAGTCACACTCATCTGTACTCTCATCTAGACGACGTTTAAGTGCTGCACGCGTAACTGCGCACGACGTGAAAACATCTGGGAATTTACGGGCGAGCGCATCTGGACGGTCGCTCAACACCGGAACAGGTGTAACATCTGGGGTAACCAATACTCGACCCCCAGCCAAATCGTTGCCCATGATCATGGAGACGCCCGCTATTGGAAAACTAGGACGCACCCCAACGACAGCGTCACCAGACCACAGCTCAGATTGGATCATGATTTTATGCAGAGGAACGCAGATGTCTTGCATGCCAAAGCCACGCACTGGCACATCAGAACCAATCGCAGAGTCGTTATTCAACGGCAAGATTCCCTCCAAAATAAAAGATTGAGAGGCAGCGGTGTCTCGCAATATTTTTACAGGGAACTTTTCACCAGTTAGAGACAAAGAAACAAACCCATCCATAATGAAAGGCTTAAAATCAGCATACTCACAAGGTGGTGATGAAAGTGAATGAGCATCGCCTTCCACAGTTCTAATTAAAGCGACGGGCTTGGTGTTCTTTCTCTGCAAAACCGGGCAATTGGCTATAACGTGTCCTCCCTTTTTACAATAAGCACACGTCCTAATAGTTTTTAATTCCAACCTGTTATCTGATTTACCTCCCACGCCACCGAGCGCAGCAGATATCTCTGGTTCAACAAGCGGGGCAGATTTGGCATACTCCTTCCCATTATTCCCATTAGTTTCAGAGTAGTCAAACTTACTAAAAAGATGTGAACGCTCGAAATTACTTTTGTGCGTTAACATGTACTCATCAGCGAGCACCGCAGCTTCTGAGACATTTGAAACCTTACTTTCATTCAAGTAGGTGGTAACTTTCTCAGGCAAATTATTTTTAAAATCTTCCAACAAAATAAGTTGCTTAAGCTGCGTAAAATCGGCAACCTTCTTAGAAGCGCACCAACGATCAAAGAGAATTTCCTTATCTCTTACAAAATCCACATAAGTTTGATTATAGCGTTTTTTTAACTTACGAAATTTCTGACGATAAGCCTCAGGCACCAGTTCATATGCCCTCAAAACAGCACTTTTAACTTTGTCAAAATCAAGGCTGTCAGCCACAGAAAGAGACGCATATGCCTCCTGCGCTTTGCCACTCAATGCACACTGTAACAACAAAGTCCACACATTTTTGGGCCACTTAAGTGTGAGTGCCACCCTTTCAAACAAGATAAAGTACTTATCTACATCCCGCTCATTAAACGGAGGAACCAGGCGAACATTTCTACTCACGTCAAAATCAGTCGATTTGGGATGTGAAGAACCAGCACCAAGCTCGAGCTCCTTCAAACGCAGTTCGGCTTGTATCTTGCTTGCATCAGCTTGTATCTCTAATCGTCGCTGTTCAAGATGCAGCTCCTTTTCCCTCAAAGCAAGCCGACCCAATTCAACTTCCAGTTCCTTCAAACGAACCGGGTCATCCTTCAAAGAAGTTTTCGATGGCGATCCAACAGGACTTTTCGGTAAAACTGTAGCAGGAAAAATTCCTATCTGCACCAGTGCGTCTAACAACTCAGCTTCAACTGTTCTTCTCTTAACGCGTTTATCTACGGTAACCTTGAAATGCTCGGCTATTAACAGCAACTGATCCTTTGTGCAGTTACGCAAAGTATCCAACGTGGGCTCACGAACAAACTCATCCAGGTCAAACTCCATATCTACCCCTGGAATCAAGCCACACCAAATCAGGAACACCTCTGCACAAACAAAGCTACAGCACCACCAGAACCGAATGCACTAATTAATCAGCGCAACGCGCGTCAGCTGCGCAAAAACACACACAAACCCAGCACAACTGCCAACAAACAAAAACCAACCGAAGGACACGACCTGTCTCCAAAAGCACACTTTGTTTAAACAAGCCCCCAAAAATATGTTACGTCCACTAAGGACACAACATAATAGGGGACACGAAAGGCACGATTAGTTTTGACAAGCCCCCAAAAATATGTTACGTCCCGCTAAGGACACAACATATTTGAGGTCACGGGATAACAAATGAGGGTTCAAAAGTTATTTTTATTTATCACTTCTCTTCAATTAGTTCTTCTTGGTCAGCTTCTTCTGATGTTCTGTGAAGGGAAGAGTAAGATAAGGCCCTCAAATCCCGTGCCCCAAAAGTAAAAAAAACCCAAAGTAGCAACAGAAAGTTGGACCTGGCAGGCCGGCCAAACAGAACAAAACGGTACAGCAGGGGGCCAACCCTATACAGGGCCGTCGAAGCCCCTACTGTTACCGGACTAAAGACCAAAAAATATCCTAAGAAAAGAAAAATCGAAAACAGGACTACCGGTCCCGCCAGGCCAAAAACTCAAGAAAAAAAAGTAAGAAAAAACGGTTAACAAAAATACCGCATGGCAAGCTGGATCGTCCGCTGCAGGCCGCAGCAGAAAGACAAGTGCGCACCGCGCACGCTAGAACCAAAAGGAACAGGTGGAAAGCGGCGTCCCAAACGAGGTAGGAAAAAAAAAAGGAACGCATTAACGTGCTGAAGGCCAGCCTATTTATAGGCGGGCGACAGCACCGCAAATTAACATAATTAATTTACTAAAGAATCCCAAAATATTTTAACAAAAGATCCTTTAACTAAAGTCTGTAAAAAAGCAAAAAAAAAGAAATAGACAAAAAAAATATATAAATATATATATATATATATACAATATATATATATATATATATGTACATATATATATGTACATATATATATGTACATATATATATGTACATATATATATATATACATATATATATATATACATATATACATATATACATATATACATATATACATATATATATATATATATATATATATATATATATATATATATATATATATATATATATATATATATATACACCCAAGTAAACACCCTGTGCAATAACCCTGTATAATGATCCTAATATAAATAAAAAAAGCTGTTATAGGCGGAGGCTGTGTATATACTGTATATTTCCAAAACACCTTTCTCTTCCTTTGCCACGTTCTTCTTCTCTTTTTACTATTTGAGCTGATGTAACGAGTACATTTTTCCACTGTGAGATCAATAAAGTAAATCAATCAATCAAGCTGGAGAAGATGGATGGATGGGTGTTCTTTTTTTTTAGATTTATCTATCCTAATTTTAGTTGCAAAATGAGGTTCTTCAGTTTATTTTACTTTACTATTACTATTTTACTTTTATATAGACTTTATCTTTTGAATTTTAAAATTGTTTTTCCCCCCCCCTTTCAGTTTCAAAATTCGGTTTTCTAGATCAAAATAAAATGTTTCTGAACAATATTATGGCTCCAAAGTAGCTCCACAGATGTTCCTCTGCCTTCATGGAAACAACAGTTTTCTGTTGGTTGAGTCTGAAGGTCTTCACATCCGACCCGTATTTATTAGTTAGATGAACTTCCAGAGATGTAGAACTTGTTAACTGCTTGAATGTGGAGGCGTCGGGTCCTCAAACCGGTCTGGGAAAGATGCTGGTTAAGATCAGCCCATTAACTAAAGGCTACTGGTGCTGATCTGCTAAACTCTCACAGTAGGAATCATTCTCCTTCTCACTGTTCATTTCTGTTTGGAGAAACATTGCGTGATTTTCATTATGTTTGTCTTTAATAATAGACTTGTACAGCAATTGTTTTTTTATCCATGCTTTAAATTTTGATAGCTGTGAAAAATAAAGCAATATAAAGTGATATTGCAAAATCGTATTGTGACTTAAGTATCGTACCTCAACAATCATGCTAATACTCACCCCTACTGAGCAGTGTGGTTGTTCTGTAGGTGCTGAAAGGTTGGATGTGTTACTACATGTAACACATCCAACAGTTACAATTACAGTTGGTCACAGTTATCAGACTGAATGACGTTAATCATTTAAACTCACAAACCTTTGCTCAAAACCTGTCTGTCACGAGATCAACTGCTTCTTTCAGCTCCACAGGATTAACTGATGTTTTGTCTACAGCTGTGGTAGCCGCTTATTCACTGGACTCATCTGCCATTCAGTTTGTTTACGCTTCTTCTGACTGGATGGGTGGAGTCACGGGATAAGACACACGCTGCAGCGTCTTAAAGGGGACTAGAGATACCAGTCACCAGCGCGCACACAAGCAGAACTCTGAAATTAAATATATTTCTTTTACTGATTTGGGAACATTGTTGCCCGTTATCGTAGTGTTGTGCCATATGCCATGATCATACTTTCTGGACATTCATAACCAGTGTCCATATTTCATCTTGATAGGATGACCAGAGGAGAACACGCAGCTTTGGTGAATAACAGCTGGGGGACTTCTGCAGCCCCCCCTTTCAGCCAAAGCAGTCACATGGAAGTCACAGAGGTGGCTACCCCCCTCTCTGTGTGAGGACAGACAAAACCACAGAGCACACAGGATTCTTGCTCTTTTGCCTCTTCTGCTCCTGCTCTCAAAGCTGTGGTCCGCCTCTGCTGGTTCTCCACCACAGTGGAGATTTAATTCAATTCAATTTAATTCAGTTTATTTATATAGCGCCAAATTCACAACACATGTCATTTCAAGGCCCTTTACAGTTCAACCAGATCATACAGTCAAATTGATACAAAGTTTTCTATCTAAGGAAAACCAGTTGATTGCATCGACTCATTGATTCAAATACAATTCCTCACACTAAGCATGCTTGTAGCGACAGTGGAGAGGAAAAACTCCCTTTTAACAGGAAGAAACCTCCAGCAGGACCAGGCTCAGTGTGAGTGGCCATCTGCCGATTTAGTGGAATCCTGATGTCTATTCACTGCTAGCTATTTCAAAGAGGGTAAAGAATCATTTAACTAAAGGTTGTTGGTTCTTGATTAAGCAAATCACTCAATAAAACATTATTTGGCCAAATAATGTTTTATTCACCTCATGGATTTGCATTGTGAATTGGTCTGAAAACATTCCAATTTCTATAAAATTTGTGAAAGGCTAATTTGATCATATCACAAATTCTTCCAGATAAACTTTGGTGTCAAACACAAAATCCATCTTAAACTCTAATATGGTTTTCAACCATGTTTCCCTTCCTCTTTGTACATAGTAGTTAGTTTAGTTTAGTTGAGTTTTACTAGACTTAGTTGAGAGTGTTAAACTGAAATATGTTTGACTTGGAGCTGAATTATTTTTGTTAATAAACTCTTATATTTTGAACAGAAGTTGTGGTGAATTTATTCCATGTATGTGCAGAATTAACTGTTTGACAATGATTAGAGCTGGAATCACTCTTTCATTTATTGTTCTAACTTACAGCCAATAGGGCTGTGTGTCATGAACAGTATATAACAGCCGAAACAATATCTGATTAAATAAGATATTTTAATCCCCCCTTTCAGGGATCATAATAAACATCTTAAAGTATCAGAAATATAAATTCCCAGCTGGCTGGGAACTGAAAAGAACATAAAATCACAACAGTAGTGAATGTCAGTAACTGTAAACATTCATTTTATCACCCAGGCCTGCATGATGCTGAAGAACTGTGGTAGTTTGTTCTTCTCAAAGTGAGCTGATAAATGGATAATGGATCAATTCTCGCTCTTTTACACGATGAACATGTAGAAACACACAGTCAGGATGGAGGACAGCAGATACAGCTTTCATAAATCCCAAAGAGGGTTTGAAAGATTCCGCTGTTGGAATAATCTAATCCAGGTTCAGGTGTCTGAGTGTTGTAGTTTTTAAATTAGAACAGATTAAAGACACTTAAGGTGGTGAGAAAAGAGGTGGAATAGCCCTTTAGTCGTTAGCTGAACCTGAAGTCAGCTTCAGCTTGGTTTCCACAGTGAGGTCAGAAAAAGACACCAAGATCTAATCAGGGATCAGAACAGCCTCCATGTTGGAATCTAAGCATCAGAAACCATTGATATCTATAAACATGATAGAGCTCTCATGGTGGCTCGCTGGACGGTGATTGGCTAAGATGGGGCGTGTTCCCACAGAGCAGCAAGAAGAGGGACTTGTTTCCATGTTCAGTGAGCCCAGCCTGCCTGTGTTGTTTCAAGTTTCTTTCTCTTTATTTTAGATTTTGAAATCAAACACTATTAACACCATTTTGCATTCCTCATGAACATCTGCAAATTCTAAACAGACTTTAGCAATAAAAGTAAATTATGAAAGACGTTTCTGCACTACATTTGATTCCATTTAAAACTATTCTGTCTCGTTACTGTACTGTGACGGACGTAACTCAGTAAATTATTTAAAACATTTGTCATATTTTGTTTTTCATGGGGATTATTGATTTAAAAATGTAACACAGATAGAGCAAGGAAGGGTTTTCAAGGAAGAATTAAAGTTCTCATACTAATTAGATTCGTTGAATAGAGAAAATTGGACACCTTAATTCGCCAAATATTTTTGAAGAATTATTATATGAACATTAAATTGTAATTCCTGCCTAAAATCACTTTAAGGCATAATATTGAATTTATTCTGCTGAACTCACCTCCCCCAGCACTGAAACAATCCACAAAATACACAGAATATGACTATTTTACTTTCCAAAAAGTGATTTCTGCATTATTTTTTTTACCTGCAAGGTATATTTTCTGCATAAATTTGCTTTATTCAACTCTAAGGCATAATATGTAATATATCTTACTGAACTCTCTGAACAAAATAATCAAATTTTCCACAAAATAATGATGTCAAACGGTATGTACCACAACAAGTGCTACAGCAACTTACTGTTTTCAAAATAAAAGTGTAGGCCCTAGATTTTAAAGCCGAGGAGATATCAAGCTAGAATATTTAATTTGATCTTATATACAAAAAATGATAGATATTTTGATATTTCATATGCAAAACTAAAAGTTGCATTTCCTGAAACCAGTCCAGTACCATGATCCCTTATAGTTATGTCAATTATCACAAAACCTGGAAACTATTGAGAAAAACTGCCAATATTTAGACATAAATATTTAAAAACTATTAAGAGACTTGAAATAAAAAAATAAAAGCCCTAACTCTTGAATCCAGCAGAGAACTATGATCCAACACTGAATAAGTCAATTGATCACAATTCCTGGATGCTATTGAGCAAAAATGTTAATATTTTCATTAGGGATGCACAATATAATCGGCCCTCTATCAGTATCGGCCTGTATCGGCCTTAAAACTAAATATCCGACATCGGCCACCGGCCACGACCGAGAACCTTTTCTGACAGTTTTAAAATATGAATTACAATACACAATCCCAATTCCTCTAAAACAACCACAGTTGCCGCAAGCCGGAAATCCACCACTATGCTGGAGAACTTTAAGCCCTGCAGTTCCTAACAACAGATAATTTTATTCCTTTTTTAAGAAAAAACTTGACACTTGTAGTTATGTCATTTCCTGTTTCATGTGACAAGAGTAATACTGTAGCTATAGAAAAACTCCATGGAGCCAAAAATGTGCCGTTATATACATAAAGATTACATTTCTTTAAAATTACCCGCAACAAGAAATTGGAATTAAGTTTTTGAATAAATTTTTTTCCCAGGCCTAGTAAACACCGGCACTAAGGGATGCTGTCAGGCTGAAGAAGGAGTCCTATCGAGTCTGTTTGGTTTGTGGGACACCTGAGGCAGCAAGCAGGTATCGTGACGCCAAGCGTGCCGCTGCCCTGGCGGTCATGGAGGAAAAAACTCTGGATATTTGTGTTCCATCTTCTTCAAAAGTTACGCCTATATTTTCCACTTTAAATCTACAGTGTGTAATAATTACAGGGATATACAGTCAGAAATGTAATATATTATACATAACTATGTTATTTATCATCATCTACGAGCTCAGCCTCTTAACCTTAATATTTGCGTTGCCTTAGAATTCGTTATTTATAATTACATAGGAGCGGGTCTCGCAGCCATGGAGGCAGACATCTTTGCGCTACGGCAGCGCAGAGCCAACAAACTAGCGATTGCGAGATCGCCCATTACGCTCGAAAGTAACTACGGCACGTTGAGAGAAATGAACTGAGACGGTACTGAACAATAGATGGCAGTATTAAAATTATCTATGTAAACAAACCTCATCACTTGAGAAGGTAGGTGATGCGGACGTCGTGGAAGACATTTTGTCCCGTAACGCTCGCTGTACTGTTGGGGGGGAGAAGCGGTGGGGGGGAGATGTTCATGTTGCTGCGGTCTGCAGTCTGGACGTTAGATATCGCTAAAAATTACACACTGTAGCTTTAAATCTCAAAGTATTTTGAATTTTGTTTTTATATAGAAATATGAAAATTTTTGCTCAATAGCTTCAAGGACATGAGATCAATTAACTTAAAATCAGTGTTGGATCACAGTTCTCCATTTGCTTCAAGAGTTACGCCCTTTTTTTCCTATTTCAAATCTTTAATATTTCGTTCTTTAATTTTTAGATGGAAATATTAGCGTTTTTCCTCAATAGCTTCCAGGTCATGTGATCAATAGACCCAAAATCAAAAATTGGATATCAGTACTCTATTATATTCAAAATTTACACCTTTACCTTTTGCATTTCAAATCTTTAATATCTATTTTTTATTCATTTATTTTAGGGCTGCAACAACGAATCGATAAAATCGATAAAAATCGACTTTTAAAAGCGTTGGCAACGAATTTCATCATCGATTAGTTGTGTCGCGCGATTATTGCGTCATCCGCTGCCGCCATTATCACTGCCACTTGACTGAAGGGGAAGAAAAAAAAAGATACGGCAGAGCGAGTCAGCGCCGCAGGTGCGCAGTGTTTCCAACTCAGCGACTTAGTCGCTATATTTAGCGACTTTTTAGACCCCTCCAGCGACTATTTTTTTTTAAAAAAGTGACTAGCGACAAATCTGGCGACTTTTTACGGTGTCATTGGCGGCTTTTGGAGACTCTTACGTGAAAGCATGTATCGTTCCTACTCTTGTCCTCCAGCGGCAGCTGCTGCCGTGGGGCGCCTCCCCTCTCCCAACCCCGTTCTCCCGCAGGAATCTCTCTTAGCGCTGCAATCAGAGCCGCAGGATGTACTTGGAGAAGCATCCCGCTGCAGCCTGTTTCAGCGTCCAGACTGCAAATGAAGCGCGCATGTGCCGGGATTGACGGTGCAAATTGATCACAATAATTAAAATAGCCTTTATAAATCTTGCAAATTATGAGGGCAAGGCTTTTGAAGTTTAAATCTTCTGGCAAAGATAAAGTAAAGAAGATCCTGCAATTTATGGAAGTAAAGTATAAAATCCAGCAAGATCAGTAATATGTCAATTAATTATATGCCACATTACCATGTAAATATCTGTCTTTGGAGGATGTGTTTTTTAGCACCCCTAGTTCTCTCATTTTTATTCCAAATACAATTTATAATTTGAATCACAGGGCTATTTTTTATCTCTATGGTTCAGTATTTTCTCAAGTAGCAACTTTAACTGCTATACTTTCCTGTCTTAAAAGGCAGAACTCTTCTAGTAAAAAAAAACAAACTCATTTGTTGAAATGGGGGGGCCTATTGTTTGAACCCCTTAGGGGCTTTAGAAAACAAAAATGCCTTTTTTTGCGCTTTATGAAACAAAGTACACTATATTTTGTGGATGTACAGCTACATTTTTCATGTAAGTTTGCGTAGTTTTAACACAAACATTTATTTTTCATATTGCACCAGTACAGTTAATGAGCAACCTGTACTTGTGTGCTTGTTTGTTCTGTCTAAAATGTTTATTTTGGAAAAAAATATTAATATTATAAAATATAATATATATATATATATATATATATATATATATATATTAAATAAAATAAAAATATTTTTTGTCCGATTCATCGATTAATCGATAAAATAATCGGCCGATTCATCGATTTTTAAAATAATCGTTAGTTGCAGCCCTAATTTATTTATTAAAATATTAGCAATTTTGCTCAATAGTTTCCAGGTTTTGTGATGAAGTGACACAAAATATATAATGGATCATGCCACTGCAATGGTTTAATAAGATACACCTTTTAATTTTGCATATAAGATCTCTAAATATTTATAATTTTTTGTATACAAGATAAATATCAATACCAATAAACAAATCTTGAAACTGGCGTAACTTTCTGAAGGACTGGTGTGGACGTTGGGCACAGAAACAATCTGTTGGTTACACATACAGAGCTTTTTCAGCTAAAAATGGCAACAGAGTGTATATTTATATACATTTAAAAAGCTGGGCTTATCAGGACCAATACTCAGAGTTACAGATTCAAATGAACACAGATCTGTTGTTTTCTTATTGAACAGAGAATCAGACTGCAGAGCTTCTGGAGATCCTGAAAATGATTTTTTTCAGGCATCATTATATTGGTAGACATGTTCATAAATCTGTTTTTAAGCAGAACAGAGACACAGTTAGGAACACCTACTGATTTAAAGGTAAAACAGATTTACTGGGATATGCAACATACAATAAACTATATCTCCAAGTTTACAAGAAAAAAAAAACATGCTATAATAAAATACAACATATCTTTTTGTCTTTTGTTGTTCAAAAATACTCATAAAAAGCTGTGCAGCCAACCCAGAATCACAGGACACAGACTTTAAATTAAAATATAAGTCAGTGTATAAATTATTATTTAAATATAAGGTTCGATATATAGACTATGGCTGTTAATGACACATGGGACAAATTTCTAAATCTGATTTTGCTGCTTGTTGAAGGAGGACAATCACTGATTCAGCTTAAAGGGAAGCCATGCATGGATGGATGGATTTATGAATTGAAGTTGTGTCCATACTAGGGATGCATGATATATTGCTGTGACATTGGATATGGACTGTTATTCGTCATTTTTTACGCATTAATGTTTTTGAGCCCTTTATGAATAAAGCACTAAAGGCAGGCATCTGTGTAAATGTCCAAATTAAAACTGACTTCCCTTTTTTTTTTTTTTTTTTTTTTTTTTTAGCACAACGTGAACTCACAATCAACAGGACTTTTTCCAGATTCTGTTTACAGTGGTGATATTTAAATGACAGGATGTCTGTAAATGTTTCCATCAGTGAACCATCGCCAGCAGGAGCTGCTGCTGCTCTCCAGGATTCAGTTACTAACTTTCCAAGGAGCTCCGGACGGAAATTCTGTCCCTGTTGAGAGGAGTGTGACGTTATAAGGGTGGAAGCTTTAAAACTCCAATACCCAGCATGCAACAGGGTTCAGGGCTATGTACGGTAACCTCGCGAGAGCTGTCGGGTTGTGGAATGTACGGCTGTACAGTTTTATTTGTTATTATAAATTAAGAAGTAAAACACAGAGAGTGGAAGCTCCAAAAAACAATAAACCAATAAACTCACACTCGAAAGGCTGCAATGACCAAACATGATGCGGACTTTAGCCTTTCATGGACTCCCACTCTAACCGGAACTTAGCTTTAGCTTAGCATGTTGATCTCCTCTAATCAGTTTTCCAATCAGATGAGGCTAAAATCCACAGTGTGCATCATCAGGGAATCGTTTCTATCAGGGGTTTCCTACCTATCCGGTGTAAGATGATCTGGGGGATCCTGGTGAAATCCAGCAGTAGATGTTGATCGTCCATCTTTTCCTCCGAATTGACCAAACTCCCTT
Source organism: Cyprinodon tularosa (assembly GCF_016077235.1). Taxonomy (NCBI): domain Eukaryota; kingdom Metazoa; phylum Chordata; class Actinopteri; order Cyprinodontiformes; family Cyprinodontidae; genus Cyprinodon; species Cyprinodon tularosa. Next base: position 70,537 of record NW_024037865.1, read on the forward strand.
TAAACTCCGTGAATGTTTCTTCAGCAGGAGTTAACTGCTCAGTGATAAACTCTCCTTGAAGCTGGACTGAAGACATTCTCACTGCAAACACTCCCAGATTATCAGCCTCTCTACAATGACTCCACACACAAGCTAAGCTAATGCTGCTGGTTATTGTCCTGTTGTGTTTTTGTTCTTCCATCATGGCGGATGACAGACCAACTGTTAAGGTGCATTACCGCCACCTGCTGGAATGAAGTTTAGACAGGAGCTCTACGGCAAACAAAGACAAAAAAAATCTCTAATTATTTATGAATTGTTTTTTAAATCGAACAATATTTGATATTCAATTAATTTACTATGGAAATATTTTCAAAAGTAAATGTTCATTTGATCCATTGTTTCTCTAAACTGTCTCCCTTCAGTTTTATAACCAATAAACTCCATAAACACATGCTGACCAGTTTCAGGCAGGTTGCTACTTTCACATAAACCTGCTGCATGTTTACCAGTTATTTTAAGTAAACTATTCAAACCTGTTTGACCAATTCTGCATCATGAAATGATTGATTCTATTCTCCTGTTTCTTTCTGCTTTCCTTTTTTACCCACAGTTTTCTGAATTTTATTTCAGTTTCCCCCTCAATTTGTCTGCTATATTTTCTGATATAATTATTGATAATAATTTTACATTCAGCTTTAACTAAAGGATTTTCTAGATCAACATTTTCTAGATTTTAGTGTCTTTTTAGCTCATTGTTTCCCTCCTCTCCAACATCTGCTGAACCCAAAAAATTCTTCTGTTATTTTCTTTAGATGAAGTTTGTTCAGAGGATGATAAATATAATGATAAATACCATCAATAATATCTTACTTTTTTCAGTTATTCGATTTAATCCTTAATAAAGCTCCAATACTATCAGACGCTTTTACATTATTTTGATTATTCTGTTTTTAATCCAGTTTCAACTTAAAGGTTTTGCTAAAGAGCATAAAGAGAACAGCCCATTTCATTCTCTGCTTCTTTAAATGCATCATCTATCATAACGGAAAATAATAAAGGACTTATTATTCTTCCTTGGAGTCCCAACTCTTCCCTGTATTACCTGCTCTGTTAAAAAGTTATTGAACCAGTTATAGATTCTATTTTCCTCAGTTTAATCATTAATTCCACATCATATCATGAACCTTTTCTCTATCTAGAAAGAACGCCACAACACTTTCTTTATTAACTTTAGCTTTCATTACCTCATGCTGTTAACATATTGCAGGGTCCATGGTGTTCCTCCCCCTCCTAAAAGCACTTTGATGCTTAGATAAATATCCATTGGATTCAATAAAAAGTCTTTCATGAACCATTTTCTCCATGATTTTAATCCAGCATGATGTTGGACCAACCGGCCTATAATGTTCTGGTCTTGAACAATCCTTGCCAGGTTCTGGTGTTGGAACCACTGTGGCCTCTTTCTAACTCTTGGTTAGTTTTCCACATTCTCATATTCTGTTAAATAATCTAATAAAATGATCTTTGAACTCATCATTATATAACATTCGATAATTCCCTGCAGTTGACGTCTTAATTCTCCTCAGGGTTCGTTTTAATTACACTATCAATAAGGTAATTAATTAAACTGTTTTCTTCTTTTTTCATCGTTTCCTCCTCCTCGACTCTTCACCAATATTATTTGAACTCTGCATACTGATAAATGCTCATACCAACATTTCTGCTTTTTCTTCCTTGGTGACGCTGTTGGTTCTTCATTAAGTCAAACTGGGTAACCATAATCTCTTCTTAAACTATTCATTCCTTGGATCATGTTCCAGATTCTCTGTTTCTCTTCCTAACAAATGACCAAACTTCCTCCATGTTTTACCATTTATCCATCAGGGTTACAGGGCTTTGGTGTCTATCTGCAGGAGTCTATGGGTGAAAGGCAGAGTCCACCTTGGAAAGGTCATCATTCCTTTAGAGGACAATGTAGAGACAAAACCATGCAGAAACATCTAAGTGCCATTTATAGGCTCCATCCAAATACCTCAGATTGTAGCTCCTAGCTCCCATCCCTTCACCTTTAGTGGGGTCAACAGTAAGAACACTATCCAGGGTAGGAAAGAAGCTCCAAGCTGCTGTGCTGAATCCAGACATACTTCAACCTTATAGATGTCATCACACAAAGGACACGCACATTATTGAGGCTGGACAAATTGGGACTACAGCCTCCTGGAAAAGAACTACAAAAGTCCAAAGTTCCGTAAATGTAGTAAACAGCTGAAGCTCTCTGCTATAAAATCCTAAACATATGAAGCTGAGGATATGAGCATGAGTCACACAGAGAACATGTCAGGAAATAATGGACTTTGGTTAAACTGTGAGGTGGGCTGTGCCTTTACGCTCTGTCACAAAAAGGATTGTGTGTAACCGTATAGCTCCTGCTGGTGCCTAGAGACGTCTGTATGCTAACTGCATTGGAGCTAGGAAGCATCCTGCCTCCTGGTCCTAGCTCCTTCGTAACTGCCAGCACTGTTCAGATAAACACTTATTATGGCGACTGCTGACGCATTTCCATAAGAGGAAGCTGGAGTACCCAGAGAGAACCCACACACGCACAGGGAGAACATGGGGACTCCATGCAGAAAGACCCCAGGCTCAGAATCAAACCCAGAACCTTCCTGCTGCAAGGCAGCAGAGCTACAGACTGCAGCCCTCCAACCTTCCTCCAATCCTCATTCTGGATTTCCTAGAACCCTTCTCACTGTAGCTCCTTTCTTCTGCTTTTCAATTAGATTCTGAAAGTTCTGATTTCTTTTCAAACCTTGAAAGCTTTATCTGGAGATTTAATAACCGGATCACATTCACACTCACCTTATCGCTCAACCCTACAACTGGAACAGAGTCAGGTTGATGAGATCATGCCGATGTTGGAGGACAGCTAGTATGTATTCGATCAATAAGCATAAGCCTTGCTTGATCCTTCATCTTTTGTGGAAGATCTGCTCGATGAAGTCTGGAGGAGTACTTTGGTTTGGTCTGAATGCCATCAGTTCTCAGTTACCCAGATGGTGCCGTCAACGTCTCCCACTGTGTCCACTCTCGAAGGAAACATCATGCTTCACACCTACAGATACCTTGGTGATGGGGGACTCCCTCACCTTCAAGCCTCATGTTGACCATCTGCTACAGAAACTCAAACTGGGCTTTTTCTTTCCTAATAAATCTTGTTTTTCATTAGAGGTGAAAAAGCAGCTTGTCTCAATGTCTTCATCAGACTAACCCTGTTCATCCTGCTTCTCTGAGGTCATCATGGTGGACTCTGGAGTGGGACTGCCTTCTTTGTCCACCAGGAGGTTAGGTTAGTCTTTTGTTTTGGTTGTGCTTGGGCTGCTGCCCTCCTACATGTTGGATTTAATCCCAAAGAGAAGCTTTGATTCCTCCTCTTTGTGTTCAAATCATCACTGTTGCTCTCTGGTCCATTTCCCCCTGAGAGAACTGGAAAAAAAGGCCTGAACTGGTTTCATTGAGCACTTTTAGGTCCAGACTGAGAGAATTAGAGATGACCTTTTAAAACTTTGAATGTTCTTTTCATAAAACTAAACATAATTGAGTAAAGAACACATTTAGTTGTAGTTTTTAAAGCCTGGGTTTAGTAAACAGCTCGCCTTATTTCTGTGTGTTTCTCTCCTCCTCAGTCCTTCACTCTTCTGTTAATCTGCTTGTTTTCTTCCTGTTAGAATCGGACCCGTCCTGAACCACATTTCTGAACTCTGCTGCCAGGCTAACGTTGGATTTCTCCATATTTTTTATTTTACTGAAGGTTAAACTTCAGAAACCTGCTTTCAGACACAGCATTGATCAGTTAGAATAATCCGGTTGAACTGGGAATGAAAGGCTTCCTACTGTTAGGACTCCAGTCTGTGTGGTCTGTGTTTTTGTGTGTTTGTCTTCCTTCCTCCACCAGGCAGTGCCTGGTTCTGATTCTCCTCCTCACACACCTGCAAGGGGTTTTCTCGTTAACAGAGTGTTCTTAAGCTGCTGACTGCCACTACCTGGACGCCAGAGTGCTTGCCAGTTTTGGGTACTCTAGTCAAGCTGAGTTTTGCTGTGTCAAACAGAGTTTTTGTCAACCTGAGTCTTAACGTTGTTTTTTGTCTTTGCCTCTCGGCAGGAAGTCATCCTGCAAACTGGATTTTTCTGACCTTCTCTCCCTGGAAGGATCAACTGAGCTTGAAACTGAGCTGATGAAACAAACCAGAAGTTTGGATCCACTTTTCTCCGAGGAAACATTTGAGCTTCACACTGAGCAAAGGATTCAACTGCACAACTGTCCGTTCAAGTACCGCAGGAAATCTGAGTGGCAGTCAGTCTTTCTCCGTTCATCTACAAGCAACTGCATTCTGGGTAACCCTGTCCGCCCTTCACCGTATGAGAAAAACACCGGAACACATTCTTCACCTACTGGAATCTAAGAGTCAACCTAATCTCTGAAAACGTGAGTCTGCCAACCTTTTCTCCTCTTCAAGTTCGAGAATAAATTTTCCCACTAAACCTGAACTAACAGTGTCTTCCCCTCACCTTTCAGTTCCGGCTGAGCAGTGTTCAGAGCAACACTGGAACCTCCACAAAACTTCTCAATAAACCTGTTAAACGTTTTCCCTGGTCTCTCTGTAATGGTTTCTCTGCATTTGGTGCTGATCTTTAGTTAAATCATGACACCTACACACTTTGCTTTCAAAGGGTCTGAACTAAAATCTTCACACATCTCAGTCATTTTCTCCCTTTTTGTCCCACATGTAAGGAGGTTTGATGGGATTTGGTGTCCTGAGCTCCAGAAGCTCCAAAGCTGCAAAGAAAACCCAGTTTCTGAGCTGAGCTGCAATAAGAAAGGACAGAAATAAAGCTGCTGCTGGTTTTTCACTCCGAAAATCTGAACTATGTTCAGATCTGCAATTTATTTTCTATTAAAATGAGAATGAGGAGATAAAGAGCTGCTAAACTGAGCACAACTTCAATGCTGGTTTAGCTGGGTTTACAGTCCACACATCTCATCTAAAGGCTGTTTGGTACTAACTGGGTCACTTCCTGGAGATTAGACATTAGCTGTGTTGCTATGGTAACAGTTTTATAGATAATCTGTAAGGTAGTGATTAGTGACAGGATCTCTTTTCCTGCAAACAAGGACATTTCAAGCATGTTTTTAATCTCTTTAGTTTCATTATATCTGGAAAATAAATTTTCAATCTCTGAGATTAGAGGTTCAGATAAACAAAAAGAGAAACAGGGCTGATAAAATATCAGGTTTCTGAGATCATGAGAAATCATTTCTAAAGGCTTTTTTCACCTTTAACATGTCAAATATTCTGCAATAATCTGGCTGATTTAATCCCGACATTGAGGACAGACTTGGAATTAATGAGAGTGAATCTGATGAACCTGGAAATAAAGTCCAGCTTCCCCAGTAGAACGATCCTCACACCTGAAGCTGAGATATTCCAGAGGATCTAATGGATCTCCGTGAATAAAGCTATCAGTCAGAAGAATAACACAAGGCAGTACCATATTATTCTATATAATGTGTATGGCTGAGTCTGGAAAAGCTGCCTGGTTCTCCAGAATGAATCAAAAGCACAGAAATGGGTCAGAACCTGGAACATTGAAGGAGCTGCAGGAATCTCTAAGAAGTCCTGGTTGGGTTCTACAGTTTCTCCATGTGTCTGGACTAAAGTTCAGGCCTGCAGGACAGAATCTTTTTCTTCCAAAGAAAACATCCAGATCTGAATCAAACCTCCTGAACCTTGCAGGAGAATTTGTTCTGGTCTGATGGAACCAGAACTACATTTCTGAGTTCCAGTTAGGTTTGTTTGCACAGAGCATCACTAACAGAACATCACAGCCACTGTGAAGCACAGTGGTGGCAGCATCATGCAGTGGGGCTTCTTTTTATTCAGGTGGAACTGTGGCTCAGGAATAGCTAGTGTTCACTAGGAACCTGAAGATGTAGAGGGATTTGGTTCTGCAGCATCACCTGGGGGTCATAGCAACAACAAAAACGGCTTCATGAGAGGAAAGTTCTGGAAAGAACGAGCCAGAGTCCCGAACCAGATCTGACAGAAAAGTTTTAAGGGAAAATCCCAGGAGCAGACAGAGCTGTTCTGTTGTTCATCTACGGCCTCACAGCTGCAGAACCTGAAGGCAAAGCATCACCTCCAGCCTCAGCAGCTGATGGCTGAGTGGAAACGTCAGAAACTAAAGCTGCAGCATTTAACCAGCGTCTCTGAACTTCTTTAAACAAAACCTCATCCCGTCTGTTTTAGCAGAACCAGGAGACATACAGACCCAACTGGATATCTGAACACAATCACTTTAACCAGAGATAATGCCAGCTCCATGTCTTGCTGCTACTCCTCCGTCTTTCTCCTCAGCTGCTCCTCCAGAGCAGGTTTCTCCCTCAGCAGCCACTTATGAGCCATAACAGCAGCTGTTTCAGCCTCAGCTCTTCATCTGATTAATGATGATGATGATAATGATGATGATGTAGACAGATTTCCTCACCACTGAACTGAGTGTTTTTATCTCCTGCTATCAATGCTGTTAGAAAATGACTAAAATGGGCCCATACCAGATGCTGCATCAGATATATCCTATAGTAAATATGGTTTACATGACAGTTTAATCTGAAAGCAATATTGATAACCAATACAACATTTACTATAGGAACTAAAACTCATTTAATACCAACCAACAACTAGAAATGATTCCATTAATCGTCTATTTACAGGATCTAATCTGATATATATTCAACCACATCCAAACCTAAATGTTTACCTGTTTATATTTGATGCAGACAGAATCTGAACCAATCAGATCTTTGCCTCAGCAATAAGCAAATATTGCTCCTGGCATTAACCTCTGTCCTGCCTACTGAAGGAGTTCATCAGTTTGAAGCAGAATCCGATGGATGAGATCAGATTTAGGGAAAAGAACCACCTGCTCACTGACCGCTTTCTCACTAGTCCACGCTCACCATCCAACTGCTCTCTGATCACTTTCCCCCCGCTCCTTTTTCACCCACACCACTCCCCTACCCCCCCCCCCCCCCCCCCCCCCACACCCACAGCCCTCCTCCACGCAACCCCCCCAGCCTAAAACCACCCGTTTTTTTGATCACTTTTCCCATCCATGCTCACCATCCAAATCCCCCTTGATCCTTTTCACTAGTCTTTCTCTCCATCACCTGCTCCCTGAAACATTTCTCATAGTCCGTTCCATACCCTGCTCACTGATCACTTTCTCATAGGGGTCTCCTTCCCACCTGCTCACTGATCACTTTCTCACTGTCCCTCTCCCACCCCTGTCATGATCACTTTTCTCCCAGTCCATGCCACTCCACCCCGATCACTTTTCATAGTCCACATCTCCCCCCACGCCTCGATCATTTTTCACTAGTCCAGCTCTCCATCCCCCTGCTCATGATTATTTCTCACTAGTCTGCTCTCCACCACCTGTCAATGTCACTTTCTATAGCCTGCTCTCCTTCCACCTGGCCCCGTAAAATTTTTTATAGTCCAGCTCTCATCCCCCCTGATCACTTTTCACTAGTCCTCTCTCCATCCCCCTCCCCAATGATACTTTCTCACTGCCCCGTCTCCATCCACCTGCCACTGATTACTTTCTCACTAGTCCTGTCTCCATCCCCCCCCTCATTTAAACCTTTTCCCCTAGTCCATGCTCTCCTCCCCCTGTCAATGATATTTCCCCGTATTTTTAAATTTTATATTTCTCCTTTCCTGTTCCCCCCCTGTCCTGACACTTTTCACGATTTCTTCCCCCCCAACCGATGAAAATTTTTCCACTATTTGTCCCCCCACCTTCAGATATTTTCAAGCCCGTCCCCATCACATGTACTGCCCTTTTTAAAGCCTGTCTCAAACACCTGCTCCCCGATACCTTTCTCCTTTAAAGCTCTCCATCCACCTGCTCACTTTTTCAAAATGCCAGCTCTCCATTCACCCGCTCACTTTTAAGCCAGTTTACCACTGTCATGATCACTTTTCAACCGTATGTTTCCACATGAAATTTCTAAAGTCCATGTTAAAAAAAATTGTCATGATTTTTAAGGTTCCCCAAATTTTAGATTCTTTCTCACTAGTTGCCCCAACCTGCTCAGCCCCTTTCTCACAGTTGGGTCTCCATCCACCCGCCACTTTCCACCGCCATGGCCCCCAATCCTTTCACTGCATTTTCTTAAATATGTCTCATCCACCTTTTCCTGGATACTTTTAAAAAGTCCCGCTTCCCTCCCCCGTCGTCACTTTTTATTTATGCTTAAAACAATGTCATTTTCACCTTTAGGGCCCCCATCCAAAATGTCACTTTCTACCTGGGAGCTCCCTCCCCCGCTAGAACTTTCTCACTATAACCCCATCACCTGCTAGGGGAACTTTTTAGCCTGTTATCCACCTGCCAGATATTTTCCACTATTCCCTGCTTAACCCGTCATTTCCCTAGTCATGCTCCCAACCGCCATTTCTTGTTAGCCTCCCCATTACCTCCTGACACTTTTAAGCCCTCTTCAATCCCCCGCCATGTCCTTTCTCCATGCCATGCTCCAATATGTATGAAAACTTTTTCACCTTTCCTGCCCCCACCACTTCCCCTTTCCCACCTGTCCTTCTCTCCCCCCTGCTCACTTTTCACCCCCCATGCTTTTCCCCTCCCCCCTGGGTCACTTTCCTTTTTCACCTTCCATGCCCCCCTCACCTCTCCTGTCCTTTCTCACTGCCCTGTTTATCCCAATGCCCCTTTCTCACCCGTCCTGCCTCCATCCTCTGCTCCCTGTCACCTTTCTCACTAGTCCATGCTTTTTCCATCCACCTCCTCACCTGATCCTTTCTCACTAGTCCTGCTCTCCATCCACCCCACTGACACTTTCTCACTTTCATGCTCTCCATCACCCGCTACTTTCTAACCTTCCTTTTTCTCTCCATCCACCTGCTCACTTTCTCCCTGTTCCCCTGCTCTTCATTTTCCCCAAACCTGCTCATACAAATTTCTCACTAGTCCCACCTCTCCATCAAAGCCTCCTGAACACTTTTTTCCAGGGAAAGCTCTCCATCCCCCCTTCACACCTTTCTCATAGGGCCCTGCTCTCCTCACGATCACTTTCTCATAGTCTTGCTCTTCCATCCCCCCTGCTCAAATTTTCATAGCTATGCTCTTTATCTCACTGATCATTTCCAACTTTCGAATGCCCCTAAATACCTGCTCACTGATCACTTTTCCCTGGGCAGCCTCATTCCACCTGCTCACTGACCCCCTTTCTCACTTTCCATGGCTCTCCATCCACCCGCTAATTTCACCTTTTCCCCTGCTTCTCCAGGGCCCTGCTCACTTTCCCCCCTTCCCCTCCCTCCACTTGCTTCACTGGTCACTTTCTCCTGTTGCTCTTTCCCCCCTCTCCCAAATTTTTAAAACACTTTCTTTACTAGTCCTAGCTTTCACCTCAAAACTGCCTTTGATCCTTTCCACTAGTCCCTTGCTCACCACCAACTGTCTCTGATCCCTTTTTCCATATCCTGTTCCATAAAAACCTGCTCATGATTTACTTTTCCACTATCCCGGTTATCCCGCTCTGATTCATTTTCAAAAGTCCTGGGGCCCACCCCGCACTGTCACCTTTTCTTTTACTAGTCCCTTGCTCTCCCTTTCCCCTGTCACGATCTTTTTACAGTCATGCTCACCATAACTTTTCTCCTGATCACTTTTTTTCCAGTCCTGTCTCCCTCCATCTGCTTTTTGGGGTACTTTTTCACTTTGTCCCCGCTTCCCTACCCCCTGCTCATGTCCCCTTTTGCCGGTTTCCCCCATGCTAACTGACACTTTCTCACTAAATTCCATTTCTTCCCTCCCTATTCATGACATTTTTTCCCCTTGTTAATGTTATCCAAGATCCTTTCTCAAAAAGTCCCCCTTCCAATCCCACCTGCTCACTGATCACTTACTCACCCGTCCCATGCTCTCCATCCCTTCCATTTTTTTATTTCTCACTATCCTGCTCTCCCTCCCCTGATCACTGCATCACTTTTCACTGTCCCTTTTCTCTCATCCACCTGTTTTCCCCCTGATAATTTCTTACTAGTCCAGCTCTCCATCCAAACCCGATCACTTTTCACTAGTCCCTGCTCTCCATCCACCCCCCTCATGATCCCTTCTTCATAGTCCATGCTCTCCATCCCCCTGCTCATGAAATCCCTTTCTCCTAGTTCAGCTTCCATCCACCTGATCACTTTTTTACTAGTCCCGCTCTCCCCTCCACCTGCTCACTGAACCCCACTGTCCATGCTCTCATTTCCCCCTGTTCACTGAAACCCCCTTTTCCCCGTTTCCATGCTCTCCATCCCCCCTGTTTTACTTTTTTCCACATGTCCATCTTTCCACCACCTGTCATTTTCACCCGTCCCCCCTGCTCTCCAAAACCACTGCCACTGATCACTTTTTTACTGTCAGTTTCCATCCACCGCTCCTTTCTCCCTGCCATGTCTCCATCCATCCCGTCATGATCACTTTCTACTAGTCCATGCTCTCCATCCCTCCTCTTTTCCTTTCTCACTTTTTCCATGCTCTCCTCCACCTGCTCACTGATACTTTCTCACCTTTCCTGTCTCCCTCCCCTGCCACTTTCTCACCTTTCCTGCTCTCCTCACCCGCTCACTTTCTCACTGTCCATGCTCTCCCTCCACCGCTCATGTACTTTCTCACTGTCCCACTCTCCTCCCCTGCTCACTGATCCCTTTCTTTCACTAGTCCCCTGCTCTCCTCACTGCTCACTGATCACTTTTCCACTAGTCCCTGCTCTCCATCCACCTGAACACTTTCTCACTGTCATGCTCTCCATCCACCTGCTCACTTTCTCACTGTCTTGCTCTCCATCCCTGCTACTGATCCTTTCTCACTAGCCATGTCTCAATCCCCCCTGCTCACTGACACTTTCTCATGTCCCTGCTCTCAATTTTACCTGTCCCGATCCTTTCTCACTTTCATGTCTCCATCCCCCTGCTCACTTTCTACCTGTATGTCTCCATCACTGCTCACTTTCTCACCTGTCCAGCTCTCCATCCCAAACCTGCCCTGATCCTTTTTCACTGTCCTGCTCTCATCCCCTGTCAGATCATTTCTCACTAGTCCCAGTCCCATCCAAAATGCTCTTTTAATTTCTCATAGTCCATTTTACATCCAACTGCTCTCTGATCACTTTTCACTAGTCCTGCTTCCATCACCTGCTCCTGATCATTTCTCACTGTTGGGCTCCCTCCACCTGTCATGATCCTTTCTCAATAGTCCTGGTCTCCCTCACCTGCTCATGATCACTTTTTCACAGTCCTGCTCCATCCCCCTGATCACTGATACTTTCTCATAGTCCTTTTCACCATCCAAAAATGCTTCTGTCCTTTTCACTAGTCCATGCTCTCCATCCACTGCTTGTGATCACTTTTCCTAGTCCACGTCTCCATACACCCTGCTCATTATCATTTCACTAGTCCTGGGCTCCATCCCCCCCGTCATGATCCTTTCTCATAGTCCTGTTCCATCCACCTGATCCTATCATTTCTCCTAGTCCTGTTCCATCCAACTGTCATTTTCATAGTCCCCACTCTCCTCCACTGCTCATGTCCTTAATCACAGTCCATGTTCCATCCATGCCTTTTATTACTTTCTCACTAGCCCGCTCTCCATCCCCCTGATCCCTTTTCACTTTCTCACTAGTCCATGCTCTCCCTCCACCTTTCACTGATTTAAAATTTCTTACTGTCCGCTCTCCATCCACCTGATCACTTTTCATGGTCCATTTTCCCCCATCCACTCCTCATGTCACTTTCTCACTAGTCCCTGCTCTCCATCCACCCGTCACGATTATTTCTCACTAGTTGTCTCCATCCCCCGCTCACTGATATTTTTTTCAATTCCTGCTTCATTCACTGATCATTTTACCTGTCCTGCTCTCCATCCCCTGATCCCTTTTTTTCACTAGTCCCATCTCCCTCCACCTGTCACTGATCACTTTTCATAGTCCATGCTCTCCCTCCACCTGATCACTTTTCACTACATGTCTCCATCCACCCGATCATGATCACTTTCTCACTGCCATGTCTCCCCCTCCACCTGATACTTTTCACTTGTCCCACTCTCCATCCACCTGTCACTGATCCTTTTCACTAGTCCATGCTCTCCATCCACTTCACTGATTACTTTCTCACTGTCCCGCTCCCATCCCCCTGATCAGTCACTTTTTCATAGTCCATGCTCTCCATCCACCGCCATGATAATTTTTATGTCCCGCTCTCCACCACCCGATCACTTTCTCACTAGTCCATGCTTCCATCCACCCCCTCATGATCACTTTTCTACTTCCGTCTCCATCACCCGCTCATGATTACTTTCTCATAGTCCTGCTTCCATCCACTGCCACGAATTTCTCATAGTCCATGCTCTCCATCCACCTGCTCACTTTTCACCTGTCCTTTCCATCCACCCGCCCCACTTTCCACCTGCCAAAGACTCCCTCCACCTGTCATGATCACTTTTCACCTGTCCTGCTCCATCCCCCCTGCTACTGTCCTTTTCATGTCCATGGGTCTCCATCCACCTCCTCATGATCCTTTTCATGTCCAGCTCTCCATCCACCGCTCATGATCACTTTTTTCACTAGTCCCTGCTTCCCCCTCCACCTCCTCATATCACTTTCTCCAGCCATGCTCTCCATCCACCTCCTCACTGATCACTTTTCACTAGTCCAAAGCTCATTTCCCCGTCACTGATCACTTTCTCACCTTTCCATGCTCTCCATCCCCCTTCACTTTTACCTTTCCATGCTCTCCATCCCCCTGCTACTTTCTACCTGTCCATGCTTCCATCCACTGTCACTGATCACTTTCTCACTGTCACATTCCCCTCCCCTGCTCATGATCACTTTCTCACTAGTCCATGTCTCCATCCACCTGCTCACTGATCATTTCTCATAGTCCACACTCTCCATCCCCCTGCTCATGTATTTCTCCCAGTCCTGCTTCCATCCACCCGTTTACTTTCTCACTTTCCATGTCTCCATCCCCCTGATCACTGATACTTTTCCTGTCCTGCTTTCCTCCACCTGTCACTTTCTACTAGTCCCCCACTCTCATCACCTGCTATGATCACTTTCTACTAGTCCATGCTCCCATCCCCCTGTCATGATTACTTTTACTTGTCTGCTCTCCCTCCACCTGATCCGATCACTTTCTCATAGTCCTGTTCCATCCCTGCTCACTGATAACTTTCTTACTAGTCCACGCTCTCCATCCACCTGATCACTTTTCATGTCCATTCTCTCCCTCACTCCTCACTGATCACTTTTCATGTCCATGCTCCCATCCCCCCTGCTCCCGATTCTTTCTACTAGTCCTGCTCTCCATCCCCGCTCACTGACCCCTTTTTCACTGTCCATGCTCTCCATCCACCCCGCCCCCCTTTCCCTGTCCCTGCTTCCATCCCCCTGCTCACTTTCTCACCTGTCCCTGATCCACCACTGCTCACTGATCACTTTCCACCTGTCCTGCCTCCATCCCTGTCACTGATCCTTTTCATAGCCATGCTTCCACCACCTCCTCAGGGTCCTTTCTAATAGTCCCCGTCTCCATCCACCCGCTCATGATCCTTTTTCATAGTCCCCTGCTCTCCATCCCCCCTCCTCATGATCACTTTCTCACTAGTCCATGTTATCCCTCCTCAATGACACTTTTCACTAGTCCATGCTCTCCATCCACCTGTCCTTATCACTTTCTACCTTTCCCTGTTCCATCCCCCGTCACTTTCTGCTTTCCATGCCTTTTCCCCCTGTCACTTTCTCCCTGCCCCTTGTTCCCCTCACCTGCTCATGTCATTTTCACTAGTCCACACTCTCCTACGCTCATGCACTTTTTCATAGTCCATGCTTCCATTCCCCCCTGCTACTGATCCCTTTTTCACTAGTCCATGCTCTCCCCACCTGATCACTTTCTCATTTGTCTATGTTCCATCCACCTGCTCACTTTCTCATATCTATTCTCTTTCCCCCTGCTCCTGATCATTTTTCATAGTCCTGTCTCAATCCCCCTGCTCACTGATCACTTTTCACTAGTCCATGCTCTCAATCCCCCCTGCTAATGATCCCTTTTTTCACCTTTCCATGTCTCCATCCCCCTGCTCACTTTCTCACGTGTCCTGCTCTCCCTCCACCGCTAATTTCTCACTGTCCATGCTTTCCACCCCCTGTCACTGACACTTTCTCACCCGTCCCTGCTCTCATCCCAAAAGCCCCTGATCACTTTTCATAGTCCCCGCTCACCCCCCCAAATGCTCTTGATCATTTTTCATGTCCCTGCTCACCATCCAACTGCTCTTTTTGATCACTTTTCATAGTCCATGTCCCATACACCTGTCATGTTCACTTTCTCATAGTCTGGTCTCCATCCACCCGCTCAGATCACTTCTCAATAGTTTTGGTCTCCATCCCCGATCATGATCCTTTTCACTAGTCCCTGTCTCTCCACCTGATCACTGGTTTACTTTCTCATTTGTCCTGTCTCCCTCCATTTTCTTGCCCAAAACTTTTCACTAGTCCCGCTCTCATCACTGTGTGATCACTTTTCACTAGTCTGGTTCCTCCCCTGCTCATGATCCTTTCATAGTCCTGCTCTCATCCCCCTGATCAGATACTTTTCATAGCCTGTTCCTCCACTGATCCTTTTTCCACAGTCCACACTCTCCATCCACCCGTTCAGATATTACTCACCGTCCATGCTCTCCCCTCCACCCGCTATTGTTACTTTCTCACTAGTCCCGCTTCCATCCCCTTATCATGATCATTTTTCACTGTCCATGCTTCCATCCACCCCGTTCACTGATATCTTTCTTATAGTCCACGCTCTCCCTCCCCCGATCACTTTCTCATAGTCCTGCTCTCCACCCCCCTCCCCACTGATCACTTTTCACTAGTCCATGCTTCCATCCACCTGCTCCTGTTACTTTTCCTAGTCCCGCTCCCATCCCCTGTGATGATCACTTTCTCACTTTCATGCTCCCAAACACCCGTCACTTTCTCACCTGCCTGCTCTATCCACCCGATCATTTTCACTAGTCCCATCTCCATCCACTGTCACTGATCACTTTTCATAGTTTCCCTGCTCTCCCCCCCTGTCAGTACTTTCTCATGTTCCCTGTCTCCATCCCCCTGTCACTTTTCCTATTCCCTGTCTCCCTCACCTGTTTATGTCACTTTTCCCCTGTCCCTGCCTCTCCCCCCTGATCACTTTCTCACTAGTCCACACTCTCCTCCACTGTCAATGATCCCCCTTTCTCCTAGTCCAGTCTCCATCCAACCCGTCACTGATTACTTTTTCACTAGTCCTGCCTCCATCCCCTGATCCTGATCACTTTTCATAGTCCATGCTCTCCATTACTGTCACTGATAAATTTTTACTAGTCCACGCTCTTCCAAAACCCGATCACTTTCTCACTGTCCCTGTCTCCTCCCCCTCCCATGATCACTTTTCACTAGTCCTGCTCTCCATCCCCCTGCTCACTGATTACTTTCTCATGTCCTGCTTCTTTCCACCTGTCACTGACCCCTTTTATTGTCCCTGTTCTCACCTGTCATTTCTCACCTTTTCCTGCTTCCATCCCCCTGTCATTTCACTAGTCCATGCTCTCCATCCCCCCTCCTCAGATCCTTTTCATAGTCCCTGCTCTCCATCCCCTGTCATGATCACTTTTCACTTTCCTTTCTTCCACCACCCGCTACTTTCTCACCTTTCTTGCTCTTTCCTCCCCCTGCTCACTTTTCACCTGTCCTGCTCTCCTCCACCTGCTCATGATCCTTTCTCATGTCCCCATCCCTCCCTGCTCACTGTCACTTTCTCATAGTCCCCTGTCTCCATCCCCCGCTTATGATCAATTTCTCACTAGTCCAACTCTCCCTCCCCTGCTCCTGATCATTTTCTCCCTAGTCCCTGCTTCCACCCCCTTTTTCACTTTCTCATATTTCATGCTCCCTCACCTGATCATGATCCTTTTCATGTCATGCTCCATCCACCTGATCACTTTCTCATAGTCCACATTCCATCCACTGTCATGCAGTTCTCATAGTCCTTTTTTCTCCATCATGCTCATGATTATTTTCCAATAGTCCTGCTTCCCTCCACCTGATCACTGATCCTTTCTATAGTCCCTTGTCTCCCTCCAACTGCTCATGATAACTGTTTATGTCCCCGCTCTCCATCCACCCGAATTTCTCACTAGTCCCCTGTTCCCCTCCAATCCACTGATCCTTTCCCGTCCCCTGCTCTCATCCCCCTGCTCAATGATTTTCTTTCTCATAGTCCCGCTCTCCCTCCACCCGTCACTGACCACTTTCTCACTAGTCCTGTCTCCATCCACCCGCTCACTTTTCACTGCCTGTCTCCCTCCCCTGCTCACTTTTCCCCGTCATGCACCCATCCCCCGCTACTGATACTTTCCCCACCCGTCCATGCTCTCCATCCACCTGTATGATCACTTTCTCATGTCATGCTCCCATCCCCTCCTCACTGATCACTTTCCACTGTCCCTGCTCTCCATCCCACCTGCTCATGATCACTTTTCACAGTCTGCTCTCCTCCCCCCTTTTTCATGATCCTTTCTCATAGTCCATGTCCATCCCCCTCCTCACTGTTTCCCTTTTCATGTATCTTCCATCCCCCTGTCACTGTCACTTTTCACCCTTTTAAAACTCTCATCCATGCTCACTTTCTGCTTTCCCTGCTCTCATCCACTGCTACTTTCTCCCTTGTCCCTGTCTCCATCCCCTGCTCACTGATCACTTTTCATAGTCCCATCTCCCCTCCACCTGTCACTGTCACTTTTCACTAGTCCATGTTCCCCTCCATGCTCACTGATCACTTTTTCACTAGTCCATGCTCTCCATCCCCCTGATCACTTTTTCCCCTAGTCTAGCCTCCATCCCCCTGCTCACTTTTCACTGTTATGCTCTCCATCCCCCTGCTCATGTCACTTTCTACTAGTCCCTGCTTCAATCCACCTGTCATGATATTTTCATAGTCCAGTCTCAATTCCACCCGTCATGATCACTTTCTCACCTTTTCCCCGCTTCCATCCACCCGCTCACTTTTACGTGTCCTGTTCATCCCCCTGCTCCCTTTTACGTGTCCCCTGTCTCCCCTCCACCTGCTCACTTTCTCCGTCCCTGCTCTCCTCCACTGCACTGACATTTTTTCACCTGTCCATGCCTTTCCTCCACCTGCTAATGTCACTTTTCACTAGTCCCGTCACCCCTCCAACTGTTTGATCACTTTCTCCTAGTCCATGTCACCATCCAACTGTCTCTGATCACTTTTTTATAGTCCCCTGCTCTCCATACACCTGCTCCTGATCCCCTTTTTACTAGTCCCGGTTCCATCCACCTGCTCTGTTTCCCTTTTAATTGTTTTGGGCCCATCCACCTGCTCATGATCACTTTCTACTAGTCCATGCTTCCCCCCACCTGATTATGATCCTTTCTCACTAGTATGTCTATCCATTGCTTGTGTCACTTTTTTCACTAGTCCACGCTTCCATACACCTGTTACTGATCACTTTTTCATGTCCTGCGTCTCCTCCCCTGCTCACTGATCACTTTTTCAAGTCCTGTTCCTCCCCTGATCATGATCCTTTTACTAGTCCATGCTCTCCATCCACCTGCTCACTGATCACTTTCTCACTAGTCCATGCTCTCCATCCACCTGCTCACTGATCACTTTCTCACTAGTCCATGCTCTCCATCCACCTGCTCACTGATCACTTTCTCACTAGTCCATGCTCTCCATCCACCTGCTCACTGATCACTTTCTCACTAGTCCATGCTCTCCATCCACCTGCTCACTGATCACTTTCTCACTAGTCCATGCTCTCCATCCACCTGCTCACTGATCACTTTCTCACTAGTCCATGCTCTCCATCCACCTGCTCACTGATCACTTTCTCACTAGTCCATGCTCTCCATCCACCTGCTCACTGATCACTTTCTCACTAGTCCATGCTCTCCATCCACCTGCTCACTGATCACTTTCTCACTAGTCCATGCTCTCCATCCACCTGCTCACTGATCACTTTCTCACTAGTCCATGCTCTCCATCCACCTGCTCACTGATCACTTTCTCACTAGTCCATGCTCTCCATCCACCTGCTCACTGATCACTTTCTCACTAGTCCATGCTCTCCATCCACCTGCTCACTGATCACTTTCTCACTAGTCCATGCTCTCCATCCACCTGCTCACTGATCACTTTCTCACTAGTCCATGCTCTCCATCCACCTGCTCACTGATCACTTTCTCACTAGTCCATGCTCTCCATCCACCTGATCACTTTCTCACTAGTCCAT
Organism: Cyprinodon tularosa; assembly: GCF_016077235.1. Classification (NCBI taxonomy): domain Eukaryota; kingdom Metazoa; phylum Chordata; class Actinopteri; order Cyprinodontiformes; family Cyprinodontidae; genus Cyprinodon; species Cyprinodon tularosa. The sequence continues at coordinate 88,939 of NW_024037865.1, forward strand.
GCTCTCCATCCACCTGCTCACTGATCACTTTCTCACTAGTCCATGCTCTCCATCCACCTGCTCACTGATCACTTTCTCACTAGTCCATGCTCTCCATCCACCTGATCACTGATCACTTTCTCACTAGTCCATGCTCTCCATCCACCTGCTCACTGATCACTTTCTCACTAGTCCATGCTCTCCATCCACCTGCTCACTGATCACTTTCTCACTAGTCCATGCTCTCCATCCACCTGCTCACTGATCACTTTCTCACTAGTCCATGCTCTCCATCCACCTGCTCACTGATCACTTTCTCACTAGTCCATGCTCTCCATCCACCTGCTCACTGATCACTTTCTCACTAGTCCATGCTCTCCATCCACCTGCTCACTTTCTCACTAGTCCATGCTCTCCATCCACCTGCTCACTTTCTCACTAGTCCATGCTCTCCATCCACCTGCTCACTGATCACTTTCTCACTAGTCCATGCTCTCCATCCACCTGCTCACTGATCACTTTCTCACTAGTCCATGCTCTCCATCCACCTGCTCACTGATCACTTTCTCACTAGTCCATGCTCTCCATCCACCTGCTCACTGATCACTTTCTCACTAGTCCATGCTCTCCATCCACCTGCTCACTTTCTCACTAGTCCATGCTCTCCATCCACCTGCTCACTGATCACTTTCTCACTAGTCCATGCTCTCCATCCACCTGCTCACTTTCTCACTAGTCCATGCTCTCCATCCACCTGCTCACTGATCACTTTCTCACTAGTCCATGCTCTCCATCCACCTGCTCACTGATCACTTTCTCACTAGTCCATGCTCTCCATCCACCTGCTCACTGATCACTTTCTCACTAGTCCATGCTCTCCATCCACCTGCTCACTTTCTCACTAGTCCATGCTCTCCATCCACCTGCTCACTGATCACTTTCTCACTAGTCCATGCTCTCCATCCACCTGCTCACTGATCACTTTCTCACTAGTCCATGCTCTCCATCCACCTGCTCACTGATCACTTTCTCACTAGTCCATGCTCTCCATCCACCTGCTCACTGATCACTTTCTCACTAGTCCATGCTCTCCATCCACCTGCTGAGGTTCTGATGGTCCATGAGGAAACAGTCACCATCCAGCTGCTCCACCTGCTGCAGGTACAAAGAGCAGCTGGTACCTTATAGAGCATAGAAAATGACTGGCTAGAATCAACATTCAGTAGAATATATTACAGCAATAGGAGCTTAGATTCAAACTAGAAATAAGAGTTTGTATAAAAAAGTTAGAGTCATTCTGCAGAGATGGAGATACAAGCTTTAACCACAAACTTTTGAAAAAAGTAAAACGATGGAGGAGAAGAAAAATGTAAAGTTGCAGTTTATCTAATGTTTAGGTTGAACTGAGGAATATGTCCTGAATATTTCCTGTAAAGGTCTCTGCAGATCGGAGGAATTTGATTGGCCTAGTCAAAGGCTCAGGAAGTAGGTATTCCTAATAAGGAGCTTAATAATCAATAAGTTCATGAGTTAAAGAATAAAAACTGTAAATATTCGTCCTCTGACTTGAGGTTTTAGTTGAATCACGTCTGCAGTTTGATTTAAAGGATTCTTTCTATGGTGGACGCGTTTCTGTTGGGAAGAGTTGATTGGGTCTGAAATATAATTCATCAAGTTTAGACGAGGCAGCAGGAGCTTATAGAGCTTATAGAGCTTTAACACATAGAACTATAGAACAGATTGAAATGAATATCAGAAGTTTTATACAGTGACCTTTAAATAGTTTTTGCCTCCTTCAGATTTCTGCTGTTTTTGCTTGTTTGCCTCAATAAATCCGTCAGATCATCAGACAAATGCTAATATAGATAACCTGAGTAAATATAAAATGAAGTTTTCAAATGATGGTTGAATTGATGAAGAGAGAGAAGCGATTGAAGCCAGGCTGAGTGCAGAGCTTTGGTCCTGTTAGTCTCTGTAAAGATGGACAGGCAGGCAGGAAGGACTCGGTAAACAGGCTGAGCTCCATCCATCCATCCATCAGGGCTCCATTCCAACCACGGATTTACAGCAAAGTCTCTTCTTGAGAGAAGATTCTGGGCATATTTACAGATTTCCAACCATGAATCATGTCCAACAGGGTGAGGTCTAAAAACATGAGAGCAGCTGGTTGGACTCTCACCCTCCAACATGGCTGTCTCCATTCACACATGAATAATATGGTGGAGAAAACAGGGATTAAAACCAGACAATGAATGATGCAAAGATCCAGAGATATGCAGCAATACCTGAACTCTGCAAGTTCCACCCTTGTGGGGCAGAAACCCAGCTCCCTACACTGACACTATGTGGAATAGTCAGTCCATCCTGAACCTGCTAACTGCTTGTGTGGCTCCTGCCATGAAGTGTTTGTGGAAACTGCTAATGGGTCTTTAGCTTCACTGTGGAAAGATGCTGACCCACTCTGATTGGTTGGATCATTTGAAGCCAGGAACCTTGGAGGGTTTTCCAGCATCAAGGACCTGTTTAAGGCAACAGCACAAAGTCAGCTTTAAATCTGGACTTTGACTAGGACACTCCATCAGCTTCAAAGTGTCTGTTTTGGTTCTGAGAGGAGAGCTTTCTGATGGACTTTGGAGAACTGTCCTCAGTGACCTGGAGCTGAAGGTCACACACTGATGGTCAGATCTTCTCCTTCTAGATTCTCTGCTAAAGCTCTGAAATCATGGTTCTATCAACTGAAGCATCAAAGCAGCCCCAGATCATCACAATTGCACTGACCTGCTGATTGGTGGCAGCCCAGGGTGGGGCTTTTAGTGTGCACACCTGAAGTGCTTTGCCTGACACTGGGTTAAATGACACCAAGGAGGGCAGCTGCTAATTTCTTGCAAGTTTTGTAAGAAACTCGTGCTGAAAACTAGCTGCAGAGAATAGAGGACCCATATCAAAAAACTGAAGAAGCAGCCAGTAAGAAATCTGACTTTTACAGGATCTTACTGCTACTGCTGTTTAATTTAGTACGTGTAATTTGAGTAGAGTCCTCCTGTTTGATTTGGACACGTTGATTTGAAAATGGCTGCAGTGGTGTAAATATATAATATTTGGGAAATGTGTATCCGTGTTGTACTTTATGTGGTTGTATTGTATGTTATTTATGGTTAAATGTCTTTGCAAGGTGCCATATTGTGGTACATTTTGTAAGACTACCCTTTCAAGTGTACAGTTACACTTGACAATCACACCACCACCACCGTGTCTGGCTGTCAGTATGATGGTCTGAGCTGATCTCACAGCAGCTGTAGCCATGTTGTCTGGTCTGAATGAGCCACATCTTCTCTCTGCTTTGCTCTGTTTCTAGACTCTCAACAACAACACCCTCAACAGAATTCCTTATAAGGAAAACAGGAAGTTTGACATTTGGGGAAGCAGCTGTTGGTCAGCTGGTCATGTAACCAACAGGAAGTCCCTGTCTCCTCAGTATCCTCAGGCTGCTAACACTGTGGCTATGTCTAAACATCTGCCTTATCCCCTATTTAGAGCACTATATAGGGGTGCATCATGGGGTTTGTTTTGGGGGGTGAAAAAGAACAAAAATGGTGCAGGCACCATGTGGGGATTCAGAGTCACGTGACCAACTGTGTAAGAAAAGGAGTGATCATCTCTCCGAACTGACAGTTTCGGACAGTCACTCAGTTTCTTTGTGACTGGCCAATCACAAAGCATGAGCCACTAGACATTCAGTTTTAAAAAAGGTTTAGAAATCAGAAAATAGCATATTTGCTGTTTTATGAGCCCTAATGCAAGCCAGGTTAAAATCCCTAGAATGAAACGACAGGTTTTCTTCCTTTTATACTAATGTTAAAGGCTCTGTGTCTGCACCCTGATGCTCTATCTCTTGGGTTCATTTCCCAGAAAAGAGATCACTCGGGATAAACTCTTTAAATAACATTTCATAACATATGTATTAAATAGCCAGGAGACATGACAACGGATTTTGATAGAAATTGTCATCCTACTCAGATCAGAGAAATTGCTTAGGGTTACAGAATGGCAGCTGTTCTCCTCTGGGCTCACCTCTCTGAGGACGGGCGGCTCATGGCTCTCTGCTGAGGTACGGTCCAGTCAGCAGCCCAGCAGTCGTCATTTACTACCCCCCCACCCCCAAAAAATAGCTTAGCAACAAAATAATACTTAAAGCTTGCGGTTGTGATGGCCTTACGGTCAGAACAGCCCCTCGTAGACAAAAACAATACATCGGATCCTTGGGAAGTGTGAAAAATGTCCCCTTTCTCCGTGCAGCCTGGATCACTGCATTTACGTCTGTGGTTCTGGTTAATTTTCAATAGAGAAACTGTGTGCTTTGTAATTTTTGTAGAAGTAAACCCAGCTGGAGGCTAAATGGCTAAACTGGTGTCTTACATCTTCCTCTATTCATGTTCCTGGGCCATTGAACCAGGGGGCTGGTCTGAATGTCAATTTCCGGGCGTGACAAAAGTACAGACCAGAATCCAATAAGGCAACATTCCTGAATTGACGTCGACTCTGGGCTTCATTTGGATTTGCTTGTTTAAGTTTAGAACTGAGATTTGCAGAGAAAGGAGGTGTCGATGGGGTTTGAACTTCTCTGTACGTCCATTTCCCCCACTAAACTATCATTATTCATCTATGATAATGGAAACTCGGTTTTGCATTCTATGACCCCTTTAACAGTGGCTGACAGTACAAATTTACACTTCTTTATTTTCTCTGGAATGGATTTCTATTTAGGTAGCTAATGGATTTCTAATTTTGTTGTATTCTCCTTTCTGCTTGCCATTATCTTAAACTGTATGAGAGTAGTTTCAAAGCTTTTCCCACTGTATCATAATACTGGTGGTTTGTAAAAAGCAGCTTCTTTTGTATCTCAAGGATTTATTTCCTCGATTTTATTCCCTCTGTTGTTTTGTCTAAATTTTTAGGTCACAGAAAAGGAAATTTTGTGTGGTTTGGTGTTTTCTGGCAAAGGCACACCTCTGTCTTGGGGGGAGGCGTTGTAGAGCAAAGTCAGCTGCAGAACAAAACTGCCATCTTCCAAACCCACTGGACATGTTAGATTTAGAGCATGGACATTGAGTCTCTATGTCCAAAATTCTTATCATTATTTATGGTACAAGATAAGGTATGCAAGATTCCAGGGTGAAAGTCATGCATGGCAGTCAAATGAATAACCTTGTTACCAAGTAGATAGGAAGCATGGTAACATAGAGGCATAGTGACAGGAACCAACACTGCCACATAGTTAGACCATTCACTCCTCTAGTTGCTTGGTTGTAGGGGCACTGGACACACCTAGTTATTTCAACTGAAACATTTGTCATCAGGAGCAAATAGCCAAAACCAACTCTGTCCAAACTAGGGCTGCAACTAAAGATTATTTTAAAAATCGATGAATTGGTTGATTATTTTTTCGATTAATCGGACAAAAAATATTTTTTATATTAACCTCTTTATTCCAAAATAAACATTTTTGACAGAACAAACAGACACACAAGTACAGGTTGCTCATTAACTGTACTGGTGCAATATGAAAAATAAATGTTTGTGATAAAACTACGCAAACTTACATGAGAAATGTAGCTTTACATCCACAAAATATAGGCTACTTTGTTTCATAAAGCACAAAAAAAGACATTTTTGTTTTTAAAAGCCCCTAAGGGGTTCAAACAATAGGCCCCCCCATTTCAACAAATGAGTTTTTTAGACTAGAAGAGTTCTGCCTTTTAAGACAGGAAAGTATAGCAGTTAAAGTTGCTACTTGAGAAAATACTGAACCATAGAGATAAAAATGGCCCTGTGATTCAAATTATAAATTGTATTTGGAATAAAAATGAGGGGTGGTAAAAAACACATCCTCCAAAGACAGATATTTACATGGGAATGTGGCATATAATTAATTGACATATTACTGATCTAGCTGGATTTTATTCTGCTTTACTTCCATAAATTGCAGGATCTTCTTTACTTTATCTTTGCCAGAAGATTTAAACTTTAAAAGCCTTGCCCTCATAATTTGCAAGTTAATTTATTTATAAAGAAAATATAAACGCTGCTTAAAGGAATAGTACACCCAAAACATGATTAGCCTTCATTTTCTACTCACCCCCATGCTGAACAAAACTCTGGAGTACTTTTTTGATATCTCAAATGCATCTGGAGATCTGGGAGGCTTCTTGCTGTCTGCTGACATTCAAATAATGGAGGTCTATGGCGCCCGAGACAGAAAGGTCCATAAAAGTCCATCAAAACGTGTCAATATTCCTCCATACTGCTCGTCCAATGTAATCCAAGTGTCCTGAGTGGGTAGCGTCCATAATTTACTCGAAACGAAATCATTTAGAACGTTTTAGAGCCTAAACAGTAGTGTATAGGATTTCCTAATAGCGCCCCCATGCGCGCTCACGATTCTACGGAAGCCGGCAGACCAAACCAGCGCATTCAGCTCGGCAAAGAACTCATGCTCTTCCTCAACACTGAAGTCCTCAGACATTTTTCTTTCGTTGTTTCTTTCTTTGCACAGGTACACAGCACATTTCTTCTTCTACGCTTGCATTATCGGCAGAGCAGACGCTGAATGCGTACTTTCTTCCGGTTTGGTCTGCCGGCTTCCGTAGAATCGTGAGCGCGCATGGGGGCGCTATTACACTGCAAAAAATATAAATCTCAATAAGTTATTTTTTCTTAAAATAAGTGTGTTTTTCCTTGATTTGAGGAGATAAGTAAGACACTTTGCCAATGGAACAAGACAATTTCCTTTTAAAATAAGAAAAAACTATTTTATCGTCTTATTTCAAGTAAATATTATCTAACTATCTTATTTTAAGAGAGAAAATACTCATTCCATTGGCAAATCATCTTATTTACCTGCTCAAATTAAGGCTAAATATACTTAATTTAAGCCATTTTTTACTTATTTCTGGATTGTTTTTGCAGTGTAGGAAATCCTATACACTACTGTTTATGCTCTAAAAACATTCTAAATGACTTCGTTTCGAGTAAATTCTGGATGCTACCCACTCAGGACACTTGGATTACATTGGACGAGCAGTATGGAGGAATATTGACACGTTTTTGTGGACTTTTGTGGACCTTTCTGTCTCGGGCGCCATAGACCTCCATTATTTGAATGTCAGCAGACAGCAAGAAGCCTCCCAGATCTCCAGATGCATTTGAGATATCAAAAAAGTACTCCAGAGTTTTGTTCAGCATGGGGGTGAGTAGAAAATGAAGGCTAATCATGTTTTGGGTGTACTATTCCTTTAAGCTAATTCAAATGAAATGAAAAGTAAAATAAGTAGCAAACCTTATCACTGTCTGTAACCTACTAACAAGGTAAGGAAAGCATCAGATGAGCTACCTGAGAAACTGACGTTACGTTTCCCCACTTTAGAATGAAACAAACATGGCCGCTCCCCCTGCTGATCAGCTCTCTTCACTGCCATTGAAGGCTCCAACGTGTTTTCTTTTCAGGTGCTGCATCATAACAGTGGTGCTTCCGTTTCGTGCCATGTTCATTTGTTTTTACAAAAGTTGCATGTTACGACTTTTTTCGCTTTACAAAGTGCAGGCTGTCTGCGAATTGAGATGCAGCTTGAGTTTGCAGTATCGGTCATTAGAACAGTTGACGTTACTGCCTTTTGAAAACAGCCTTTGCTCTCCTGCGGCGCTGGCTCGCTCTGCCGGATTTTTTTTCTTCTTCTCGCGTTTCAATCAAGTGGCAGTAATGACGACGGCGGCGGATGATGCATTAATCGCGCGACACAACTAATCGATGATGAAATTCGTTGCCAACGCTTTTAAAAGTCGATTTTTATCGATTTTATCGATTCGCTGTTGCAGCCCTAGTCCAAACTACATTCCTACAAGATTTCCTGATCTAACTTCTCCGGTCATCCAGACAGAAGGGGAATGCCAATAAACAAATGATATTTGGTTTTCTGAAAATATCAGAGAAAACATGGAAAAATATTTTGTAATTTTATGAAACCATATAAAGACACTCATTTTTACAATCCATGAGGTTTTTATTTCTGCTCGTTCATCAATTTAGAAGTTATTACAATAATTTAAAACATCCACAACACAATATAATCCATAAAATCAGTTGTATAAAATAGGTGATAGTTACTTTCAATCATAGCAGGTAAATAGAACATCTACAGAATCAAGAACAAAACTATTAGAATTAGTTCAAAGGAAAATTATACTTTAAAAAATCTTTGAAAAGCAGAAACTTCACACTTCTAGATAAGTTTCATATTTCTTCAATACATTATTAAGACAAAGGCTTTTTACCAAGTTAAAGCAGGTTCAAACTGATCAGAAAAAATAACATATAACATAACATAACAATAGCAGGGCTGATTAATGCATTGCTAATGAAAGCCAACAAGACACTGAATTAGCTAAACTCTGATCATTTACAGCTAACCTCTTAGAAAATAATCCAAAAACATCAGCTAAACTGAGTAAAGCACATTAATTGGTTCGTACCATTGCCTTTATTTTCATCTGAGGATATTTTCATCTATTTTAAAGTCTGTTTCTGGAATATATCCAACATATAGCTTATCATTCAGCTAAAAGTTTCTTAAAAATAAAAATTATGAGTTTTTTTTCTGAATAAATTCATTCAGAAAAAGTTGTGCCACACCATACCAAAATGGCACAGTAGGGGTTGGTATGGATGTTTTTCAATTCAAACATCTAGAACTTCTCAAGTGCTTGTTTTATGGACAGCAAACTTGCTTAATTTGTAACCAGGATGTTAGCATTGCTCTTTATTCCCTTAATTACAGAAAATGATTAAATTGTGAATGTAAACATTTTTTTTTGGTTAGCACAATTCTTTTTTGGCCCTTTAAATCTAATTTACTCAGGCCCAAAATAATTAACTTTCAAATTTTCACATCCAGATATTCACCCAGGACCTGAATATTAACCAGGTTTAATTTAATTCAATTCAATTCAGTTTATTTATATAGCACTAATTCACAACACAAGTCATCTCAAGGCACTTTACAGTTCACCAGATCATACACTTAATACAATATACAATATAAAACTTTATCTGTTCCAGTTTCTATGTAAACAGAGCTGTTAATTAATGGCTTTCTCAAAACTTAGCTGAAAAAGGACCATTAACCCGTGAGTTTCTCATGTAATGAGGTGAAGGAGTTTCTAGACGGACATTTTATCACCAGTCAAACATGGAAAACACCTCTAATGTTCATACCAGTGGTGTCTAACTGCTGCAACTTATGTGAAACAAATGTAAAAAAAAAAAAAAAATCATTCCACATCCTGCATGAATAAATGTCATCTCAATATTCAAATTACCTTCTCGTTTAGAACCTTTTTCACAAATCATTTAAGAGAGTAGCTTCTGACCTGTGTGATTTCTCACGTGTTTAGTCAAATTACTTTTAAGAGTAAAATTCTTGTTACAAATGGTACAAGAAAAAGGCTTCTCACCTGTGTGAGTTCTGATGTGTTTATCAAGATCACACTTCGAGCGTAAGCTTTTCCCACAGTAAAGACATAAAAAGGGAGTCTCACCTGTGTGAATTCTCATGTGAGTAGTCAAATTACTTTTTTCAGTAAAGTTCTTGTTACAAATTGTACAGGAAAAAGGTTTCTCGCCTGTGTGAATTCTGATGTGTGTATCAAGATTATATTTCTGAGTGAAGGTTTTCCCACAGGACGAACATTCAAAAGGCCTCTCACCGGTGTGAATTCTCATGTGCTTAGTCAAACTACTTTTCTCAGTAAAGTTCTTGTTACAGGTGGTACAGCAAAAAGGCTTCTCACCTGTGTGAATTCTGGTGTGTTTATCAAGATTATTTTTTTTAATGAAGCTTTTTCCACAGGACAGACATTCAAAAGGCTTCTCACCTGTGTGAATTCTAATGTGATTATTAAGATCAGACTTAAAGGTGAAGCTTTTTCCACAGGACAGACATTCAAAAGGCTTCTCACCAGAGTGAATTCTCATGTGTTTAGTCAAACCATTTTTTTCAGTAAAATCTTTGTTACAAATGGTACAGGAAAAAGGTTTTTCACCTGTGTGAGTTTTGATGTGATTATTAAGATCAAACCTAAAGGTGAAGCTTTTTCCACAGGAAAGACATTGAAAAGGCTTCTCACCGGAGTAAATTCTCATGTGTTTAGCCAAACTACTTTTATCAGTAAAATTCTTGTTACAAATTGTACAGAAAAAAGGCTTCTCACCTGTGTGAGTTCTGATGTGTTTATCAAGACTAGATTTCATTGTAAACATTTTTCCACAGGACAGACATTCAAAAGGCTTCTCACCAGAGTGAATTTTTATGTGTTGGGTCAAATTACTCTTTTCGGTAAAATTCTTGTTACAAATGGTGCAGGAAAATGGCTTCTCACCTGTGTGAATTCTGATGTGGTTATTAAGTTTAGATTTCTGAGTGAACGTTTTTCCACAAGACAGACATTCATAAATCTTCTGACCTGTGTGAGTGTGAACAATGAAATGTTCTTTTTTTAGAAAGTTTTCTCCCCATGTTAAGCATAGGGAAGGTTGCTCTCCTGAATCTTCAGTCTCTTGCTTCACAACAGGGTGGTCATCATGCTCACTTTTGGGGAGCTCCATGGTTTCCTCTTCTTTCCAGGGATGTTCTGGGTTTTGCTGCTCTTCTTTTATCTGCAAAGCTTCTGGTTCCTCCTCTTTTCCAACATAATCCTGCAGGCGGTCTGGAAAGACAAACACAGCAGAAAGACTTTCAATTGGTGGGTAAATAAAGAACACCTCACTTCAATCATCCTTGTGTCGATCCACATCTCCAAGCATGCACCGCAGCTCTGACATCACAATCACAGGTTTGGACCTTTTCTTTTATCTTTAAACCTTTAGATTATGTCTAAAAAGAACATGTTTTTTTTCTTCATTTTTTCCAGTACACAAACCCAATTTTAGTTTTCCAAATAGTTTAATTATTTAGTTAGCTTGGTTTCTGTAGCTATTTGTTAGCCTAATATTAGAGTGAACATAAATAATTTTATCCGAGGTGACAGACGATCATGTGAGGCGACCACTAAGGAGCGTTTTACATGATTAATATGATTTCCACAATTTATTTGTGTATACATCAGTGTTGTTTTTCTGACTCAGACATACTTTAATAATCCCAGAGGGAAATTACTTTTGTTACACGCTCCAGATATACAAACATATACACATATATATACACACACATATATATATATATATATATATATATATATATATATACACACATATATATATATATATATATATATATATATATATATATATAAAGCAAGAAACTACTGTTTTGTGCGATGAAAATAACATTTGAAGAGCAAAAAGCTTTTATTTTCTGTTATAGATAAGCTAGAGGTACTAAATAATTAGTTTTTAATAGCTGTATCCGCCACAAGATAATGCAAAGATTATATTAAATATGAACTTATCAGTATTGGAAACGGTAATGAAAAGCAGAAAATTACTGGTTGTTGGGATCGATTGAAATTGTTAATATCGTGCATTACTAATTCAGATTATAAACTTTCTCTGACTCCAGCTCCTTAGACACAATGGGCCGGATCTATCAAAGGTTTGCGTGTATTAAAACGTGAGCTATTTCACTGCGCACGCTAAAAAATGTACAAACTGATCTATCAACAGCGTGCTAAAAGGATTTGGTCTTTAAAACGTGCTAAATAGCGCCTCTTATCCATTTAGTACTTTTTCTGCTATGAATATGCAATATGGGGCGTTTACACGCTAAAGTGCGTCTTGTGGGAGGAGAACATGTAAATATATTAATTTAGCACTCGCAAAGTGATTTATCAAACCTGAAAGCAATTTTGCTAACGGTATCTGACTCTATATTTAACACGTTTCAAAAGAAGGTGCAAATGGTCTGTATGCGTAATTGCGCACACATGGCAGCGGTTATTGTCGCAAGAAGGAGACATGGAAATAAAGCAAGGAGACGCAGAGAACGCATTTTTTCACTCCGTGTGAATATTTTTGCAATGAACGAGGAAACGATCATCAAAACATATCGTTTATCCAGCATTGCCATTTTGGAGCTGTTGGGGGAACTCCGAATGGATTTGGAGCCAGCCACAAGGAGGATCCACGCAATACCAGATATCACAAAACTCCTTGCAACATTGCACTTTTTTGCATCTGGGTCATTGCAGCGTGCGGTTGCAGCGAGAGCTGGGATCTCCCTATCTCGTTTTTTCAGAAGTGCTGTCCGACGGGGTCGGGGTTCTCCCCCTGCGCCTGTGGAGCAACGTGCCAAATGCTGCGGGGATCTCATCCACAGTCACAGGTTTTTTGTTGTTTTTTTACTGCAGCACATACCACCTTGAGGAATAAAGGTTGCCAATTTATATATATATATATATATATATATATATATATATATTTACTTATTTATTTTTTTTGTTGGGGGTCACTGTAAGATTTAAATTTCTTAATGCACTAGTTTGTACAGACTACAAACTACTTTGCCGCAAACCACAAAACGCGCAAAACCATCTTTTAAATAGGGCGTCTCCAACAGTTTTGCACCTTCCACCAGTTACGCAATCACTCTTGTTAAATCACCCACAAACCATGGTTCAGCCCCTCGCGCAAAATTCCAGTTTGCGAGCGCAAATTACTGCACGCAAAATTGGATCTTGATAAATCCGGCCCAATAAGTAGAGAAAGATTTAAAAGGATGGTAAAGGGAAAGAATGTACTTCTTAACACACAATATGGGGAATGCAAAACATCTTAAAAACAAGGTAAACGAATGAGTATTTTACATCACATTATTCTCCAGAATTTATGTTGACTGAGTCATTTTACGGTCTTCTGGTAGTTTGCCCGAGACAAGTAGAGCATAGGAACTAAATGCTGCCTCTCCAAGTTTTGTTCTAGTTCTGGGTGCATAGAGTAGGCTGTAACTAGAAGACCTGAGTGATCTGGGAGGTTGATATACTGATACCATATACAGGTAAAAGCCAGTAAATTAGAATATTTTGAAAAACTTGATTTATTTCAGTAATTGCATTCAAAAGGTGTAACTTGTACATTATATGTATTCATTGCACACAGACTGACGCATTCAAATGTTTATTTCATTTAATTTTGATGATTTGAAGTGGCAACAAATGAAAATCCAAAATTCCGTGTCACAAAATTAATCAAAATGATTGATTACTTTTTCAAGTCATTCATTTGATTCAGCTGTGTTGAAGCAGGGATGCATCTAAAATCTGTAGGACAGTAGATCTTGAGGACCAGGGTTGGAGACCACTGTAGGCTTTGCTTTGTACAGGCGGTCTGGAGCGCAGTGGAGCGGAGCGCTGACGCAGTGTGAGGGATTTCGGTGTTAGCATGACATGTTGGTCATGTTGCTGTTAGCATAAACAAAACGTGTTGCACAATGCTTGCACACTGTAGCACTTTTATTAACAACTTTCTTTCTGTCGTCATCGTAGTTCACTCTAAATGCAAAGTGGTCCCATAGAGCAGACCTATAAAGTGCTGCTGGCGCGTCTTCCAACGCCTGTTCATTCCCACTCGCCATACCCACACAATTCTCCACAACAACTGATTTTTTTCCCTGCTACACCCAGCTACACGGCTTCGCTTCCTCTTCTTCTTGTTTACTACTGGTGGTTGGCTTTGGTCGCAGTACCGCCACCTTCTGCTCTGGAGTGTAATCGCTTCCCCTATGAGAAAAAGGAGCAGCGCATGAACCGAACAAAACACACGCGAACCGAACCGAGACAGCCGAACCGAACGGACGGTTTTCAAAAACCGCTCTATCCCTAATATATATATATATATATATATATATATATATATATATATATATATATATATATATATCATATATCAGAGTCACAAATTCAGCTTTACAAGTTACGCCTTCATTTTCACACAAATGTCACACTGGTAAAAATGATCTGTGACTTGTGGGTAGTACCCTTGAATGGACAGCAGGCGGCATGCTGCTCGGTTAGTCTGTACCAACCGGAAATGCATACAGGTCCTTCTCAAAATATTAGTATACTGTAATAAAGTTCATTATTTTCCATAATTTAATGATGAAACTTGAAAATTCATATATTTTAGATTCATTGCACAATAACTGGAATATTTCAGGTCTTTTATTGTCTTAATACGGAGGATTTTGGCATACAGCTCATCCCAAAATCATTTGAAAGCTGCATAAAAAAAATTTGTATACACTCTACGTATACAAATGAGAACAAAGTTGTCTAAGTCTAAGTGCACAGTCGGTTTATTATACATTGTGAGAGCTTACTGTGAGTTTTTATACAAAAAAAAAGTCACTTAAAAACACACTGGTACTCAGTAGAATTCCCTGGCAATGAAGCTGCCACAGGATGCCATGGTAGACACAGTAAGTAGCTATGATAACTTTATTATTGACAAACCTGCCATGAACAGTCATTATTGTCCTTCAAGTCCTCCAAAAAAATGTTTTTTAAAAACAAAAGTTAAAAGTTCAGCTTGAGAGTCTTCCTCGTACTTTCTCTCCAAAATCTGCATGGCCTGAAGGGTTTCATTTTGATCTCTACTGACCAAATTAAATACTTTGGGAAATGTAACTCTACCCTCAAAAGTCATTTTGTTGGCACCAATCTGCTAGCCTGACGTAGTCCGACTCAATTCTGGTCAGAATATGAGTCTGATACTCTGCACTCAATTGGATAGACCTACAATCAATAAGAGCAACGGAGTGCATGACGTATGTTGAGCGAGGCATAGTTGTTGTCCACAAAAATCAAAGCGTGCAGTTGCACGCCTAGAATAAGAAGATGAGCCTTGATCGCGTTTCTCTGTTCCTCTTTTAAAATTAATTTGCTGTCGATATCTTCTAGAACAGGCCTAATAGCAGAATCTACACACCTCAACTCTCCAGCGGCAGCCATTGTTGTTGTCTCCCATGCGCGCTTTGGTCATGTTGTTGATTACGTTACTGTTGATCATCTGTCCATCATCATATAAAGCCCGCCCTGACAATTTGATTGGCCTGCCAAATATTGTGCGAGCATACTCGCGCTACTACTGAGCAATGCCAGACCGAACTTCCCGACCTCAAACGTTGTGGGCGGGACTAAGTTCGAAATGGGACCCAGGCTACCAATCTGCTGCAGCGTGGCCGTTTTTCAAAATAGCCATAAAAAGACTGCATGGCTGTCTGGCACCTGCTTCTCGACCGTTGCAGAACACCTGGCAGATTTAATCTTTAAATCTTGCATTAGGGCCAGATTTAAAGATTAGGGTTTTTCCACAGGACAGACATTCAAAAGGTTTCTCACTTGTGTGGGTTCTCATTTGCGCATGAAGTTTGTATTTCTTAATAAAGCTTTTTCCACAGGACAGACAAAAGGCTTCCCACCAGTATGATCTCTTGTTTGTTTAGTCAAATTACTTTCTACAGTTAACCTTTTGTTACAGGAAAATGGTTTCTCACCTGTATAAAGTCTGATGTAGGTAACAAGATTTGATTTCTAAAAGAAGCTTTTTCCACAGGACAGACTTTCATTAAACTTCTCACCTGAGTGAGTGTTCTAGAGATCCATTAAATTTTCTTTTTTTGGAAAACTTTATGCACATGTCAAACATGTGAAATGTTCCTCACCTGTATCTTCAGTCTCCTGCTTCAAAACAAGCTGTTCTTCGTGCTCACTAATGAGGACCTCCATGGTTTCCTCTTTTGTCCAGGGATCTTCTGGTTTTTGCTGCTCTTCTTTTATCTGCAGAGGTTCTGGTTCCTCTTGGTCCGAACAGGAATTCGTCTCCTGTCCACAGAGCTGCTGGTCAGAGAAATCCTCCTCTTTTAAGCCTTCTGGAAAGATAAACATAGCAGAAAGACTTTCTATTGTAGGTAAAAGAAACAACATTTCACGTTAATCAATCTGCTGTTGATCTAACTACATATAAACAGACGGGAACTTAATCTCCCAGCATGCACTGCAGCTTTGATATTACAATCACAGGTTTGGACTTCCACTTTTTTTTTCTTTAAACCTTTAGATTATGTCACAACAGAAAATGTTTTCCTTTTATTTTTCCAGTACGCAAACCCAATATTAGTTTTCCAAACAATTTAATGATTGATGTTTTACTGCCATCTGACGTGTTAAAACATAATGTGCGAAGACCATCTAGCCTTGATTTCCATTTAGAGAACCAGTTTAAAATAACTAAACACACTTCAATATCTGTCTTAACCTATTTGACATGAATTCCATCTTGTTTTACATTCACAAAATAAGTAACTATACGTCTATTTACATCATAACATACAAATAACATACAAAGGCTAACAAAGAACCCAAACGACTGCCCATTCATAAGGAGCGGACAAGTTCGTCCAATTCAATTTGCATGTTTTCTAAACCAAAACAAGGCTTTGTTTTCAGTGCACCCAATAATTCAAAAACTCAACGCTATTTCTGCCATTTTGAATTGAAAAAGCTCCCTGGATGGGAAGCAAAATGTCTTCAAACTTGGAAACAAAGTCCAGTGGATTGTTTAACTTTTTTGGAATGACTATGACCTGGATGACAGAGATCTTCACCAGCAACTGTTTAGTTACACACATATTTTTTATTATTAATAATTACTATTCAGGAATAAACATTTGTCTTTGATTAAAGTAAAATACTATGAGGAACAAAAGTCTATTTAGGCAATAATACATTTAGTAATATTTAACCCTTTTGACCAATTTTCAATAAAAGCACCATTAACAAGTAACCTGAAGAGAGGGGTCATCAGGCAGCAATTCAACTCAGACCATGTAGCAAGAGTGCAACATATTGCCAGGAAAAGGGAAAGATAGAAACTCTGAGTAGGACGTTCTCTTATTTGTATTTTAAATTATCACATTTGTAGGATTAAGAATGACCTTTTGTGTTATAGTGCGAACTTAAAGGAGTAACCTTTAACATTTGGATAATTTTTGATTAGACCACTAAGCTACACCAATTGATACACACACACAGTCCAGTAGAGAGAAAACAAAAAACGTTGGAACTGTACATTTACAGTCATATGTTTATATCTATATATATATATATATATATATATATATATATATATATATATATATATATATATAATTTTTTTTACTACTTTTCAAGGCTGCACTTTAAAAAAAAGATGAAATTGTCCAGAGAGATGTTCAAAACTACATTTTCTTTTTGTTTTACACTTGTGTAAACAAAATGACAAATAAAATCTGTCTAAGATTACTTCAAAGCAGGAAGAAGGAGAAGGGAGGTCCACTATTTCAGAATGATAAACTTCACTGAGCATTGGCATTGGCAGAGAAACTGGCAGATGGATTAAAATTCAACAGGAAAACAGATAAAAATAGGAAAATACTAAGAACAAACTATGTGGATGTGAAGATGTAACATACAGCAGAATGGGTTGTTGACTGTTTTTTTAATTTCGGGCAAAAGTTCCTGTGATGTTATGAGCCGGAAAGCTCTTGAACTCCAATACCCAGCATGCAATGGGGCACGTGGCGTCACGGGTTAGAGGCTAGTGCGAGAGGGCAGTTCTGAATGTAGTTTGCTACTGAAAGGTTCTTTGGAAGTTTGGAAATAAATATACAGAACAAGTTTACACACCTCGTGTGTTCTACATAGAATCGAAGAACAACACAGTTCCAAAAATCTTTGGAAGAATCTGCCAAGGCTCAGCCACCTGACGTCTGTGTGCAGCAGTAGATCAGGGTGGTCTGCACCTGCCACCTCGAGCTGGGCACGGAATAAACGCCTCTGAAAACTCCCGGCCCGAACAGAGCAAGCGATCTTCATCGCAACGTCCATGACATGCTTCATATTTAAAATACTGCCGCACAGCTGTTGCTGAATGATGCAGTGGTTGAGCCACAAAATCCAGGAAAGTTTCAGACAGCTTGAACAGAGCAACGAATCCAGCTTTTCCTTTTTATTTTTCATATTATTATTATGAAAATAGACGTTGGCCTCAGATGGTCGACTGAAACTCCGCCCGCGATCGACTGGTAGATCGTGATCGACTGAAACTCCGCCCGCGATCGACTGGTAGATCGCGATCGACTGAAACTCCGCCCGCGATCCACTGGTAGATCGCGATCGACTGAAACTCCGCCCGCGATCCACTGGTAGATCGCGATCGACTGAAACTCCGCCCGCGATCCACTGGTAGATCGCGATCGACTGAAACTCCGCCCGCGATCGACTGGTAGATCGCGTTTGACTGAAACTCCGCCCGCGATCCACTGGTAGATCGCGATCGACTGAAACTCCGCCCGCGATCGACTGGTAGATCGCGTTTGACTGAAACTCCGCCCGCGATCGACTGGTAGATCGCGATCGACTGAAATTCCGCCCGCAATCGTCTGGTAGATCGCGATCGACTGGTTGGGCACCCCTGCTCTAGGCCGTAGTTCAATGATCGACTTTGTTGTCGTTTCATCTGACCTGTGGCCGCATGTCTCAGACACTCGGGTGAAGAGAGGGACGGAGCTCTCCACTCACCACTACCTAGGGGTGAGTTGGCTCAGATGGTGGGGGAGGATGCCGGTCAGACCTGGTAGGCCCAAACATATAGTCAGGGTTTGCTGGGAACATCTGGCAGAATCCCCCATGAGAGGGAGCTTTAATTCCCACCTCCAGCAGAGCTTTGAACACGTTTTGAGGGAGATGGGGGACATCGAGTCTGAGTGGACCATGTTCCATGCCTTTATTGTTGAGGGAAGCTGTCAAGCTGAAGGAGGAGTCCTATTAGGCTGTGAATAATTTCTTTTAATTTCAAGAAACTCCATGGACCCAATGTAGCTCCACAGATGTTCTTTTACCTTTGTGGGAATGACAGTTTTCTGTTGTTTAGAATTTTAGCTCAATATCATACATGTTATGTAATCAAGTGACTAAAAATCAGTTTTAGATCATAGTTCTCCATTAGCTTCAAAAGTTATGCCTTTTGTTTTTGCATTTCAAGTCTCGTATACTTTTTAATAATATTTATATGTAAATAGGATTTTTACATAATAGTTTCCATCCTGTGTGATGGATTGACTCAGAATCTATGTGGGATCATGGTACTCTAATGGTTCCATTAGATGCACCTTTTAGTTTTGCATATCAAGCTTCTAAATGTTAGTTATATTATGTTGTTATGTTATGTTATAAATGTTATGTAGGCTAAATATTAATATTCTAGCCTAATAGCTTCTCGGCTTCAAAAGCTAAGCCTACACTTTTAATTTGAATTGCACTGTAGAAGGTGTATGCTATAGAAGAAGATTGGAAATAAGTGAGTTTCCTTTTGTGTGAATGTGCTATTTTGCAGTTATTGTGACAGACAACGAAGAAAGTAACCTTTTTAAAAATAAACTATGCTCTCTTTTATCTATCTAATGTCATGGTTGGACAGGTAATCTGTTATATGGAGCATTTCCACGGTCAGCTGACGTACTTATGGGCAAATACGAGACAAGCCACCCGCTTCATTATGTCAACCATGCAGCAAATTGACGAAGATGACCGAGAGGTTCTTTGATAACTTAAAGCAGAGGTCACGGGTTAGCTGACCGGGGCCCGGATCTGGACCCACCTGCTGGCTAAACCGGAGCATGTTGTCCAACGACAGTGTCTAACTTCACTTGCGCTGCTTCTAAAGCCCCCGAACATCCGGGACCAGGCTACACATGATACAAATTAGCAAATGAGCTGCTGTCAGTCTGGGCTGCTACTGTTAGCTTATTTTAGATGCAGCAGGCAAACCTGTGGGAAGCCGGGCGATGAGAAAGAAGAAGAAGATGATGAGAAAAAGAGAGCAGAGAAAGTGTGGACTGCTGGAAGAACTGTGGTGAACTGGTGAATAGGGATGGGCGATATGGACAAAAAAATGTATCACGACAGTTTCTAGGTTTTACCACGATAACGATAAGTGACGGTAAAAAACAAAACAAAAACACAATATCAGCCTAATGTATCAAACCAATCAAACAAGCCTGAAATATGAGAACAAGTTTCACATTTATTTAAATGCTACACAGCAAATAACTTGGCTTATAAAATATTGCAAAGTAGTACAACTGTAAATACAACCTGATAAATTAAGAAACAGAACTTAAAGGAGAAGTTCGGTTTTTTACACTTTAAGCCCATTTTCTGTAGTGTCCAGGATGAAATCGAATGATCGACACCAAAATTTTGACAATTGGTCCTGTCTCTGCTTTTTGGCTCATTTAGAATCCCCCCCTGGCTGCTTTAGAATGGCTAGCATAGAGCATGTCCGATAATGTCCTTAAAACAACCTTAAAACGTTCTTTTTTTAAAATATGCTACTCACCGTGTCGTCAGCGCTGTTCAATGACGTTCCAAAAAAAGTTTCGTGAAGAAAAAACGTTCCTGTAGTGTTTTATTTAGCATTTTGTAAATCCCATTGAGTTCTGTAGGAATAGTCAATATTCCCCTGCCACCGGAAACGGAAATGGGGCCTGTTTACACAGTTGTAGTCTTTTCGCTTCACTCTGTGTACTCCGACGTCGAGGTGCTAACGTCTCTGTTAAACACTTTAAAAAACTCTGAAAATGGAATACGAAAGGTGGATTCTTGATTCTCGACGTCGGAGTACACAGAGTGAAGCGAAAAGACTACAACTGTGTAAACAGGCCCCATTTCCGTTTCCGGTGGCAGGGGAATATTGACTATTCCTACAGAACTCAATGGGATTTACAAAATGCTAAATAAAACACTACAGGAACGTTTTTTCTTCACGAAACTTTTTTTGGAACGTCATTGAACAGCGCTGACGACACGGTGAGTAGCATATTTTTAAAAAAGAACGTTTAAGGTTGTTTTAAGGACATTATCGGACATGCTCTATGCAAGCCATTC
Organism: Cyprinodon tularosa; assembly: GCF_016077235.1. Classification (NCBI taxonomy): domain Eukaryota; kingdom Metazoa; phylum Chordata; class Actinopteri; order Cyprinodontiformes; family Cyprinodontidae; genus Cyprinodon; species Cyprinodon tularosa. Next base: position 109,888 of record NW_024037865.1, read on the forward strand.
TAAAGCAGCCAGGGGGGGATTCTAAATGAGCCAAAAAGCAGAGACAGGAGCAATTGTCAAACTTTTGGTGTCGATCATTCGATTTCATCCTGGACACTACAGAAAATGGGCTTAAAGTGTTAAAAACCGAACTTCTCGTTTAAAAGTATTTCACTGAAAATTAAAACTAATCAGTAATCACCTCCTAATATAATTAGATGTGTAAATTACCAGTTGCTGGAACATGCCATATATTGGATAAATAAATACTAGTGCAAGTTCTAAATAAAATTCAAATGTTATATCAACCTGTAACAACCTTTTTTGCTGTTGGGCTACAAAAATGTGCGAATGGCATGATAAATAAAGGGAAAAAAACAGAAAAATCTAAATACTAAAATAGAAATAAATAATTTCAATAAATTCCAACAAACATGTAAAACCTGAAATACTTCTTTGTGCAAGAATGTAAAAATAAGACTAGCAGGATCGTCAGCATGCTAAACAATATAATAAAAATAAATAACTTCAATAAATTTAAAAAGAATATAAAAACTGAAATACCTCTCTGTGCAACAACCAAGCAAAACGCAACGGCCTGTTAACTCTTTTTATCGCTTGCTTTGGCTGTCATATGGTGTGGAATGAGCAAACGCGTCAGCAAGTTTTGTTTGAGTGGCAGTTGGTTTCTTAACAAAGGTTTTTTGAAGTCGAGGCTTCTGCTGCATTGCAGCGCATCTTCTGACTAGCATCATATTCCGATTTGTGTTTGTGGTTTAGGCGGTGAAATAAATTTGTAGTGTTGCTGTCCTTTGTCGTCACAGTTTGTCTGCAAACTTAGCATATTACAACTTTCTACTCCGTATCAGACTTTTTAAATCCAAACCAGTTCCAGATAACGGAGCTGGAGCCTCTTTTAGGAACCAGGTCTTGGGGCACGTCTCCTCCACCTTCCGCCATGCTTGTTGTTTGTGCATGGCTCGCACGTGGGTTGGACTGCAGGTGTGTCACGCCCAGTATACGTCACCGGCGGGAGTTTATCGTTTTTATCGCAAGATGACAAATTGTTACCACGAGGAATTTCTTTGACGATATATCGCACACGATAACATATCGCCCATCCCTACTGGTGAAAGAAAAGTGAAATGGCGTGCTCAAAGATGACCCTGCACATTTAGAGGATGTTTGGCTCAACCTGCTGCTGTGAAGCAGGATTCTCCACCATGAACAGAATCAGAAATAACCATCGAGCTATAGAATGGCTTAGTCTCCATTCAAACCCAGGTTTAAAGCCTTGCAGGGCAGCATAAAGCCCACTGCTCTCTTAGCCTTAAAAAAGAAAAAAAAAAGTCAGTTCAGGTGTTTCATAAAATATATGAATCAGGAAATGTTCTGTATACCAAACTGATTGTTGTTCTCTACTTCAAAAAACTTTAGATACTAAAATGGAAATACGTAAAAAAAAGTTATATTTTCTTTTTTTATTTAAAAAGTCAATTTATAACATGGATGCATAACCACCTCATTTTATTTCAGAGTTAAATTCCATTTAAAGTAACAGATTATAATTAAAATTTCTCCGGACCTTTACTGGTTGTTGATTTTCTTTATTCGATTTTATTTACCCGCTGATTTTAACTGGTTACCCCTAAATTACAGTATGTTGATAAAACCACAACATCAATAAATATAAAGAATGGCATTGTAAAGTAACAAATAATATCGCTCAAATGAGTTTATAAGGGAAAGATTTTATTTGATTTATATAAATTTGGTGTCTGTGAAACACATCTAGAAACAACAAAACATTTTTTATGAGTATTGTAATTCAAACTTCATGGAAATTACTACAAATATAAGTTAAAGGAGTCATAGAATGCAAACCCGAGTTTCCATTGTCATAGATGAATAATGATAGTTCAGTGGGTGAAATGGACGTACAGAGAAGTTCAAACCCCATCAACACCTCCTTTCTCTGCAAATCTCACAATTCTAAACTTCCACAATAAAACGAGTGAATCCAAACGAAGCCCTGAATTGACGTCAATTTGGGGATGTTGCCTTATTCTGTTCTTTTGTCACGCCTCAAAATTTACATACAGACCAGCCCACTGGCTCACGGCCCAAGAACATGAATAGAGGAAGATGTAAGACACCAGTTTAGCTTTTTAGCCTACAGTTGGGTTTACTTCTATAGGAATTACAGAACAGGCAGTTTCTCTATTGAAAATGAGCCAGAACCACAGGTGTAAATGCAGTGATCCAGGCTGCACGGAGAAAGGGGAACATTTTCAGTCTTCTCAAGGATCTGAAGACTTGACAGGCATGGATTATTTTTGTGTATCAGAAGATCCCTGCAAAGTTTGATGCTCAGCTGTTCATTTTCTTAAAGCAGTTTCCAGCTTTCAAAATCTTGGGCAGTTCAAAGCAGGATTTGCTAAAGTTTTCTTTACTGAAACGAGGGGCTTTTCAGACCATAAGGCCATCACAACTGCAAGCTGTAAGTACTATTTTGTCACTAAGCTGTTGATAGCAATGCTAGAATATCTAAGATTCCTAGATTTGGGTTCCTGAAAAGGAGGACCCTGGGCCACTGACTGGACCGGACCGGACTGGGCACGCACGGTCTCAAGGCTACCGTCACCGGCTATGTTCTCAGCTGGCTCCCTGCCCCCGTCCGTCAGGGTTCCCGGACCAGCTCCGGAGCTGACGGATCAGTTCTGCTGCATTGTTGTCTACCAAAATCCCTGACGATTTTGAAATCCCCCCCGGACATTTTTTTAGGTATAAAAAGTAGGACATGTCCAGGAAAAAGAGGATGTCTAGTCACCCTACCATATCAACAATCTGATGTTTCAGTGAGTGAGTGCTTGTTGCTATGATGCGTCTTTGCTCAGCAGCTTCACTCGTTGTAAACCAACCAATCAGCGCACAGCTCATCTAAATATTCATGATCATACCATGAAAGAAAGAAAACCTGTCGTTTCATTCTAGGGCTTTTAAACAGGCTTGCATCAGGGCTCATAGAACAGCAAATATGCCATTTTCAGCCCAACCAATGTTACACACCCTATTCAGAGACCTTAAAGGAATAGTACACCCAAAACATGATTAGCCTTCATTTTCTACTCACCCCCATGCTGAACAACACTCTGGAGTACTTTTTTGATATCTCAAATGCATCTGGAGATCTGGGAGGCTTCTTGCTGTCTGCTGACATTCAAATAATGGAGGTCTATGGTGACCGAGACAGAAAGGTCCATAAAAGTCCACAAAAAACGTGTCAATATTCCTCCATACTGCTCGTCCAATGTATTCCAAGTGTCCTGTGTGGGTAGCATCCAGAATTTACTCGAAACGAAGTCATTTAAAATGTTTTTAGAGCATAAACAGTAATTTCCTGAAAGCGTGCGCCGGCGCGTTCATGACGCTACGGAAACCGCGGCAGACCAAGCCAGATGAAAGTGCACATTCAGCTCGGCAAAGAACTCATGCTCTTCCTCAACACTGAAGTCCTCAGACATTTTTCTTTCATTGTTTCTTTCTTTGCACAGGTAAACAGCACATTTCTTCTTCTACGCTTGCATTATCGTCAGAGCAGACGCTGAATGCGCACTTTCGTCTGGTTTGGTCTGCCGGCTTCCGTAGTGTCATGCGCGCGCTTTCAGGAAATCCTATACACTACTGTTTATGCTCTAAAAACATTCTAAATGACTTCGTTTCGAGTAAATTCTGGATGCTACCCACTCAGGACACTTGGAATACATTGGAAGAGCAGTATGGAGGAATATTGACACGTTTTTGTGGACTTTTATGGACCTTTCTGCCTCGGACACCATAGACCTCCATTATTTGAATGTCAGCAGACAGCAAGAAGCCTCCCAGATCTCCAGATGCATTTGAGATATCAAAAAAGTACTCCAGAGTTTTGTTCAGCATGGGGGTGAGTAGAAAATGAAGGCTAATCATGTTTTGGGTGTACTATTCCTTTAAGGACCAAATACCCTATAGAATAATTCTATGACCCCTTTAACAGAATTACAAATCCTTAGATGTAGCTTTTTTTCCCTTTTTTTTGTAATTTTAACATATCCAGTTTAGCTTATTCCTCAAAGTAAATAATTTGGAAGTAATGGTCAGTGATAAGATTATTGCATACATAAATATAGATTTGTTAAATACTCGTCTTTTTTACTGCTCACAAAAATGAGCTATGTTTGTTCAAGGGGTGTCAGAGAAAAATACAAAACAATAATGTAAAAAAACAAAATTTTAAAAATATATTTAAATATTTCCTGCAATTAAATTCCTTATTTTTGTTGTACATGTTTTATATTTATTTAATTGTCATAATTTTTAGATTCATGTGTGTTTACACTGTGTTGTTCCGTTCCTTTTTCTTTTTGTAAATTGAAGCTAATAATACTTATTATCAAAGAGCAAATCTTTAAAATACTGAATAATACTAATAATAAACAATATAAATATATAATATTTGTAAAACAATCTTATATTAATTTAAGACTTTGTGTTTATCCTATTAATATTTAATGGCAAAATATATAATGTTGCATATATCTCATCCAGTTTGTCTTCAGTATAATAGTCTTTAGTCTGAATAAATATGTGCAATCTAACTGAAAGGTCATCTTAGAACTTGTTTTGTATTTTTAAGTGATGGTGACATGTAAGAGATTATTGTAATATTGTCTCTGACTCGTCTTTCATGTGATTAAAATTAGATCTAAGGCGCCTACTATTTATTCTAAGAGCAGATGAACTATGGTCCGATCCAAGATGGCCTCTAGCCACGCCGGTGTTACAGATTAACTGGTGACAGCAGCCAGAAAAAGGCAGGTTTTTGCAGATGTGTCTGTGGGCGTGGCTTTTCAGGACCCCTCTCTCCAAACAGGAAATAAACTGCATGTAGACTCCAAGAACTACAAGTATTGTATTATCTGATCAATACGAAATATGTTAATATCTTAAAAACTCACCATCACAAGAGTATTTAATTGCATTAAGAAAACATATAGCATGTTTTAGGGATTTCTCCAAACCCGCACACAGAGATGTGAAGAATTTGTCCTGCTGTTGTTTATCATTTATTGTTTGTTTCAGAGCCTCAGTGATGAGAGAAAAACCAGAGCAGCTAAATCACAGAAAGCTGGATGAGAAGGAAAAACAGACAGTGCAATAAAGGGTCAATGGAAACAACTAACAGTGTAATTTTTCAATTTCTCTGTCATCCTGTATGTCTTTAAAATAAAAACGAGCAAAAAGCTGCCTCTCTGACAGTCAATCTCACTCATCTGCGACTCAGCACCTGTGTCTTACCATAATACCTTTCCTGTGATAATGCCTCTGTAGAAGTAGTGTTATCATTCTTCTATCTTCTAAGTGAGATCACATTGTATGATGTATTACTAATAAGAACTGCTTCACATGAAACACTTACTGTACATACTATTCTCACCAAACTGTGATTAAATACAGTATAAACAAATGCCATATGTTGCCACCCCTCAAAAATTCCTGCCCCCCTCTTGCAACCCCATAAATATTTTTCTAGATCCGCCCCTGTTCTGCATGCAAACCAAAATAATGTGGCGTCCTCAAAAAAAAAAGAAGGGGATAAGATATGACAGCTGACTGCATGAACACAGTCACAGATCATGGCAGGTTCCTAATTGCGGCATGAAAAAGAATTAACAATAACAATTACAAATTTAAAGTACTACTACCCTATAACCTCTATTAATCTGTGAGACTCTGCAGATTCTAACGCTTTGATACTCGCGATGCGTTTATTTGATCCCCAAACTTGAATTACTCATAATATTTCACATTATCCACAGACAACAGACGTGTGTTGGGTGGATCTTTGGCCAGGATAAATTATAACATTTATTCTGACCCGTTTGTTTACTTTTGCGGCATTTTGATCGGGCAACCACGCAGGCACCTAATCTCTCCAAACAGCTGTGCTGTGGACCAAATTTGTCACAAATTAATCTAGTTGATTGTTTACTGATTGCTTATCTGTATTTTTCTACATAAAAATATTTCAACCAGCTATGGCATGTGACAACCACATTGTAGCGGTAGCTGCTAATTCTGGGATTTAAATTCTACAGTGAAAACATAAAATTAAAGTTTCCACATCAACAGTTACATGATTACGATTTTATTTACTGCGATGCTCCTAAAATACATTTTACCGCTTTTGTACATATGGGGCAGTAAAACCATTTCAGAAAAAGTCTGTTATGGCCTCATAACTGGAAATTCCATACAGATTGAACACAATAGCAATAGAAATAAAGGTGTTTCTTTCCTCAAACCACTGTTAGTGTGATCTGATACAGTTCATCATACAGGACAGTATTTGGGGTCTCTGAGAAAAACCACAAAAAAAAAAAGCGCTGCACAGACTCATATTGTGTCCAAACAGGGAAATCAAGGAAATGTGAGAGCATGGAATCTGATAACAGGAAAATAACTTTTTGTCACAATTTGAAAAATAAAGTGGGAATTGTAGGAAGGAACGATGAGAAGCTCAATTGTTCTGTTTTCTGCTATTATGAACCTGCCATTCCCTCCTATTGTTCTGAGTACGCCACATTATTTTGGTTTGCAAGCAGCACAACTTTAAATCAATCACGTTTTTAAAGTTACTGGCAATAAAGTATCATTTTGTGTACTTGTTACTGTGAGTCTATACTGTGTGCTTCACTGGTACAATTAGAAGGACAAATTAGCAACTCATCACAAAACGCTAATTGCGAGGAAATGTTTGTCATTTCAGAATTAGGGCGTAATATTATCTTACCCATCTGTGAAAAATTTGTCTAAATAAAACAAGAGCAAAAAGATTGCCATGAAGACAAACCTGTAACTCGCTTTGTGACTTTTTTGTCAGGCGTCCCTTAACCTGCCGAGCTATCGATTGGAACAAAAGTGATATATCCTGCAATATTTGACCTGTTGACTGTGTCTCATCTGTATGTTGGACAGCTGATCTAGATCAACTGCCAAAAGTTAAGTTTTTAGAGTCAGCTGATCATTTAAATCATATTTTGTTCCTCTGTTTACTCTTAGAACAGGGTGGGGTCACCCTGTTAAGAAATTATTATACAGTAGGTTCTGCAGCGTAGCTGTTAAGAGATATGATAGCCAGATCTTTTTTCTCTATCAGTTATTTTCCGTAAAATCTCCCTATTTTATTCATTGATTGTTTGGCAGCAGTCCGCCTGGAGGCTCTGATGCTCTATAATGCTTTAGTACAGCAGGTGCTGCATTTATTCGCTCCAATGCCCAAAATATCACATATATTCACACAATATAAACTGAAATCCGACTCTAGACACTTGTACATACTTTCAACTTTAAATAAATTTTGTCTCCTCTGGAAACGAGTTGGACTGTTAATAATTTGTTTCCCTCCATATAAACAGTCAGTGCTTTTTAGAACAGAAAGGAAAATTTCATTTTTGCTTGTTTCGCTGTTAGTTGTGCCAATTGACCCTTTATTGCCCTGGCTTTTATTACTTCTCATCCAGCTTTCTGTGATTTAGCTGCTCTGGTTTTTCTCTCATCAGTGAGGCTCTGAAACAAACAGATAAACAACAGCAGGACAAGTTCTTCACATCTCTGTTTGCTTTATGCTCTCCAAATGCAATTAAATACCTTTGTGAAGGTGACTTCTTAAGATCTCAACGTATCTCATATCAATCAGATGATACAATACTTTGTAGTTGTTGGAGTCTACATGCACTTTATTCTTTATATGGAGAAATAAGACTCACTATTTAAAAAAGACCTGTTCTTATGAATCCATACGATGAAGGTGGTCTTAACTTCCTAGACTTTACTTTACTACTCTGAACAACACTTTTAAAATCAATTGGCTAAAAAATCTATACATCCTAACTCTATTTGGAATGCTACCTTTGCATATGATATCTAAACTTGGTGGATTAAACTTCTTCTTAATGTGCAATTATGATATTGATAAAGCTCACATTAAGTTATTAGGCCTTCCTGTCAGGGACTCTGATCTATAAACACAACTTTTCCCCCCATAGGTATCTTATATGGAATAACAGGGGCATTCTATACAAGCATAAATCTCTTTTTATTGAGTATTGGTTCCAAAATAACATTACACACGTGGCTCAGTTATTTAACAAATATGGTCGTCCTTTTCTCCTATGAGGAGTTTTTAACTGAATTTAATCTTCCGATTCCTCCAGGTTAATATACGAAAGTCTTTGGATCCATCTCTCTGGCTATTTGTATGCTATTAAACATTTCTCAGTTGCCTTTGTTATCACCGGTGGATTCTTCTGTAGGTAAAATATCTTTTGTTGTTTCAGAAAAATAAATCAATCAGAGCCTTATTTCAAATGAACATTAAAGTGGTACCTTATGCCATCTCACACTGGGGAAGATCCTTGGATTACATCAACTGGAAAGAAGTCTGGCTGCTTCCAAATCGATATTTGATAAATAACAAAACTAAAGAAATCTCATTTAAGATAATCCATAACATTTATCCTACCAAAGTCTTTATCCAGTAACGCTTTAAAAAAAACATTGATGTCACTTGCAGCTTCTGCTGTAATAATCCTGAAACACTTGTTCATCTTTTCTGGTACTGTCCACTTATTCAGTCCTTCTGGTATGACATTTATTATTTAATTAGACAAAGATTTTCTTTTGTTTTGGAAGACTATACTATTCGGCATTAAGGGAAATTGCACGTTTCAACCAAAGAGATCAGATAAGGTATATATAATTGACTTTATTATTATTATGGCCAAGTTCTTTATACATAAATGTAAATATAGAGGCTTCAAACCATGCACTAATGCTTTTAAGCAAGAACTTAAACAATATATTGACACCGTACAATTATCAGAAAATAAGAAAGCAATCAAAACTCGAGAAGCCTTTGTCCTTTCAATCTTCTTATTTAGAACGCTGTTCCCCCCTAGCGTTAACTTTTATTTAATAGATGTACGATCTTTATTTCTTTTTTCTTGTCTTTCTTCCTTACTGTTTCTTGTTCTGCACAAAACACGGTTATTTACTTGACTGGTAAAAATGTGAATTTAAACCTGTTGAAAATGTCTGTAAAGAATGGTTGTTGTGAATACCTATAGTGCAATATGGTGAAACAAATAAAGTTGTATTGGAGGAAAAACAAAACAAACAAACAAACAAACAAAAACATGCACTTTATTTCCTGTTTGGGGACAGGGGTACTGAAAAGCCCCGCCCACAGACACATCCGCAAAGATCTGCAGTTTTCCAGCTGCTGTCACCAGTTAATCTGTCACCAGTTGATCTGTCACCAGTTGATCTGTCACCAGTTGATCTGTCACATCAGCCAGCGTCCAATGAGGCGTCTACATATATGATGTTTATGGTCATTGGTGCCTGGTTTGCTCTCGCCCTTTGTTACTGTAGAGTCTATAATACAGGGGCAATTGAAGTGTTGGGACGGCTTTCTCCAATTCTAGTGTACTTGGAGCGAAGAAGAGGATTAACCGGAGGAAGGGAGATTATTAACCGGAGAAAATGATTGTTAAATATCCAACTTAACCGCAGCCATTAAGTGAGCGAGCTGACCGCAGTAAGATGGCCCCCGCGGAAGTTAGCTTTAGCTTAGCATGTTGATCTCCTCTAAGCAGTTTTCCAATCAGATGAGGCTAAAATCCACAGCGTGCATCATCAGGGAATCGTTTCTATCAGGTGTTTCCTACCTATCCGGTGTAAGACGATCTGGGGGATCCTGGTGAAATCCAGCAGTAGATGTTGATCGTCCATCTTTTCCTCTGAATTGACCAAACTCCCTTTAAACTCCGTGAATGTTTCTTCAGCAGGAGTTAACTGCTCGGTGATAAACTCTCCTTGAAGCTGGACTGAAGACATTCTCACTGCAAACACTCCCAGATTATCAGCCTCTCTACAATGACTCCACACACAAGCTAAGCTAATGCTACCCGATCCCTACCAGCAGCTGATTGCGCATGCGCACCAACATCTACATTCGGGTCACCCTCGATATTTCTTTGTAAAATGCAGCGATATGTATTTAGGCTCTGTTTGAATTCCTGGGCTGCATCCTCCAAGGACGCGGTCTACCTAGACTGGATCCTTCGAAGTCCTTGAAAATAGGGAGAAAGGAAGTGTTTTAGCTGTGAAACGAACAGGTCCACCCATCGGCGGGTTTTACTGCCATAGGCTCTGTTGCTAAGCAACCGTGTCAGTTGGCACACAAAGCAGGAAAAGAATGAAAACCGAAGTTTTCAAAACTGTTTGTTTGTTTCTTTCTTTTTTATTGAGTGGAATAAATGTTCCAACCACTGGGAACAGGAACAAATCAAATCAAATGTAATGATAGAAACCTTAGTCAGTTAAATAACCTGCTGCTGTCATTCTGCACATCTCTGATGTTGCTGCTATTTTCAAATATCCATTACGGTAAAAATATCCATAGCTGCATATTGGTTATTTATTCTCCAGTTTTATATTGTTAAAACAATTTACAGTATTTTATTGTTTATATTTTAACTCTTCCCTATGATGTTATTCTTAGACATTTTTCTAAGGTCCTCATTTGTGTGACCATTTTCAATAATCTTTCTGCTGCTGTAAATTTGCCCATTGTGGGACAATAAAGGGATTGTCTATTTTCTATTATATAAAAGGGGTAGAAAGATATAAGTAAATCTGCAAAATATCTAATACTCAACAACAAAAAATACGTAGTTAAGCATATTGTGCAAAACAGCAATAAAAAGATAAAACTATCAGATTTATAGTCCCCACTCTGCAGATATATTAGAATCTGTCCTTAAATTACAGCCAAACCCATTTACACAGTAACAGATTAAAACCTTTAGATAAATCAAACTTTACTGCCACATATCTGACTCAATAACCATTAAAACAACTATTTTTCATTAATCTCAGACGAAACTATTAAATGACTTGTATTATATTAAACTGAACTTCCAATTTTCACCACTGTTCGGCGCCAAGTAACCTTTACTCTGATCACAGCTTGCTTGGTCTCGCAATGAATCGTGGGATATCCAAGAATACCGAGGATACATCGGACCCGTCCTTCAAATCGGGCAAAAAGAAGGACGCATTTTAAGGTCGCATAACGAGGACTCTTGGAATACGACCAGACCTCGGCGCCGCGCTATGACGTAATCGGCCTTCGAATCCGGTCTTCTAAGGATGCGTCCTAGGTTTTGGAAGAGAGCAATCTATTTAGGCTCTGTTTGAATTCCTGGGCTGCATCCTCCAAGGACGCGGTCTACCTAGACTGGATCCTTCGAAGTCCGTGAAAACAAGGAGAAAGGAAGTGTTTTAGCTGTGAATTCGAACAAGTCCACCCTTCGACGGGTTTTACTGCCATAGGCTCTGTTGCTAAGCAACCGTGTCAGTTGGGACACAAAGCAGAAAAAGAATGAAAACCGAAGTTTTAAAAACTGTTTGTTTGTTTCTTTCTTTTTTATTGAGTGGAATAAAGGTTCCAACCAACGGGAGCAGGAAAAAAATAAAAGCAAATATAATTATAGAAACCTTAGTCAGGTAAATAACATGCAGCTGTCCTTTTGCACATCTCTGATGTTGCTGCTATTTTCAAATATCCATCACTGTAAAAATGTCCATAGCTGCATATTGGTTATTTATTCTCCAAGTGCACAGTTTTATATTGTTAAAAAACTTTACAGTATTTTATTGTTTATATTTTAACTCTTCCCTATTATGTTATTCTTAGACATTTTTCTAAGGTCCTCATTTGTTTGACTGTTTTCAATAATCTTTCTGCTGCTGTAAATTTGTCCATTGTGGGACAATAAAGAGATTTTCTATTCTATAAAAGGGGTAGAAATATATAAGTAAATCTAAACAATGTATGTATAAAAAATATATCTGCAAAATCTCTAATATTCAACAACAAAAAATACTTAGTTAAGCATATTGTGCAAAACAGCAATAAAAAAAAATTAACTCCTATCAGATTTATAGTCCCCACTCTGCAGATATATTAGAATCTGTCCTTAAATTACAGCCAAACTCATTTACACAGTAACAGATAAAAACCTTTAGCCAAATCAAACATTACCGCCACATATCTGACTCTCAGTTGGTGGCGGTAATGCAGCAAAAAGTTGCTTTCAAACATAAGAATAAGAAAAACAGGAAGTTGCGTCACTGGCAGCTAGCCGCATTAGCTTAGCTTGTGTGTGGAGTCATTGTAGAGAGGCTGATAATCTGGGAGTGTTTGCAGTGAGAATGTCTTCAGTCCAGCTTCAAGGAGAGTTTATCACCGAGCAGTTAACTCCTGCTGAAGAAACATTCACGGAGTTTAAAGGGAAAGAGTTCAAAGAAGAGAAGATGATGGTGAGGATTCTCCCTCATCCAGATCAGAGTCAACAGGAGAAGATGGACGATCAGCACAGGATCCCCCAGATCATCTCACACCAGATAGGTAGGAAACAGCTGATAGAAACGATTCCCTGATGATGCACACTGTGGATTTTAGCCTCATCTGATTGGAAAACTGCTTAGAGGAGATCAAGATGCTGAGCTAAAGCTAACTTCCGGTTAGAGTGGGAGTCCATAAACGGCTAAAATCTGCATCATGTTTGGTTTTTGCAGCCTTTCGAGTGTGAGTTTATTGTTTTTTGGGGCTTCAACTCTCTGTGTTTTGCTTCTTATTTTATAATAAGTAAAACATTACTGCAGCACATTCAACAACCCGACAGCTCTCGCGAGGTTACCGTACATAGCCCTGAACCCTGTTGCATGCTGGGTATTGGAGTTTTAAAGCTTCCATGTTGTGAATTTTTTAAAGAGGTCCAGCCTTCAGCGGCTTTTACCACCATACGCTCTGTCGCTTAGCAACCGTGACAGTTGACACAGATAGCAGGAAAACATTGAATACTTTTTCTTTTTTTATTATTATTTTCTTTATATTGTAAAGTAAACAAAGATCAAATCCTTTAGAATCCATAAGAATAAAGGTTCCAACCACCACGAACATGAACAAATCAAATGTAATGATAGAAACCTTAATCAGTTAAATAACCTGCTGCTGTCATTCTGCACATCTCTGATGTTGCTGCTATATTCAAATATCCATTACTGTAAAAAAAAAGTCCATAGCTGGATATTTGTTATTTATTCTCCAGGTCTCTTATATTCAACTACAAATACTTAGTTAAGCAAATTGTTCAAAATAGTAAATTAACAAATAGATTTATAGTCCCCACTCTGCAGATATGTTATTTACACAGTAGCAGATAAAAACCTTTAGATAAATCAAACATTACCGCCACATATCTGCCTCAATAACCATTCAAAACAACTGTTTTCATTCATTTCAGACAGAACTATTCACAGACTTGGATTATATTAAACTGAACTTCCAATTTTCACCACTGTTCGGCTCCAAGTACCATTTCCTCTGATCACGGAGCAGCTGCTTGCTTGGTCTCGCAATGAATTCTGGGATATCCAAGGATAGAGAGGATATATCGTACCCATCCTTCAAATCGGGCAAAAAGAAGGACGCATTTTAAGGTCGCATAACGAGGAGTCTTCAAAACTCTCAGTTTTAGGGCATCCATGCATAAGAAATATGAAAATATTAAGAGTATGTTTAAAAGTTCCCTTTTCGTTCATATTTCAATCCATTTTCTCATCAGTGTGGGAGAGATGCATTTCTCTGCATAACAAGGTGGTCATTCTGACATAGTGGAAAAAATGCAAATCTTCTTTTGGAAAGTAAGCTTCTATGATCGATGCAAACAGCAACTTCTTTTAGAGTGTGCGTGAGGAGGTATGTGCCCCTGCATGCTCTCGCACACATTTGGGAGCTGGTACAGGGTTGTGCATGTGCATTTTATTTTGTGGAGAGGGGGACACTTGGAAAGAAATTGTGAAAACTTGTATAGCGTTTTATTTAAGTCAGAGGACTTCACCATATTTAAAGATAAATACAGATATAAATTTAGCCTAATAAATAAATAAGCATTCCATTAATTGCCCCAAATATACAATAAATAAATAAATGTAGGTGGAAATGGAATTGTACAATGAGACATAAATTATTGTATCTTTTAATTAGCTTCTTTATTTATTCCCCTTTGTAATAATTACCTTATTTATTTATTGTCCATTTTGATCTTCAAATTTATTTATTTAGTACTTATATTTTTAAGTATTCATGTGTATGATATTACATTTTTGTCAGTTTTATTTTTCCTTTGTATTTTACTTTTTTATTTCTTATTTATTTATTTCATGCAATTTATTTCTGCCTATCGTTTTTACATTTCTGTCTGCATTTCTGCCTCAATATGCAAATGAGGAGGGGCGTGTCTTAGAGGGTTATCTTCTGCTCATTGGTTGGTTAGCATTTTACTGCATCGGTCGAATCTACAGGAGGAGAGGAGAGTCTGAAGTTGAATCTGAATCAGTGGCTATTTTTCAATTCACTAGAACGCGAGTATGGACTCATGTCCTCGCCAAGTATGTTCTTGAGAAGAACATAGGAAAGTGTGGACTGGGGGAGAACGGGAGCAAGCAGCATAAATCTGGGTCAATTGGAACAGAAGCGTACTGATGACGTCATCACATCCTCAGCTCCTCTGAAGCTGCATTTCACCTCCTGTTATTAATAGTCTCTAGATAATAATAAATTCTGACTTTTTTTATTTAGTTGGGGAATGATAATTAACACAGTCAGATAAACACAAATCAAATGAACATTTTGCCAAATAAAAGAAAAATATCACCATAGACAGCTGTACTTTACATATGGAGAGAGGGCTGCTGTAGACGGGCTGCTGTTAGCTTTGGAGCTCCGCTGGTTGCCGCGGTCCTCTCAACTTCGGAACATTTTTTTTAAATTATGCATTATATCAGTAAATGGGCCACATAGTGACGCCCTAAAAGAATAGTGTTCTCACCTCAAATGATCTTAAACCGTACTTTTATTGAACAACAGCAACAGAAAAGAGAACTTTTACCTTAATACTCTGAGCTCTGTGAGTTAAGAAGATGGGCCACCAACCAAAGGGCAGAAGATAACCCTCTAAGACACGCCCCCTCCTCATTTGCATAATGAGGCAGAAATGCAGACAGAAATGTAAAAAGAACAGGCAGAAATAAATAGCACGGACGAAATAAATAGGGTAAGAAGAAAACAGACAAAAATACTATATCATGCACATAAATAAATACTTAAAAATAATAATAAAGTCAAGAAGTCATAAATAAATGAAGTTGAAGACAAATAAATAAAGAAGCTAATTAAAAGAGATTCATACATTTGTCTCACTGTATAATTTAATTTCTACCTACATTTATTAGTTTATTGTGTTTTTTGGGGAAATTAATTGTATGCTTATTTATTTATTGAGCATTTATTTATTTCTGTATTTATTCTTAATTATGGCAGAGTTCTTCCTCCATAGCCAAAGCGCTTTATACTACATTCAGTCATTCCCCCATTCACACTCACACACTGATGGTGGGGAGCTACATTGTAGCCACAGCTGCCCTGGGGCTCACTGACAGAAGCGAGGCTGCCATACACTGGTGCCACCGGGCCCTCTGACCACCATCAGTAGACAATGTAGGGGAAGTGTCCTGCTCAAGGACACAACCTCACTGAAAGCCAGAGCTGGGGCTTAAAGGAATAGTACACCCAAAACATGATAAGCCTTCATTTTCTACTCACCCCCATGCTGAACAACACTCTGGAGTACCTTTTTGATATAACAGTAGTGTATAGGACTTCCTAAAAGCGCGCGCATGCAAGTTCACGAGTCTACGGAAACCGCGGCAGACCAAACCAGATGAAAGTGCGCATTCAGCTCGGCAAAGAACTCATGCTCTTCCTCAACACTGAAGTCCTCAGACATTTTTCTTTCGTTGTTTCTTTCTTTGCACAGGTAAACAGCACATTTCTTCTTCTACGCTTGCATTATTGGAAGAGCAGACGCTGAATGCGCACTTTCATCTGGTTTGGTCTGCCGGCTTCCGTAGCGTCGTGATCGAGCGTGTGCGCACTTTCAGGAAATCCTATACACTACTGTTTATGCTCTAAAAACATTCTAAATGACTTTGTTTCGAGTAAATTCCGGATGCTACCCACTCAGGACACTTGGAATACATTGGACGAGCAGTATGGAGGAATATTGACACGTTTTTTGTGGACTTTTATGGACCTTTCTGTCTCGGGCACCATAGACCTCCATTATTTGAATGTCAGCAGACAGCAAGAAGCCTCCCAGATCTCCAGATGCATTTTAGATATCAAAAAAGTACTCCAGAGTGTTGTTCAGCATGGGGGTGAGTAGAAAATGAAGGCTAATCATGTTTTGGGTGTACTATTCCTTTAAACTAACAACCCTCCAGTTGCAGGGCAAACTCCTTCATCCGACGTCGCTGTCACTCGTATATAAACTGTCCCATTTTCTCTAAATGTAATTTTCATTATATTTTTAATATAGGCATCTAAAGCTTTTAAGGTGTACAGCTGCACAGATTCATTAGGTTGGGCTTTATTGCTGCTGTGATATCTTGGCTGTAGCAATCATCACACTAGGTTGTTTCTTTGGCTTCATGCCTTTTATTCTCTTATATTCACACAACAGCCAAACTTGCCTTTAGCCGTAGCTTGATCTCCCTATCAACTTAGGGTTCCCGCAGGTCCTTAAAAAGTCTTAAAAGGCATTGAATTCTTCAAAATAAAACTAAGGCCTTAATTGGTATTAAAATCTCTTAAATCAGTCTTTCCTAGGTCTTAATTTTTAAAACATAATAAAAAGGATTATTTTTATTATGATTTATTTTTGTAATCTAAATAAAACAATAAAATTGACCTTTTTTTTTTTTTTGTAAAAAAAAAAAAAATGGCTCGCCATTATTGGTTCCGTCCCGATAGCGGAACCAATAAAAGCCTTGTTGCGGCCGGGACATTTAGGAGATGTCTGGAAAATATGAGCAAATGTAATGAAAATTGTCTCCAGCCAAGAGTTTTCTCCATGGCTAAAACCAGGGAACATACATGAGGCACAGTGGATTTTGTGCAAGAAGCGATTCAAGTTTCGAACGATGGGAATTAAGGCAGTGGAGTCACACATGTGAAGCACGAAATACAAAGCGTCAAAATGGAGTTACGGAGAAACAGCCAGTATTTCTCAGTTTAGTTCCACCCTTGTCTCTGCAACGCCTCCACTTATCACCAAATCAAACATACTAAGAAAACCATACAAAGAAAAATAGCTGCAAAAAGGCTTAGCACTGGTTATGTTGTGGCTTTAAAACTGATTTGTTTTGTTCCCTGCTAAAACAAAGTTTGTGAATTCAGTTAAATAATTGTTAAAATATATCTGTCATTTTTGTGTTTTTAAGCTTTCTTCCTGTATGGGAAGCTTTTCAAAATTTGAAACATTAGTGCAGTGGTTTATGTTAAAATAAACCTTTGGGTTAAGTTGTCACAAGAGGGTTTTTCTTGTGTTTCTTGTGAATTTGGTCTTGAATTTTTATTTCAAGTGGCATTAAAAAGTCTTAAAAAGTCTTGAATTTAACTTGCCTTATGCTGTAGGAACCCTGCAACTAACATGCGTCCCCATAAGTCTTGCCTTATCATAGGTATATGGCTCCCCCTAGAGGTATTAACTATAAACGTTAAAGACAGTCAGTACAACCCCTGGCAAAAAGTATGGAATCACCAGTCTTGGATGAGCACTCATTCAGACATTTCATGCTGTAAAACAAACTCAGATCAAAAACATGATACAATATTAAGGTCGTTCCAAAGTGCAACTTGTTGGCCTTCAGGAACACTCAAAGAAATGAAGAGAAAACATTGTGGAAGTCAGTGAATGATACTTTTATTGACCAAACACAGGGAAATAAATATGGAATCACTCAATTCTGAGGAAAAAAGTATGGAATCATGAAAAACGCATAAACAAAAGACCATTCAAAATACATCACTAGTATTTAGTTGCACCACCTTTGGCTTTTATAACAGCTTTCAGTCTTTGAGGCATGGACTTGATGAGTGACAAACAGTATTCTTCATCAATTTGGTGCCAACTCTCTTTGATAGCAGTTGCCAGATCAGCTTTGCTGGTTGGACCCTTCTTGTGGACCATTTTTTTCAATCTCCACCACAGGTTTTCAATTGGGTTGAGATCTGGACTATTTGCAGGCCATGACATCGACTGAATGTGTCTTTCTTCAAGGAATGCCTTCACTGTTTTTGCCCGATGGCACGATGCATTGTCATCTTGGAAAATTATTTCATCATCACCAAACATCTGTTCAATTGAAGGGATGAGAAAACTGTCCAAAATGTCAATGTAAACTTGTGCATTGATAGAAGAATTAACCACAGTCGTCTCCCCAGTGCCTTTGCCTGACATGCAGCCCCATATCATCAAGGACTGTGGAAATTTGGTTGTTTTCTTCAGGCAGGCCTCTTCATAAATCTCACTGGAACGGCACCAAACAAAAGTTCCAGCATCATCACCTTGTCCAATGCAGATTCTTGACTCATCACTGAAGACAACTTTCATCCAGTCATCCACAGTCCATGATTGCCTCTCCTTAGCCCATTGGAGTCTCGTTCTTTTATGTTTAGGTGTCAATGCTGGTTTTCGTTTAGCTTTCCTGTATTGAAATCCCATCTCCTTTAGGCGATTTCTTACGGTTCGGTCACATACATTGACTCCAACTTCCTCCCATTTATGCTTCATCTGTTTAGTTGTACTTTTTCGGTTTTCAAGACAAATGGCCTTAAGTTGTTTGTCTTGACGCTTTGATGTCTTTCTTGGTCTACCAGTACGCTTGGCTTTAACAACCATTCCATGCTGTTTGTATTTGGTCCATATCTTGGATACAGCTGACTGTGAACAGCCCACATCTTTAGCAACCATGCATGAAGGGTTACCTTCTTCAAGAAGTTTCACAATCCTCTCTTTTGTTTCAAGGGACATTTCTCTTGTTGGAGCCATGGTTCTCACCACTCCACTTGGTCCAGCAGCCCTCCAAGGTGTCATGACTGCAGGTGTTTTGAACTGCACACTAACGGGCACATCTAATCTGGGGCAGGTGTCCATTTAGGGAAAGGAAATAGACTGGGTGTGTCCTTTTTTTTCTACCTCCAATTTGAGTGATTCCACACTTTTTTCCTCAGAATTGAGTGATTCCATATTTATTTCCCTGTGTTTGGTCAATAAAAGTATCATTCACTGACTTCCACAATGTTTTCTCTTCATTTCTTTGAGTGTTCCTGAAGGCCAACAAGTTGCACTTTGGAACGACCTTAATATTGTATCATGTTTTTGATCTGAGTTTGTTTTACAGCATGAAATGTCTGAATGAGTGCTCATCCAAGACTGGTGATTCCATACTTTTTGCCAGGGGTTGTATATCAGTATATCTTGACGAGGATCTCACTAAAGAATGATCAGCATTAATTCAGAGATTCCATTGTTTATAGGGAAAGAACTGAACAACTCTGACAGGATATGAGATTTATTTGTTTTTAGTTTGTTTATTATGAGCGTCATGCTTTTTAAAATTTTATTTATTTATTTATTTTTTACATTACATGCAGAAATACTGAAATTATTTTCAGATTAGCCATAAATAGATTCAGAAATTCTGTGGTGAAAAAGGAATTAGATCAGGGTTAGGATTAGTTAAGTGATACCAACCTACTGGTAGGTTGGAGGCACAATCTGAAGCCATTCTATGGGACTGATAAATGCTAATATGGCCATTTATTGGGATGATAACATCCAAAGCAGCTGCAAACAGACACTTAGTATTTATCATGTAATGGAAGACAGTAGTAAGAAGTATGGACTCGTGTCCTCGCCAAGTATGTTCTTGAGAAGAACACAGGAAAAGTCTGGACTCTGGGAGAACAGGTAGCCTGACGTAGTCCGACTCAATTCTAGTCAGAATATGAGTCTGATACTGCTCCATAGAGCTGTGATTATGGGGCGTGTTTCGAACGAACCAGGAAAAAAAATGCCTCTGCACTCAATTGGATAGATCTACAACCAATAAGAGCAACGGAGTGCGTGACGTATGTTAAGCGAGGCATAGTTGTTGTCCACAAAAATCAAAGCATGCAGTTGCACGCCTAGAATAAGAAGATGAGACTTGATCGCGTTTCTCTGTTCCTCTTTTAAAATTAATTTGCTGTTCTAGAACAGACCTAATAGCAGAATCTACTCACCCAAACTCTCCAGCGGCAGCCATTATTGTTGTCACCCAAGCGCGCTTTGGTCACGTGGTTGATTACGTTACTCTTGATCATCTGTCCATCATCGTATAAAGCCCGCCCTGACAATTTGATTGGATCGCCTGACAGTGGGCGATAATACTCGCGCTACTATGAAGCAGAGCCAGACCGAACTTCCCCGAACTCAAACCTTGTGGGCGGGACTAAGTTCGGACTGGCACCCAGGCTAGAGAACAGGAGCATGCAGCATAAATATGGGTCAATTGGAACAGAAGCATATTGATGACGTCCTCACAGCAAGTCGGAGGCTGCATTTCACCTAATGTTATTAATAGTCTCTAGATAATAATTTCTGAATTTTTTCATTTAGTGGTGGAATAATAATTAAAACAGTCAGATAAACACAAATCAAATGAACATTTTGCCAAATAATAGAAAAATATCGCTATAGACAGCGCTACTTTACATATGTCTATGCCAAAAGAGGGCCCCTGTAAACGGGCTGCCGTTAGCCTCGGAGCTCTGCTGGTTGCAGCAGTTCTCTCAACTTCAGAAAAAAACATTTAAATTATGCATTGAATCGATAAATGGACCCTATAGTGATGCTTAAAAGAATAATGTTCTCACCTCAAATGATCTTAAAACGTACTTTTATTGAACTACTCTGAGCTCCATTGAAAGCTGCTGCTGCAGTGCATTCTGGGACAGCTGTCAGTCTCAAGAACAGACAAGTCTGCTCTGATGCATGCTGGGTAAATAGGGAGGAGGGAGAACAACATCCGGGGACTTAGTCTGTTCTTGGTCTGCTGTTCTTGTCAATTGGACCAACACTAGGGCTGAGGCTGATGACGTTTCACGAGCACATGAGAACACACAAGTACACATATTGAGAAACAGCCCCAATCAAACTGAGGAGGAACCCCATGAGATGATGAGCAGATCCTACCTGTTAGAACGTTTTTAGACTTAATTTTCTCCTGCTGCCAGGTGATTTCACCTACCCATAATACATTGATCCATTATCATTACAGCAGTAAACTAGTTTTCCCATGATGTTATTTCGGTTACAACCACATATGGCAAGCCATTTTGATATGTATTAGGTTGACTGTATATGTTTTTCTGATATATAAAAAAAAACATTTTTTTTTCTTGTCAAAATAACTATTTCAAACAAAAGGAAATTCTTCACATCTAGACTAAACTTTCTGGATGTCTAGAAATTAATTATAGACCTCCATATTCCTATTGTTACTGGTCATCATTGGTATTATTTTGACTATGAAGAAATGTGTTTAAGATATAATAAATGTCAAAACAGCCACTTAAAATGTGTCAACATTTCTAGATATATGAAATGTGTTTCTTACTAGTACAATTAGTTTATTATAATTTATGAAATTCAGTTTCTGCTTCAAAAATGTAATTTAGAAATCTGTTATTACAATTCTGATTAGGAACGTGATTTTGACCAGGAATAATCCTATTGTAGTGATCTACGAATTGATGATTTTAATAGATGTCAAATCGGCCTGCCATAGTCACTACATATAAACCTACACACTAACTCAAGAAGCAATATTCTCCTACTCCATCCTTCTCCTCTTTGCAGCTGTAGTCCTGTTTGTCTGTCTTTAAAACACTTTGTCCAAATAGTTTTTTTCATTTCTGCGTTAAAATCTGTTGTTCCAGTAGTGTGAAATAGGCACTTCCTGTTGTCTGGTCGAATCAGGCTCCACTGTTAACAGCTTTTTACACTTGTTATGCATCTGCTCAGCTCTGAGTGAACCTATTTAGAGTCGATCAAACCTCTTCAGAGCAGCCTTATTGATACCAAAAACTGAGTTTCCAACCTTAGGTTAGATTATTTTAGAGTTTGGCATTTAAATCGAGGTTTTTTTAAACCTGCTTTGTGAAACGGACCCCTGATCAGTAATGGATGAGAAAACCATGTGATGCTTCATCCACCAATTACATCATGTATTTTCTTCTGTAGATGGTAAATAGTCTGTACTTGTATAGTGCTTTTTTTCTTCCAAAAGGACTTGACCAAAGAGCTTTACACTACATTCACCCATTCCCACTGATGGTAGCAAGCTACATTGTAGCCACAGCTGCCCTGGGCCTCACTGACAGAAATGAGGCTTCCCTACACTGGTGCCACCACTCCCTTCCACCTAGGGTGACCACCTGCTTATAAGCCCAAGGGGGGACAAGGGGTATGTTTCTGAGGGACAAAGTGGGACACTGCTTGGTGCAGCGGTGCCCCCACCTCATGGGCAGACTCACTGATAGAGGTTTACACATTTCTAGCTCATACCACCTTACATGGTATATTAATGATGCCCTATTCCCATAAACATGTGTAATTGCTGATGTATGCTCATGAATAGGCCAACCAATGTGTATTTCTTTCTAAATAAAGATTCATAATACTTTGAACATTCAATGAACAGATGCACTTCCAATTCCGATTTACTTTAGCTATTCAATTTTATAAATGTTTTATTACAATTTATTCACTTTAAATAAATTATAATTTGAAATTAAAGGATTAACAGGAATTGTAGTTGCTCTACACCACAGGAACTGTAAAAAAAAAAAAAAAAAAAAAAAAAGGTGTTCTGGGGACACCTTTAGGACTCAAACCTTTTCACCAGCATCTGAATAAAATAAGAAAGAAAGATAAGAGACAGAATTAATTTATGATAAGCTTCCAAATGGTTTTCCAGTATAGACAGAGGAGTGCAAACCCATCACCATCACAATACAAAACAATACAAAAAGGTGCCAAAATACAATCCTATGCAAAACAATGACATACTTTGACCTAAAAGGCTATTGTTTCCTAAAAGTGACACATTTGCACCCCTGTAGACAGCCCAAAAATGTTCAAAATCAATCAAACTTCATCTTAGACAAATGGCGTCTTACATATCTAGGTTTCTTACCTTCAGGTTTCTTCTTGAAGTTGTATTTCTTGTTGGAGCGTGCAGCATTGAGGAGAACCTTCTCTTTCACTACATAAGTGTAAAAGTACAATAATGTGCAGTTCCAACTGGTATTTTACGCGAGCGCGCTTTTTTAACGTCACCGCGCGTTCTGGCTGCATTCTTGGAAAATGTTTAGACCGACCACTGATTATTCAAATCACAAAAAAGTGGTAGAAAGACGTTTAAAAATTGACTTCAAACATTTAATCTCATGAATTTGGGCTTTCACTGCCATCTGCTGTCATATGAGAGTAAGCACAACTTGACGACCATAAGCTTTTTCATATTTCTTGCATTGATTATGCGTGACACGGTCTCAATTTGCGGGACGAATGAATTGGGCTTCAAACGCTGTGCGCGCACGCGCTACGCGGGACAGTTGGTCACCCTACTTCCACCACTATCAGTAGGCAATTAGGATGAAGTGTCTTGTCCACGGACACAACAATACTGAAAGGCGGAGCCGGGGCTTGAACCAACAACCTTCTGGTTGCAATTCGGGCTGCTTAGTGGTGCAGTGCAAGATCCGGGTACGATTCCTGGCTCTTTCTGCATGGAGTTTACTTGTTCTCCCTAAGCATGCAGGGGTTCTCTCTGGGTACTCCGGCTTCCTCCCACCGTCCACAAACATGACTGTTAGGTTAACTGGTTTCTCTAAATTCTCCTTAGGTGTGTTTGTGTGTGTGTGTGTGTGTGCATGAATAAATGGTTGTTTGACCTGTTTGTCTCTGTGTTGCCCTGCAATGGACTGTCCAGGGTGTACCCCGCCTCTCGCCCGTAGACAGCGGGAGATAGGCACCAGCACCCCTCGCGACGCAACTTGAGATAAGCATGACAGAAAATGGGTGGATAGATGGTTGCATTTCTACATCTTCTCCTGCCTATCAGTCAGGGTCACATTGGGTCTGGTCTCCAGCGGTCTGTGGGTGAAAGGCAGGGTACATCCTGGACTGGTCATCTACAGTAAATATCACCTGAACAGTAGTTAAAATATTTAACAGTTCAGAATCTGCAGCTCACCTCTAATCTGCAGCTCTAAAGCTTTGATTATGAAAGTAGATGTCCAATCCTTGCCAGATTACAGAGGAGCATTGAGTGGCCTTTTCATTTCTTTTATGTGAGAGGTTCAGTGCCTGCTGAGAGATGTAGTTCCAATCTGTTTCTATCTTGTTAGATCTAACAAGGGTAAATAAAGTGAAGTGTCCTTTCTATAACCTACACTAGAAAGTCTTTCTGCTGTGTTTGTCTTTCCAGACCACCTACAGGATAATGTTGGAAAAGAGGAGGACTTGATTGACCAGCAGCTCTGTGAACAGGAGAGGAATTCCAGTTTGGATGAAGAGGAACCAGAACCTCTGCAGATAAAAGAAGAGCAAATGGAGCCAGAACATCCCTGGACAAAAGAGGAAACCACAGAGCTCCCCATTAGTGAGAATGAAGAGCATCTTGTTCTGAAGCAGACTGAAGACAAACGAGAGAAACCTTTCCCATGTTTGACATGTGGAGAAACCTTTCTAGAAAAAGAACATTTATTGGTTCACATGAGGTCTCACACAGGTCAGAAGTTTTATGAATGTCCGTTCTGTGGAAAAAGCTTTATTAAGAAATCTAAACTTGATAGACACATCAGAGTTCACACAGGGGAGAAGCCTTTCTCCTGTACAATTTGTGACAAAAGTTTTACTGACAAAAGTTTTTTACCTGAACACATGAGAACTCACACCGGTGAGAAGCCTTTCTCCTGTACTATTTGTGGTAAAAGTTTTACTGTGAAAAGTAGTTTAACTAAACACATGAGAACTCACACAGGAGAGAAGCCTTTCTCCTGTACTATTTGTGGTAAAAATTTCACTGTAAAAAGTAGTTTAATTGAACACATTAGAACTCACACAGGTGAGAAGCCTTTTGAATGTCTCTCCTGTGGAAAAAGCTTCACAACGAAATCTCATCTTAATCGACACATCAGAATTCACACCGGTGAGAGGCCTTTGGATTGTCTATCTTGAGGGAAAAAGTTTCCACTTTGAATTTCACCTTAATAAACATATAACAATTCACACAGGTGAGAAGCTGTTCTTCTGTACTATTTATTGCAAAAATTTTAGTCTTTTGACATTTCACATGAGAACTCACTCAGATGAATTACCCTTTTCTTTCAAGACTTGTACGAAAAGGTTCCCTCACAAATCTAATTGTTAGACACATTAGAATTCAAACATGGGAGAAGCATTTCTCCTGCACAATGCGTGGCATGACACATGAAACTTATTTTAATAAGAGAGATTTATTCCTTCACCTAAGAAGTCAAATCAATTTAGCCCTGAAACACTTGTTTTTGACAAAAATCTTAGATTTTGTATTAGTTTTAATCTTCAGGACGAAAACTATTATTAGTTTTAGCCACATATGATAGGTTTAGTCAGTTTTATGTTGCAATTCATAAAACAGTTAAGTTTACAACTTCAAATAACAACTAGATTCTTTACCAGACTGACAGATCTTGCCTAGATACTACATTTGCTGGGTATAGAATGCTGCCATGCAGTTGATCATTGCTGTTGTGCAGAAAGCTTTGATTTGTAGAATTAAATTAACTTTTTATGAATGAATACCTTAACCTGACAACAGCCAGATGCCTGTCTCGCTCCGCCTAGCTCCACTCACATACATCTGGGAACCCGCCATAGGAATTGCCTTTACTGAAGGCTGGGCCTTATCAAAACTCCTTGCATATGATTGGATAAGCCACTTGTCTGTCATCTTTATCGACATGCTATTTCAACCACTCACACCGAAGCTACCGGTAACCCGTGACGCTGTGAGAGGAGGAGCCATTTGGTAGATCAAGCTCTTGCCAAATCCGGTCGGGAGAAGGGCGAAAACATCGTTTCCACCAACAAAAGCCTTCAAAGCCGTTCTCTGATGTTCTTTTAATGAAACAATATCAGATAGATTGGACAACACAGAAGAAATAGCAGCATCAATGCTAACGCTTGCTTCCTCAATGCGAGCCGCCGTTGTTGTTGGAATCTCACGGTCGCTTCTCCACTCCAGGACACACCCGCACTGCGTCCTGATTGGACAGACCATAAATTCGGTTGGGGAAATCACTTTCAATGAGCGGGTTCCCAGATGTATGTGAGTGGAGCTAGGGGGAGCGAGACATGCATCTGGCTGTTGTCAGGTTATGAATACCCTACTTTATACAAAAGTGTCTCACAAACGTTTTGAAAATAGCAGATCTAGTTTAACACATCATATTGGTTAAAATAGCAGTCAGACAAGCTTACAAAATTTACAATAAAGGAATGGTTTTTGACATACAAGGTTTCCATCATAAGGCAAACACTTCCTGATCTACTATGAAAAATGCCTTAGACACAGATCAATAAAAATCTTCATTACTCCAAAAAAGCAAAGAACAACAACATTCTTCTTTCTACTTTGGCAATTTTGGCTTTATTTCTTCAATTTACCCCTTGGGTAAAAGGGGTCAAAGTAGCTTTAAATTCAAAGGGGTCTGATGTATAAAAAAAAATAAAATAAAGATAACCTACATAATTGCCCTGTAATTCAATGCCAATCCAGACCTAAGTTTAATGAATATGCCAACTACATGTTGACATATTCAGAGGAAACGGAGAAAAAATTTTAATGACAATACAAGGAAACCTTTACACCATATTTGAATAGATAGAAAGCAATGAAATATTTGATTTCGATTATAATTTACGGATTCTGTTTGGTAGAAATTAAAGAATGTTTAGTATCACCTCTTGTGAGTTGGAAGAAATAAAATCTTGATAGTTAGACAAATGTTTTTTTTTTACGATTGGCAGAGGATGATCAGCCACCTATAGTTTAGCAAGAGCAGGAAAAGCCATACTGCTGAGCGCGAACGTTCATTGTGGAGCGTAGCGCTCAGAGCAAAGTAAAGCTAGCGCACGCAAAGACGCATATCTGAAGAAGCACAGCTGGAAGAGCAGAGTTTGTCAGAGTTCAGAGCGCAGTACCGGACGATTCTGAATTATTTTCATCCCTGCTGCTGCTGCCACACTCCATCTGTAGTCATGCAGAATGTGCACCACTCACGCCTGGTGGGCACCATGATCAAACAGGAAACAGCAACACAGCTAACTGCTTAGCAGATTACAGCACGTCTCACAGACCACCTTTTTATTTAGTCTCATCAATGAAAACTCACACCCATGAGTCATCAAGTTTTCATTGTCATAGATCAATGTTTAGCCCATCAGACTATCGTCATGAAAAAAAGAGCATCAACGAAATTATTTTGTCATCGTTTACAAAAACAACACCATTACAGCTTTTTTTTTTTACATAAATACCTCTTTAGCGCGTTCCTTATTTCTAAATTTGTTTATATAGTTTATGTCTATTCCGTTTTAAGGGGGGAAAAAGGCTTCACTTACAACCAGTCCTTGATTGGCTGCAGTGTCTGATTTCACATAAAGTTTCAGATTTTTCAACTTCAGCGATCTCCTCTCTCTCCATGCGGTGCTGCTTTTTCACAACACCTCAGCTCTATCAAGTGGAGAGGGAGGAGCAGTGAATGCTCTCACCACGTGGAGTTCACCGCTCGCCCCTCCAATAGCCTTTACCGCACGATTTGTATAGGCCATACCAAAAAGAGAGATGCGGTTATAAAGTAAAACACATCCGATTTGGGGAAAATACAAATTAAAATCTGTTAAGCGCACAGAGAAACAGCCAGGTTTGGAGTCGCACAGATCATATATAGCGAGACAGACAAATGCAAAAACAATCAATGAAACATTCAAAAACTGAAAACTTCACCCATGATAGTTCCGGAGGCCAGAAAAAAGATATAGTAGTGATTCATTTTGAGACTCATAAAAACAAGGGACAGCTTATCTCTATGTCTTCAATGAAAAAAAAAACTTCAACAAGCTTCAGGGGGACAGAAAATGGATATAAAATAAGTGATGTCCTTTGAGTCTCACAAAAAAAAAAAAAAAACAGTGTGCAGGTAATGGTATCATTCACAGATCTCTCTCTGGGAATCAACTCTTTCTGTCTTAGCCAGCATATAAACCGTCCCACAACGGAGCATTTGCCCTTTCTTTAGACATACTTCCCATTATGTTTTTAACATAGTCCTATAAAAAGTATCTCTCTGTTCTGGTTTGAGATGCCTCACAGACTCATTAAGTGGGCTTTTGGCTTTATAACTGCGCCAGTTATCTATTTTTAATATATTGTTTTAATTTGTGTGGCACAGAGACAGAAGTGGAAAAAAAATCTCCACAGATCTGCTCATCCTGTTAGTCGGAGCCTCTCTACGCAGTCAGTGACAAAAAATGCAATCGGAGATTTTTAAAAAGCCGCACACAACCGGTGTGATCCTACACCACAGGAATGAACAGTAAAGACCTTTTCTGTGTTTTACTTGTGATAAAATATCCATCCATTAATGTAATTACTTCTAGATTGATGTACTGAGCAGAAATATAAACCTGATGGGTTCTTAAACTTCATATGGTTTCATATAAGTTACAATTTTTTTCCCATGTTTTCTCTATTTTTCAGACAACCTAAAGCTGTAAAATAAGTTGTTTAATGGTATTAAAATGTTCAGAGGATGATTAAGAAACATGTCTTAAGTTTTTCTTTGTGTTCATTCCTTGGTGAATTTAATTATGCCAGATTTAGTTTCATTTCCACATGTTAGCTTTAAAAAAGAAAGATGGAGGTGGCACATGAGACCTTAAAGAAAATCTGAATATATCTCTAGAACCTGAATGTCAGTGGTTTTTAACCAACAATTTATCTTTAACATAAATTCTATAATAATTGGTGGGGGGGTCAGATCTATACTGTATACAGTATGGTATATGCTTATAAAATAAGTATTGAACACACCACCATTTTTCCCAGTAAACATATTTCAAGAGGTGCTATTGGCATGATATTTTCATCAGATGTCAGTGACAACTTACACAAATTTAATCAATGCATTCCATGTAATATACACATAAAAAGAAATCAAACCATAGATATCCAGAAATTGAGTTATTTGTAAGAGAGTAAAATAACTGGGGGGTTATTTAACACATTTACTGAAATGTATTTAAGACTTTGTAAAAAAAAAAAAAAAAGCCTTTTATTGGCATTGACGGCTTCAAGACGCCTCCTGTATGGAGAAACTATTCGCATGCCTTGCTCAGGTGTGATTTTGGCCCATTCTTCCACACAAAAAGTCTTCAAATCTTGATGGATTTGTGGACCTTTTCTATGAACTCTTATCTTTAGTCCTTTCCATAGATGATCTATTGTATTCAAGTCAAGGAAATTGGCTGGGCCATTCTAGCAGCTTTATTTTCGTTCTCTGACACCAATAGAGAGTTTCCCTGGCAGTGAGTTTGGGATCATTGTGTTCCTGAAATGTCCAACCATGTTTAGTCTTCATCATCCTTGTAGATGGTAACAGATGTTTCTTAAAAATGTCTGTGTATATTTTTTCATTCATCCTTTCTTCAATTCTATGAAGTTTGCCAGTACCATATCCTGAAAACAGCCCCATGCCATGATGTTCAAACTTCACTGTTGGTGTGGTGTTTTTGGGGTGAAGTGTAGGGCCATTTGACCTCCAAACATGTATTGTATTATGGACTCCAAAGTGTTCAATTTGGTCTCATCTGAACAGACTGTATTCTCCCAGTATTTCACAGCCTTGTCTAAAGGCAAACTTTAAAAGAGCTTCATCATGCTTTTTCTCCAGCAATGGCATGGTTAGCGTGCATACAGGCAATGGTGGTTGAGTGCATTATTGTACCTGTTAATGCCAGGTCTTTCTGGAGTTCTCCAAAAGTGGACTTTAAGAGGAGCACCTGGTTGGTTTATGGTGAAATAGTTCTTTCTAATTCCGGATTATGGCCCCAACAGTGCTCTCTGGAACATTCAGAAGTTTAGAAATTCCTTTGTAACCAATGCCTTCATTAAGGTTGTGGAGGTCGCAAGAAAGTTCTTAACTTTTATCAATCATGAGATGTTTCTTGTGTGATGCCAGTAAAACCCTTTTATAGGCCACCATTAAGGACTGAACCAGCTGAAAATAATTTGCACTGACCAGGAGCAGGATCGCTTTCTAATTACTGAGAGATTTTAGTTGGTGTCTTGGCTTTTAATAGCTGTTTGCACCTCCCTTTCTTCACATGTTCAATGCTTCTTCCCTACGCCATTCCACTTTATTACACACAACTTAATTTCTGGACATCCATGGTTTGATTTCTTTGTATGTGCGGATTGTTACTGACATCTGGTGAAAAGCATCTGGATGCTCTCTATAAATATATTTACTTAGAAAAATGGTGCATATTTGTTCAGTTTTGCTCCTCCATCAGTTAAATAATCACACCGTCTGTAGTCATGCAGAATGTTTACTCTGTCTATTCTTCATCATAGCTTAGCTTCTTCATTAAAGAAAGTGCAACATAACAGTTAATTTCTGTTTATTTATATAGCGCCAATTCACAACAAATGTCATTTCAAGGCACTTTACAGTTCAACCAGATCATACAGTCGAATTGATTCAGTTTTCTATCTAAGGAAAACCAGTTGATTGCATCGACTCATTGACTTGAAGGCAATCCGTCACACTAAGCATGCTTGTAGCGACAGTGGAGAGAAAAAAACTTCCTTTTACCAGGAAAAAACCTCCATTGAACCAGGCTCAGTGTGAACCGCCATCTGCCGACTGGGCCCCAAGAATACAGAAGCAGACCTACAGAAAGAAGATGAGATACAAATGGCAACCGTCAACCAGATCCACAGGTGGCCCCATCCAGGAAACACACAGCCAGGCAGACAAGCTCTGAGCCAACTCCCATATCAGAGGACGAAGAGAGCACATTCAACCAGTCACAGTAAGAGAAACAGGACTATACTGAAAAAAAACACACAAAAAAACAGGCCGAGCTGAAACATCTATAAACAAGGGTGTTGATGGCAGCAGCACAGCTGATATTTCTCTCTAGGATGGAGTCACAGCCAAAAAGGAAGAGACCAGATGAAGCTACTATGAGAAAAAGCAGAGAGAGCAAAACGTTAGATAGTCAAGTAACAAATCCTGCAGAGTGGGAGAATAGAGATAGATGAAGCAGAATGATGAAAAATGGGTCCCTATGACCTCCAGAAGTCTAAACCTATAGCAGCATAACTATAGAGATAGCTCAGGATAACCTGAGCCACTCTAACTATAAACTTTATCAAAAAGGAAAGTTTTAAGCCTAGCCTTAAAAGTAGACAGGATGTCTGCCTCAGTCTAAAACTGGTAGTTGGTTCCACAGGAGAGGAGCCTGATAACTAAAAGATCTGCCTCCCATTCTATTTTTATAAATTCTAGGAACCACTAGTAAACCTGCAGACTGAGAGCGAAGTGCTCTGTTAGGAACATAAGGAACAATCAGATCTCTGATATAAGATGGAACTTGGCCATTTAAGGCTTTATATGTTAGAAGGAAGATTTGAAATTCAATTCTGGATTTAACAGGAAGACAATGAAGAGAAGCCAGGATAGGAGAGATATGATCTCTCTTTTTAATTTTCATCAGAACTCTGGCTGCAGCATTTTGGGTCAGCTGAAGGCTTATAAAGGTCCTGTAGGAGATCTTTGGAAAACTGTTCCAGCAGGCTATATTTTTGAATATACACACCCATCCCCCTCCCTTCAGACCACCCCTTGAAACCACACCTTCAAAACATATAAACGCGCATTCTGTCTGTTGAGGTGCTTGAGAACAAAATTTGCAGCCATGGCATCCTCTTCTCCTTCTACGTTAAGATTGTTCAACATCTCAATGAATGTAAACAGGCTGTCACAGCTGTAACTTCGAGAAATATTGATAGTAGATGTATACTATACGAGTTGATGAAATTTTACTTGTTGGTTTGATGCGTGTTACTGACCCATTCATATAGTAATAACACTGTGACGCCCGTAGCCTGTAGGTTACAAAGTAACTGATTATGCGTAAAGAAAACAACCAAAGCGATAAGCATTAATGAAAGTGTGATTGGTTTTTGATGGTGTTGTCCGCATATTTTACTTATGTATTTAGACAATCTTTGACGAGAGCTCGAGCTCCGACTTGCCCAGGCCATCACAAACGAAACAAGCGAAATGTCAGCCCAGTAGAAGAGGTGGACAGAGGGCCAGAGATCGAAGAGGAAGAGGAAGCAGAGGTCAGAGAATGGGGCGAGGAAAGGGACGAAGTTAGACTGCTGGTCTGCAACTTTCACAGGAGGACTTGGACAGAATTGAAGCCCTGCAAGCCGACAAGTTTGCAAATGAGGATGTACGTTCATCATGTATTTATATTCTTTTTTAGTACCAGACACTGTTTGGTTCCAGAGATGTATAAAATAGAAGTAGGCCTGTTGTAATGGATGTTATTACATCACCAGTAGTTTAATATTACATGTTTGTAGGTACATAACATCAATAGTCTTGAAATTGCATCCATAAGAGCCCTTCTGTTTTATACATCTGTTTGCCTCTGACACAATACAGGTTTTTAATCTAAATCGAGTGCTCAACAGCTTGTATGCTTACTACATCGGCACATCTACCCAATTACATAATTGCTAAAGTCCTCACAAGGATCATCATTAAAGACAATACATAAAACATTTATTTCTTTACAGGCCCGGATTCAATCGCTGAATTTAGAGCAAAGCCTTCATTTACTGCGGTGCGCCCTGACCCGTAACCCCAGTCTGATGTTTGACTTGGCACACCTGACAGCCTGACCTCCAGGTCCACAGCCCCCAGCAGCTACACCTACATGGTGTGTCTGAACAAACTGCAAGGAGATGCCCACGGACATCGAAAGGAAGTGTCATAGAGAAATCATTGACTCTTGCATGTCCATGATTCAACACATGGACCAGTTTGTGTTGTCAGAGGGGGTTCTGTGTTTCGCCAGAAGAATTTGGGCAGAAATCCGGGCAAAGGCTGATGTTATAGGGTCAGGTGAAAGCAACAGAAGCTTCAGGCATGCAGCCTACAGACAGTTTGTGATATGGCAGCATGGAGCACTGGGGCATGGTTTGGTAATACCCAGTTTGTGTGAGTGGAGAATCCATTGCTGTTACCCTGATCCACTAGGGCAGTACAAACGGGTTGAACCAAGTAGGGTATAAACAATAAATGCCAGTGTACATTTTTTAAATTTATATATATATATATATATATATATATATATATATATATATATATATATATATATATATATGTAATTTATTTATATATATTTATATTATTATATATCTATTTATTTATACCTATTATTATTTATATATATTTCTTTATTTTCTGTTATATATTATTTTCTATTATATTTATTTTATCATTTGGTTTATTTTTTCATACTCTTCACTTTTTTTGGTTTAGAACAATGTTTGTTTATTAGATTTTTTTTTTTTTTACATGTTTCAAAGCAAAATGTCACATAAGCTTATGCTTGTTGTGTAATATATAATTTTAAGATTTTATTTGCAAAACGGTGTATCCACCATTTTTGACTTTTGCATTTTCTTATAGCAAATGACTTCAGAGCTCCTATCACCTACTTGTGAATTCTTGCCATTCTATTTTTTCGAGAACATGTTATTTTATATGTCAACCTATAGAAAAATGCATTTTGCAATGGAAAGCCCAATACTAAAATGTCAATTTCCCACCATTCTACAAAACAGAGATAAAACATTCTGCACATCAACTCTTCATTTGTTCCCATCCATATTCTGAGCAGAGAATGAATAAAAACTAAAGCACAAAGCCAAATAGTGTAAAAAAATATTTAGTGAAATATTAAATAGTATGGTCATTAAAAAAATATGTCAAAAATTAAACTTTTTTTAGAAATTAAAGGGAAGAGGCTAGTCTGTTGGTGGAGGGGTCTGTGCGGTAAAGAGAAAGAGAAACAGCAAAGGGAATTAGAAATCACATATCTGACAGTTGTGATATTTCAAAACGTGGGAAACATTTAATAAAACATACCAATTCCTCTGATGACTTGTTTCTATAGCAGCTCTGGAGTTTTTGGGGCAGGGTCACCCAAGAGCGAGGCCAAGTCTTCTCTGATCATGTGGCCTTGAGGGTCTGGTGTCCTCCATCCCTCTTGTTACAGCCAGTCTTCCACGCAGGATGTTGCTCTGGAGATCAGCACTATAGCTGCGACCCTTGTCGACCTTGATGGTATGCAGCCTCCAGGTCCTGGACCTTTTCTTATACAACTTGCCATGTCTGACACATGCAATGTGTCAAATTTTACTATAGCTTTATTAGATTACATCACACTCAGCTGGTGCTTTTATCCAAAGCAGATTATTGGTTACAGTCCCTGTAGCAATGTGCAGTTTTGTCCCTTTCTAATGTGCACTCCAGCCATGGATTGAGGTGTAAGTATAGATTAGGACCACCGCTTTAACCATTAGGCGATGCCTGCTTCAAGTCTAACTTATGCCCCTAGTTGTGTTTTGAAATTAACATATTCTTTACATCTTTAAAAAAATAAACAATATAAATGCATTTATCATCATCATCACTCTCTAGGCCTTTAGAGCACATTTACAGAACTAAATCGGGATGTTGATGATGATACATGCTGAATGGAGCCACCTTTCTCTTGGCTGGTTTCTTGAGGTGATGGTTGTAATCCAGGCCAGCCAATGAGGTCCGGGCTTCATAGACGGGAGGAGTGAAGGCATAGCATTTGCTGGCATACATGAGTATGCGGTTGTGGAAGGACTCCAAGTCTGCAGTTCACCTGAGCAAAGAGCAATAGCTATTATATATTTATTATTGATAATATAATATAATATTGATCCTGTAGTGAATTTTAAGTGTACACAAATACACATTGCAAAAGAGATTAACCATATGTTATAGGTTCAGACAAAAGACAGATAAGTCATCTGGTGACCTACAGTGTAGTGCATAGAGAACAAGCCAAACTAGACCACCGTAATGCACAGACACGCAGACAAGATGGATGTGCAAGCTGGGCCCAGACAGTTACACAGACAGAGATGTGATGTTTGCTCTTGGGGCCAATGTTTCATGGTAATATATTCCCTCTTTCTGGTTGTAGCCCTTTGCTACATACCTATATTTACTTATCTTGTTGTTGTCCAAGTGCTTAAGGGTATTAAGGATAATATACCGGTACCCATTCTCCTCCCACTTGATGATTACCTTCAAGTATCTGGGTGATTTAAAATGTGATGTTTGCTTTTAGTGAGTTTATCTTCTCCTTCATGTCCTGTTCCCACTTGAGCATTTCAGGTAACATCCTGGATTCACTGTATTTTGGGGGGATTACACTCACAACCCTTTTAACAGTGGTTAACAGATGTTTGAGTTACATCGTTTTCATACCTAGGGTGTTTCTTTTCCCTTCTAAGGTAACAACGGGTCTGGTTTTGTTTTAGTTCTGTGTCTATGTCTTTATCATCTTCATTTTGTTCTTGTTTAAACTGTATTTTGTTTATATCTTCCTCTCTCTCTGTCTCGTCAACGACATCATCTCCACGGTTTTCCTGATTCTGTGACACATCTGTGTTCTTCTGTATATCTAGGAGCCAGAGATGGGGACTCGAGTTTGTGGCTCGTACTCGAGTCACACTTAAGTCGCATATGTAATGACTTTAGACTCGACTCAGACTTGCATTTGAAGGACTTCAGACTCGACTGAGACTCGTGATTTCTGACTTGTGAACAATATTTTAAGTGTTTTTTGTTTTACTAACTTGACCGATCGCCGCTCGCCTTACCCGCACACAGCAGAGGTAAAAAGAAAATAAAAAAAAAACGGCAGAGGGGCTGTTAAACTGTCACGTAGCACTGACGTCACTGACGCAATGCTACGTGACATATATGCCCACGCGCCCGTGCGCATGCATGCATGATCGACAAGCCAAGCTTTAAAAACTTCATGTCAGTCGTAGAGGAGATATAAGTTGTGAATAATGTTGTGAATTGGCACTAAATAAATAAACTGAATTGAATTTAAAATACTGCCCGCCAAGTTGGTTCTGTCTGTTCCAGGGCATTAAGTTACAAAAAGTTATTGCCACAATGTTTCTTTCATGAAAGAATTGTTATTGTCCTGGTATTTATTTTGGGTTTTTCTTTATCTTTATCATATGTATTAATAAAATACATACTAGAAACTAGAAAAAGTTGTAACCACACATGTCAGGTAAATACTGTAAGAAAATTGTTGTTTTTGAAAGAAAAAAATAAAGATGCAAAATTTAACTGGAAAAAACTGCGTGTGTGCTTTTTTAAATTGTATTTTTCATTTACCGGTACCAGTTCAAGATAATGATCATTCCATAGATATAATAGTAACCTTTAAGCTATACCGTCTCAGTGACGGAGATGAAAACACAAGGAGAAACAAGCAAGCACGAAAATTATTGCACTTATTTTAATAAATCGAGTGATTAGAATTTATTGTGCGATTAATTGATAATTGTGACAGGCCTTCTCAAGACTTGAGACTTGACTTGGACTTGAGCTCTTAAGACTTGACTTGGACTTGCAAAAAATGACTTCTGAACATGTCTGCTAGGAGCACCAGCTTCTAAATCACTCCCGGCAGTTTGAGTTTGCTGTTCAATACTGTTCCTATGAATGAATTTTATTATTAAGTGTTTTTTACCTTTTCTGTAACTGGGCTAAAGATCAGATATGCTGGGCTGTTCTTACAGTGACCAAAAAATATACCTCTTTCACATTTGGGCTGCAATTGCTGTTGTTGTCTGTAAGCATAACAGTCTGATCCAAACACCTACATTTTTAAAAAATATCTGGTTTCTTCCAGTCTTTGTTTGAAATAGTGAATTTTTGGTCCTCTCATTGTAACATTTGTCATGAATATAAGCAGCAGGCTGCACAGCATAAGGCCAAAGCAGTTTTTGTAGCCCTTTTCCTAGCAATATTTTGATGAGCAGAATAGAGACAGGATGTTTCGTGTCTTATTCCTTTTTCCCTTAAAATTGTCTGGAATGCATTACTTGTGTATTCTGTGCCATTATCAGATCGAATGCATTTGCAATTTCCATAATGGTGCCATGTCAGCTAAGGACTTTTCTGTAGCTACAGTCAATTCACTTTTATTTCTGAGCAAAGAAACTGCACCTGAGAGTCATCTATAAGGATGGCTTATTCATGCCTCTCCAGGCCAGTGGCCCGATGGGCCTAACCGCAGAGTTTTTGAGGTATTTTGAATCTATTTGTTTGTACTGTGTTCAATTTATTATATATAAAATAATTATTATATAATATTTTTCCAGATGAAAATCTAAACTTCTCTGGGCTCTGATTGTTCTGCTGTAATATCTGTATTGATGGATCAGGATGTTCTGGTTTCTCTTCCTCCTTTCAAATACTTATTTACAGCTGTATCATAAAAATAATTAGTTTAAAAATCCTACATTGTGTTTTCTGGATTATTATTTTTTTTTTAGATTGTGTCTCTCACAGTGGACATGCACCTACGATGACAATTTCAGACCCCTCCATGGTTTCTAAGTGGGAGAACTTGCAAAATAGCT
Source organism: Cyprinodon tularosa (assembly GCF_016077235.1). Taxonomy (NCBI): domain Eukaryota; kingdom Metazoa; phylum Chordata; class Actinopteri; order Cyprinodontiformes; family Cyprinodontidae; genus Cyprinodon; species Cyprinodon tularosa. Next base: position 147,772 of record NW_024037865.1, read on the forward strand.
GGATGTTCAAATACTTATTTTCTTCACTGTAGGTATATATACTATTTACCCCGCTGCTCAAAGTTGAAGTGTCTGTTCCTAATTTTCCCTCAGACATTGTTCTGTGAATGTTTATCTAATATCAACGTTCTTCATCTTGAACATCTGTGTTTAATATTTCTGTAATGAATGTTGAAACTCTGTTTTAGATGGTTGTTAATCTTCCACTGTGTGTTTGAAAAGCGGGCTGCATGGTCACATAGTTTGTAGCACTGATGCCTTGCAGCAAGAAGGTTCTGGGTTTGATTCCCGGTCCGGGGTCTTTCTGCATGGAGTTTGCATGTTCTCCTTGTGCATGGTAGGGTTCTCTCTGGGTACTCCAGCTTCCTCACACAGTTCAAAGACATGGTTTGTCCTTAGGTGTGTGCGCATGGTGGTGTGTCTCTGTGTTACCCTCTGATGGACTGGCATGTGTCCAGGGGTAACCCCTCCCTCTGCCCATAAGCTGCTTGAGATCAGCACCGACCCCACTACAACCCTGAAGTTATCCTTCAGGGTGGAAAAGATGGATGAATGTTTGAAAGCACTGCTCCAGTTAGAACGTAAAATGTATAGATCCCTGATAAAAGATTGGGCAATAGTAGAGAATTGAAAATGAAAAATAAACCATTTAATATACACTCACTGGCCACTTTATTAGGTACCCCATGCTAGTAACGGGTTGGACCCCCTTTTGCCTTCCGAACTGCCTCATCTCTTCGTGGCATAGATTCAACAAGGTGCTGGAAGCATTCCTCAGGGAGTTTGGTCCATATTGACATGATGGCTTCACACAGTTGCCGCAGATCTGTCGGCTGCACATCCATGATGCGAATCTCCCATTCCACCACCTCCCAAAGATGCTCTACTGGACTGAGATCTGGTGACTGTGGAGTGTTGGGATCCAGAGGTCTGCCCTCCAGAGGGCGATGTGGATCCCTTTCTGAGGGGTTCTGCTGTCGGTTGGGATCCAGAGGCTTGCCCACCAGAGGGCGCCGTGGATCTTCTCCTGAGAGTTGGTGCTCATTAGAAGCAGCTGATCCCCATCTGCTGATTAAGGAGCTCTCCCTATATAAGCTGAGTGAAAGCTCCCCTCTAAGCCGGATTGTTGTCCTTGCCATGGAAGCAAACCTGAGCCACCCTGCCTGTCTGAACCTGCAAACCTGTGAGTTTGAGACCTGTAAACCTGTGCATCTGAACCTAACCTGCTCTGTCCTCTCTGCCTTCCAGGGCAGAACCCTGTGTGTTTCCAATAAATATTGGACTTTTAATCCTGCCTGAGTCTCTGTGAGTTCTGCATCTGGGCTAGTAAACCTGCTACATCATGACATGGAGGCCATTTGAGTACAGTGAACTCATTGCCATGTTCAAGAAACCAATCTGAGATGATTCCAGCTTTATGACATGGCAGATTATCCTGCTGAAAGTAGCCATCAGAAGTTGGGTACATTGTGGTCATAAAGGGATGGACATGGTCAGCAACAATACTCAGGTAGGCTGTGGCGTTGCAACGATGCTCAATTGGTACCAAGGGGCCCAAAGAGTGCCAAGAAAATATTCCCCACACCATGACACCACCACCACCAGCCTGAACTGTTGATACAAGGCAGGATGGATCCATGCTTTCATGTTGTAGACGCCAAATTCTGACCCTACCATCCGAATGTCGCAGCAGAAATCGAGACTCGTCAGACCAGGCAACGTTTTTCCAATCTTCTATTGTCCAATTTCGATGAGCTTGTGCAAATTGTAGCCTCAGTTTCCTGTTCTTAGCTGAAAGGAGTGGCACCCGGTGTGGTCTTCTGCTGCTGTAGCCCATCTGCCTCAAAGTTCGACGTACTGTGCGTTCAGAGATGCTCTTCTGCCCACCTTGGTTGTAACGGGTGGTTATTTGAGTCACTGTTGCCCTTCTATCAGCTCGAACCAGTCTGGCCATTCTCCTCTGACCTCTGGCATCAACAAGGCATTTCCGTCCTCAGAACTGCCGCTCACTGGATGTTTTTTCTTTTTCGGACCATTCTCTGTAAACCCTAGAGATGGTTGTGCGTGAAAATCCCAGTAGATCAGCAGTTTCTGAAATACTCAGACCAGCCCTTCCTGCACCAACAATCATGCCACGTTCAAAGTCACTCAAATCACCTTTCTTCCCCATACTGATGCTCGGTTTGAACTGCAGGAGATTGTCTTGACCATGTCTACATGCCTAAATGCACTGAGTTGCCGCCATGTGATTGGCTGCTTAGAAATTAAGTGTTAACGAGCAGTTGGACAGGTGTACCTAATAAAGTGGCCAGTGAGTGTATACTGGTATATTAAATGCAAAGAGTATTGGTTTATGTAGTATTATTCATCAAAAGAAAACTGGAATTGATGACATCATTTTAGTGAGCGGCGTAACATGATGCAACAAAGTATATCAATGTTAAGCAAAATCAAATAATTCACATCTACTTTATTTCATAATGGCAAATTCTAGAGTGATACTAAATTTACCCACCACTTTCATACGTATGAAACATAAGTAAACTTGTTTGAATAAATATCTTCACAATTGTTGTTTTATATAAAGTAATTCATTTGATCCTGGTGTTACTTCACATTACAGCATTAAATTTGTGTGCAAATACATACATACAATATATTTTCTAGTAAATCTTACGAGTTGTTTATTTTTTCAGTGAGGTTCAGGAACAACAGTCTTCTTCTGTTCTTCCTGAACCTTTAATGCATGGGCGTAGGTTTGCTTAGGGACCATAGGGACATGTCCCTACCAAAATTTTGGATCGACCTACTTGTCCCTACCAACAATTGGATGTGAGCAACATGTTTATAATTTACTATACAGCGTTGTTGCAGCAGTGGATTCTTTTCCTCTCTCAGCTCCTCTGCCTGGTAGCTGCAGCTGCCTGGTCTTTCATGTTTCTTTCACGTAGCAGCACATCAACTGTGCAGTTTAACTCCATTCTCTGATTTTTTTCCTATAAGTTCCTCCTTCTCTCTTTCTGATTGCTTGTTTTCTAGTCTGTATGTGTGTGTGCTTGGAGCGCAAAACAAAAAAAATTGACACTAGAATACAGCGGTTACCAAAATAAATAATAGGCTACAAAACTAGTTCCAATTAAAAACTAAATATTATCTATGCTAAATATGGCAAAAGCTTCTAATTGCAGTTCTGTAAAGAAGCAGGAGAGAGTTTGGATTTGTGGAACTTGAGAAATGAAAGTAACAAATTTTAGGATTTATTTTATAAAACTAAATAGAGACAGACAGGAGTTCTGAAAACTGCTGTCAAAATGGACTACAAAGACTATCAACATCTCTGATTGCCTTTCACCAATATTTCTTTGCTATTACTGATTTCATTTTTGACTGCAGTTCAGGTATAAATAACAGGTTTTATTTCTTTTTTAGAACATAACAGATAAAGATGCTAAAGAATCCATCACCGTTACCCTGATCCACCAGGGCAGTACAAAGGGTTTGTACCAAGTAGGGTATAAACAATAAAGGTCAGAGAAAGATGCTAAAGATCTGCTATTTTTGTTTTCCACATAAAAATTATTCTATTTAATTTACTTCTACTTCTAGAAATAGGATGCTGTTTATTTTGGTTAATATTACATTACAGATAAGATAGTGTTATATCGTCTTTTATAATTGTTAAAAGTTATTTCATATTTGAATAAACTTAGGCTCATTCTTAGTGTTGTGTTTGTAGATGATGCCATTAAAAAAGAAGATAAAGAGCTATTTTAACATTCAGACAGTAAGCAATATAGGATGATGATAAAAGGTTGTTACATTTAATCCTTTAATATTAAAAACCCACTTGTATAATAGAAACATTCTATGATTGAAACACAGATATAATAATGAAGGGCAGCCTCAAGGTGAAGCAGCTGCCCTTCAGTATTATGGAAGAAATGTGTTTGGAAAGTTACCATAAAATTAGGGCTGCAATTAATGATCACTCTACCGGCTAAAGGCATATTTTAGTGGCCCTATACTCTGGTTGACGATTAATCAATTACTAAATTAGTTGATGATTACTTGAATAATCAATTAATATGATTATTTCAGCCCCGGATAAACTTCATGAAATGTGCTACACAGAGTAACTACAGCCCAGATGTACAACTTGTATAGTGAAGTTAATATTTTAAATGCTCAGTGTCAGTTCCTCTTATAGTTCCAGTGCTCATGTAAATACAACACATTTCTTTGCCGTCCCTTTAATGAAGCTCTAGCGGAAGTTCAATTGAAGAAACTCTGACTTACCTCCATCCAATCAGAAGCTAATCCGTCTCCGAAGCGAGCCATTCAGCTTCGAACTACTCCACCTCAAGCCCAATCAGCGTCCTGCTCTCACTTTATAAACGCTCCAAATCTTCATCCCAGCCGTTATCCTGCAATCGCAATGTCGGACTTCGATTCAGACGACAATTCAATTCTCCCTGCTCACAGAGGCTCCCGTTTGGCTGCTCTCGCATCTCCTTCTTCCGCATTGCGCTCCGAGGGCGTGTTGCCGGGCTCCGGCAGGGACTCTGCTCGTCTGTCTCGGCTGGCCTCCCTCCTGCCTCCTCGTGGTTCATCTCCCTCGCCCTCCGCTCTTCAATCTGCTCCGATACCTGGCCGCAAAGACATGCAAGTCCTCCGCTCCCCCCGCCAGCACAGAGGGCTCCAGATGCGCCCGCTCCTCTCATCGTATCGATGCGGGCTTTGGACTTTCTTCAGCTTCCCGATTTGTGGCGGCACCCACGTCCGGTCCTTCAGCTGTTTGGCAGCTCCCGGCCTCCCTCCACTCCTCTGGACTCTCTAACTCAATCCGTTTCGACACTGTCCGCACGCTCCGAACCTGGAAAATCCCCGCACTGCCACGTCATCCCTGCCGCTGCCTGCTGAGACGGACCTCCCCCCTCCCCCTCCCATTCACATTAAGGAACGCCCGCGGGCCAGCCCTAGGTAAGATGTATGCAACCATGTTTTCTTCCATATCTTCTATTATTAGATTCGCTTCATGCTTGTCTGCCCCTTATTTAGGCATACACTTTATTTCCATGCATGCTATTTCACTAGCTAGCTAATTATTCTAGGGAAACTTGTTAATTTAGTCTCTCTTTTCCTCCCTCCCCTGAGTCGCATCAGCAGGTGACGTCTCAGCTTTAATCATTGATCAGCCCGTCATCTTACTACCCCTTATTATTTTCTGATTATCGTCTTGTCTCCTCATCATCTGTCGTCTATAATATATAATAATAATAATAATAATAATAATAATAATAATAATAATAATAATAATCAATAATAATCATAATAATATAAAAATAATAAATAATAAATAAATAATTAGATATTTAAAAATAATAACAAATATAAGACGATATTATCAATCTTCTGCATGCTCCATTCACGGGTGCTGGTTCATCCTTAGGTTTTGGGGGGTCTTCAGGTTAGGTGTTCGTGGTCCACGGCCTTTATTCTTCACCCATCATCTGCCCTGGAGGCTACCCCGTTCCATAGCCTGCCGTCAAGGGGCGTTGGGAAGATCGCATATCCGCCCACCACGATATTTGCAGTAGTAAAACTTTATTAGGTCGCTCCCGTTTCTTATGCCCTCACAGAGCATCATCCGGCAGCAGTTCTAACATTTCATCATCTAGCGCATCATGTTCAGGCATTCTAGCTTCATTACACCCGAGGGTTACCCCACGTCACTCGATGGTTCTTCATCACCTCAGGATACTTCAGATTCATGCGGCTTTCCTCAGGGTGTATCTGGGCATCGTTCCGATTGGAGCAGCTACGTAGTCAGCTACTCACGGGGTTTCTGAGGCTTCCCTCAGTACTGGGCCGATGGTCTTAGCTATACCTCATCTTCCGCCCAGATCTCATCAATTCTCGCAGCGCGGCACTCTCTGCCTCTAGGTAACTCTAACACAAATACTGGTGGTGGTTCGAACTCTTTCTCATCATTACCTGACCTAACCATGCCCATCCTCTAGCTCGTCTTCTCCTCCTCCTACTCATCAGTTATCAACATTCTTGCTTTGTGCAGCCTTCATGCTGTCTCCCTGCTATACTTATGCTGTCTTAATTCTGGCTTATACGTGCATCTCACCTTTATGTCAGGCAGCATCATGCCTTCCCTTGTGTGTCTCGTCGTGTCTGGTCTACGTCTCGTCATGCTCTTTACGCCATTTTGATGCATTTCCTAATGCACCAATATGCACCATGTCTGCGTCTCGTCATGCGTCTGTATTTCGTCATGTCTTTTGTTCATATATGTCATCATCCGCAAGATATATGTTTTATGTCATCCGCAAGAATCATCCGCAAGATATATGTTCTATGTCATCCGCAAGAATCATCCGCAAGATATATGTTCTATGTCATCCGCAAGAATCATCCGCAAGATATATGTTCTATGTCATCCGCAAGAATCATCCGCAAGATCATTATCAAACTCATCCGCAAGATTCATCATCATCTCACCTTATGCCAGGCAGCAACATGCCTTCCCTTGTGTGTCTCGTCGTGTCTGGTCTACGTCTCGTCATGCTCTTTACGCCATTTTGATGCATTTCCTAATGCACCAATATGCACCATGTCTGCGTCTCGTCATGCGTCTGTATTTCGTCATGTCTTTTGTTCATATATGTCATCATCCGCAAGATATATGTTTTATGTCATCCGCAAGATCATTCAGCTCATCCGCCAGATTCATTATCAGACTCATCCGCAAGATCCATTATCAGACTCATCCGCAAGATTCATTATCAGACTCATCCGCAAGATCCATTATCAGACTCATCCGCAAGATCCATTATCAGACTCATCCGCAAGATCCATTATCAGACTCATCCGCAAGATCCATTATCAGACTCATCCGCAAGATCCATTATCAGACTCATCCGCAAGATCCATTATCAGACTCATCCGCAAGATCCATTATCAGACTCATCCGCAAGATCCATTATCAGACTCATCCGCAAGATCCATTATCAGACTCATCCGCAAGATCCATTATCAGACTCATCCGCAAGATCCATTATCAGACTCATCCGCAAGATCCATTATCAGACTCATCCGCAAGATCCATTATCAGACTCATCCGCAAGATCCATTATCAGACTCATCCGCAAGATCCATTATCAGACTCATCCGCAAGATCCATTATCAGACTCATCCGCAAGATCCATTATCAGACTCATCCGCAAGATCCATTATCAGACTCATCCGCAAGATCCATTATCAGACTCATCCGCAAGATTCATTATCAGACTCATCCGCAAGATCCATTATCAGACTCATCCGCAAGATCCATTATCAGACTCATCCGCAAGATCCATTATCAGACTCATCCGCAAGATCCATTATCAGACTCATCCGCAAGATCCATTATCAGACTCATCCGCAAGATCCATTATCAGACTCATCCGCAAGATTCATTATCAGACTCATCCGCAAGATTCGTCGCCGTCGTCATCATCATCGTCGCCGTCATCATCACCATCGTCACCATCGTCATGGGGTTCATCATCATCATGGGATCATCATCATCACCATCATCATGGGATCACCAGCATCATCACCATGGGACCTTCAGCATCATCATCATCATCATGGGTTCATCGTCATCATCATCGGGGGATCGTCATCATCAGCAGCAGCATCAGCATCATCATCATGGGGGAATCATCATCATTATCTTCATCATCACGGGATCATCGTCATCACGGGATCATCGTCATCACGGGATCATCGTCATCACGGGATCATCATCGTCATCACGGGATCATCATCGTCATCAAGGGATCATCATCACCATCACGGGATCATCATCACCATCACGGGATCATCATCATCACGGGACCATCATCGTCATCATCACGGGATCATCATCAACATCATCATCATCACGGGATCATCATCATCATTATCATCACGGGATCATCATCAACATCATCATCACGGGATCATCATCATCATGGGTTCATCACCATCATCATCATGGGATCACCAGTATCATCACCATGGGACCATCATCATCATCATTATCATCGGGGGTCATCATCAGCATCATCATCATGGGGGAATCAGCATCGTCATCATCTTCAGCATCATCATCATGGGGGAATCAGCATCATCAGCATCATCATCATGGGGGAATCGGCATCATCATCAGCATCATCATCATGGGGGAATCAGCATCATCATCAGCATCATCATCATGGGGGAATCAGCATCATCATCAGCATCATCATCATGGGGGAATCAGCATCATCATCAGAATCATCATCATGGGGGAATCAGCATCATCATCATCAGCATCATCATCACAGGGGAATCAGCATCATCATCAGCATCATCATCATGGGGGTATCAGCATCATCATCATGGGGGAATCAGCATCATCATCAGCATCAGCATCATGGAGGTTCATCATCGTCATCATCATGGTTTCATCATCGTCATCGTGGGTAAGTATTCATCGTCATCACCACGGTTTCATCATCGTCATCGTGGGTATGTATTCTTCGTCATCATCATCATCATCTTCAGTAGTAAGTTTTCAGCGTCAACCTTGGTCACCATTCTCTTCAACAACCTGGCTCGGTAAGTTGTTCTCAAATCTTCTCAGCATTTCACTATGCACACTTTTATTCTGTCCTTAGCGTATGCCTCACGAGCATACGGACTTTCCGGCCTCTACCTCGGCTTTTTTTTGGGGTGAACATCCCTATTCTCATTTATCTACTCATGCATGTTAAAGCATAATTCAGCATGAATGTTCCTGCCGAGGTCTGAGCGCCAAAGACTATACTTTCTATCAATAAATTCTTCTAATTATCTTTTCTCTCTGTGTGAGTTTTTCAGATTGAAATGAAGCTCTAGCGGAAGTTCAATTGAAGAAACTCTGACTTACCTCCATCCAATCAGAAGCTAATCCGTCTCCGAAGCGAGCCATTCAGCTTCGAACTACTCCACCTCAAGCCCAATCAGCGTCCTGCTCTCACTTTATAAACGCTCCAAATCTTCATCCCAGCCGTTATCCTGCAATCGCAATGTCGGACTTCGATTCAGACGACAATTCACCCACCTCCATCCCCTTCCCCGCCATCGCAGCTGAATCGTCATCCATGACTCGACTTCGCCTCAACCTCATCAGAGAGTATTAATCCCAGTTGTCACCATCCCCTGTCTCACCGCATTGGTCCGGCAGAAGACCACCATGTTGAGCCCGGTTCTGCCAGAGGTTTCTTCCCAAGGGGGAGTTTTTCCTCTCCACTGTCGCTTCATGCTTGCTCATCATGGACAGTTCCCGAGTCTCCGAGTGAAGCCTGGCGTCAGCTCCCTCAGTCTTCTAGTCCCACATTCTGCTCAGCAGATCACCTTGTCAACCAGCTCAGATTAAACCACCACCAGTTTCAGGCCGGGGGAACACCCCTATTCTCATTTATCTACTCATGCATGTTAAAGCATAATTCAGCATGAATGTTCCTGCCGAGGTCTGAGCGCCAAAGACTATACTTTCTATCAATAAATTCTTCTAATTATCTTTTCTCTCTGTGTGAGTTTTTCAGATTGAAATGTATACAGTCACCACATTCCACATTTTAAACATGTTTAGTTGCCCTTCCACCTTGCAGCAATGTGACCGTACCTCTGAAAGTGGAGGAGGAACATCAGGCCTGACTGGATAACAGAAAACAGAGACTGACATCAAGAAAGAACTGCTGGGAATGCCCAGATCCCGCCTACTAGTTAATATGTTAGCTAGAAATACCCAGAAGGCATCACCAGGTAACCATGGCAACAATGCTGTCAGAGAGAGACTGTAGTCGACACTCCTCAGAGATTTATTCCAGTCGACCAGCAACTGATTGACATCAGAGACTCCCTGAAGAAAGCTGCTGAAAATAAAAAGTCTGTAGGCTCTGTTTGGTTCTACAACATTTGGATGAAGTCCAAAAGGTTCTGTCTGCTGCTGCATTGAGCTCAGTTATCGCTTCATGCTGATTGTTTTAATGTTTTAAATCGTTATTAGGAAAAAAGGATGTCATATTTCTATTAGGGGCGTCACCAAGCAAATATCTGTAGGAGGCGACACTGAATGTTAGAAACCATAGAAACCAAAACTAGAAGCAACAGAACATCCTGACCCAACCTGTGGCCTGCCTCCTCTGAGCCCCGACTGCCCCCTGCTGGTGTTCTGATGGATGAGGAAGATGAAGAAGATGTTCTTATGAAAAATGATTTATTGATAAACAGCAAACCTTTAGATGTGATCAGGATATCTATCCTGGTTCTGATCCAGTTACTGATGGGAGGAGATTCTGTCTCATTCAGCTTGACGGCATGCTGATTCAGTTTGGTTTTTAATAATTTCAGCCTTAAAGTACTTTAAACTAAACAAATTGTACTATTTATAAGTAACATTTAAAACTGAATTATTTCAGTTCTTTAATTATAATTATAAATTGATTTCAGAATAACAGAAAAGGGGACAATTAAACCAACGTTTTATTTAAACAACATTGAATTATTTTCAAATCTAATCATTTTATGTAATTATGCTGGTGTTTTATGGCAGAGGAGGTCAAACATAGAATCTACTGGATTATTTGTATTTAGATAAGGAGTCTTTATCTCCAAATTGTGTCTTGTGCCTAAAAAACCATCAGGAGGTTCAGTGAATCTCAGATAAAATTCAAAAACATGAAGTAACATGATCCATAAACTGCTGCCGTCCCTCTGTAGTCTAGTTCAAAACAGCTCCTGCAAACATCAGTTGGCTTCAAAATGGGAACTACAGAACTAATTCTTTTAGAATAGGTATATATTAGGGTGAGTATATTTAGATTTCCATAAAGAAGACACTTTGCCTCCAGACGGATTCAGACAGGCTTCTCAAAGGTTAATGAACAACTTTATTATACATAAATGGTACAAAAAGAACATTTGTAGTAAGACAAAATCTGTAACAACCAGAAACAAAATTATAGCTCTTTTTCAATCCATAAATAAAATAAAGTTCTAAATATGACCTCTTCTGTATTAGAAAATACAGCTTCAGCAAATGTTCCCAGGTCTAACAAAGTACTCAGTCAGCTTTGCAGAATAACTCTCACCTCTCAGAGCTTTTTCAGGTTTTTCAGTGTCCATGTGAGCTTTGAGATCTCCAGCACCTTTATTAGACACTGAAACTAATGAGCCAGCTTTGCACACGGTGCACTCAGCCTCCCACTGGACTCCAAAGGTTTTCTGGAGTTCATCTGTGAAGCTGATCTTTCGATTTGGCATTTTGTAATGATTTTTAAAGAATAAAACATCAGATTCGGTTCCCTTCAGGCTGCATTGTGAACATAGCCATAGTCAGATCCTTCATTCCTCTAGTTGCTTGGTTGCAGCTGCTCTGGACACACACAGTTATAGCAACTGAAACACTTGTTTTATCAGGTGCCAAACCAACTGGGCCAGAATACATACCTACATTATTTCCTAATCTAAGTTCTCCAACAAGCAAAGGAGGATTTATCCAATGGCCAGATTTGAACACACTCAGGATCTAAAAAGCAAAAAAAGATTAATGCTGACGGAGGAGCAACAGGAAAGACTGGAGAATGACATTAAACTATTTATTTTACAGCTTTAGTTTGGCTGAAAATATCAGAGAAAACATGGAAAAAGATTGTTTGAAACCATATAAAGAAGCACATGTTTACAATCCATGAGGTTTTTATTTCTGCTCGTTCATATATTTAGAATCGATTACAATAATTAAAAACATCCACAGCAGAATATAATCCATAAAATCAGTTGTATAAAATAGGTGATAGTTACTTTCAATCATAGCAGGTAAATAGAACATCTACAGAATCAAGGACAAAACTGTTAAAATTAGTTCAAAGGAAAATTATACTTTCAAAAAATCTTTAAAAAGCAGAAACTTCACACTTCTAGAGGAGAGTCAGATTTCTTTAATACATTATTAAGACAAAGGCTTTTTACCAAGTTAAAGCAGGTTCAAACTGATCAGTAAAAATAACAACATCATTAATTTTGTTTATTTTTTTGTTGGGCCTGGTTTCAACAACACACATAACAGGGCTGATTGATGCATTGCTAATGAAAGGTAACAAGATACTGAATTAGCAAAACTGATCATTTACAGCTGATCTCTTAAAAAATCCTCCAAAAACATCAGCAAAACTGAGCAAAGCTCATTAAATCTGTCCGAGCTTTGCTTTTCTGCTCCTGGAATATATCTGTAGTGACTATCTGTACAAAACTAAAATTTCAAAAAACTTAAGATGTGATCTAAGCAAAAGGTGAAAGTTAAGTCAAATAGCCGCCTGATGCACCATGGATTCTGGCTTCAGTCTAAAAAGATCAAAAGAGGGTCAAAATCCAGTTCTCTGCTTGCTTTATCTGACCAAATTGTTTTTATAAACATTTTTTTTTTAATAAAGCATTTTAAATGCCACAATAAATACATTTAATGAATTTTAATGCCAATTAAGGCCTTAATTTAAGAAATAATTTAATGACTTTTGATAACCCTTTATTTATACTGTGAAACACCCAAATCCCAAACTAAAATGAATTAACTAATTAACCGAATCACTAAACAAATCTTATTCTAAATAACAAATCAAACTAAATAATCCAAATTCTAAGACTTAACTGAAAATGGATAAATAGCTCCTATAATATCCAATCAATAGCAGAAAACGTTGTCCCACACCATATCAAAATGGCACAGTAGGGGTCAGTCTGGTTTCTTTAATTTAAACTTCTTATAATTTCTCAATTGCTTGCTGAATGGACAGCAAACTTGCTTCATCTGTAAACAAGATGTTGTCGTTGCACTTTATTATGTTTATTCCATTCATCACAGAGAAATTAAGAAATTTTGAATGCAAACAACTTTTTCCTTTTTTAGGGAAACATTCTTTTTTTGGCCAAACATTCTTTTTTTTTAGTTTCTATGTAAACAGAGTGGTAAATGAATGGCTTTATCAAACCTTTGCTTTAAAAAGACCATTAACACGTGAGTTTCTCATGTAATGAGGTGAAGAAGTTTCTAGATGGACATTTTATCACCACTTAAACATGGAAAACGTCTCTACTGTTCATTCCTGTGGCGTCTAACTGGTGCAGCTTATTTGAAACAAATATTTTTTTAAATATAAATCATTCCAGATCAGGTATGAATAAGTGTCATATGAATACTCACATAATCTTCTCGTTTAAAACCTTTGTCACAAATCATTCAGGAGAACAGCATATCACCTGTGTGAGTTCCCATGTGTCTATTCAAATGAGGTTTTTGAGTAAAACATTTGCCACAAATCGTGCAGGAAAAACGCTTCTCACCTGTATGAATTCTCATGTGTTTATGAAGGTCGCTCTTAAAGGTGAAGCTTTTTCCACAGGACGGACATCCAAAAGGTTTCTCACCTGTGTGAATTCTCATGTGTCCAGGCAAATGACTTTTTAGAGTAAAACTTTTTCCACAAATCGTGCAGGAAAAAAGGTTCTTATGACCTGTGTGAATTGTCATGTGTCTTTTCAAATGATTTTTTTGGGTGAAACTTTTGCCACAAATTGTGCAGGAAAAAGGTTTCTCACCTGTGTGAATTCTGATGTGTTTCTCAAGATTAGACTTAGAGATGAAGAGTTTTCCACAGGAAAGGCATACAAAAGGCCTCTCGCCTGAGTGAATTCTCATGTGTCCAGTCAAATGACTTTGTACAGTGAAACATTTGCCACAAATCGTGCAGGAAAAAGGCTTCTCACCTGTGTGAATTCTGATGTGTTTCTCAAGATCAGATTTCTTTTTGAAAATTTTTCCACAGGACGTACATTCATTAATCTTCTTAGCTGTGTGAGTTCTCATGTGAACCATTAAATGTTTCTTTTTAAGAAAGTTTTCTCCACATGTCAAACATGGGAAAGTTTCCTCTTCTTTATCTTCCGGCTCCTGCTTCAGAACAAGCTGCTCTTTCTGCTCACTTATAGGGAGCTCCATGGTTTCTTCTTTTGTCCAGGGATGTTCTGGTTCTTGCTGCTCTTCTTTTATCTGCAGAGGTTCTGGTTCCTCTTGGTCCAAACTGGAATTCCTCTCCTGTCCATAGAGCTGCTGGTCAGAGAAATCCTCCTCTTTTCCAACATAATCCTGCAGGTGGTCTGGAAAGAGAAACACAGCAGAAAGACTTTGTTGGTGGTTATAGAAAGGACACCTCACATAAAAGCACCAAACTTTGTTTGAGGAGCGAGTGGATCCAGTAAAGCAACCTGAAGATATGAAGTTCATTCTGGCCTAAATTTGCTAAATTAAAGTTTACGGTAGAGGTGGGGAGGTTGGGTTTTATGAGAAACAGCTTACAATGTAGGGTAAAAGTTCTTCTCAGTATATACTTGTTTATGGAAAAAAAGGATTTCTCATAATACTACTGACTATTGACTGTGAGATTGTAATGTTACCCAAAGGTGACAAAGAGGGGATCCTTTTAACCAGTGTTCATTAATCTAGTTAAAGGGTTTAATATCATTCTTTGCAGAATACTGTAAAATTGATCATCTAGAATGTTTACTGATCCGACAGCTGAAACCCTGATCCTATAGGTTTTTGACATTGTTTTATCTTCTGCAGACCGATATAGTTCTGACTAAGTGGTTATCTTGGGGGCTCGTCCGGGATCAGCGCCACAGTTATATCATGTTTAAGGGTTAAATGCCTACAGGATTGATAACAGACTTGCATTAAAGAGTACAAACATGATGGTTCCATTGTAAAAAATAAATAACCCAGATAATTTAATTAAAAATATTATATTCACATGACTTCACTAGTTGGTTATTCACAGAGATGATGGTACGATCACTGAAAGCGTAGATGTTTAAGACTACTTAGAGGTTGGTTTGAATCTTGTTGCATTCGTGATGTGGAGTTTCTTCATAAAGAAAGCAAAAAATAAAGTCGCAGACAAAGTTAATAATGTTACATCCAACACCACAGTGACTGTCTGGCAAATGATGGAGCAATGAGACACCCTAGCCTCAGCAGAGCTTAATCTACGCCTCGGCCTGAAAGAGACATACCCCAGCTCAATGTGTCAGAGGTTGAGCAGATTTTAAGTTATTTTCTAATGAAATTTCTCTGTTCTATCGTATTAAAAAGAAGCATTATGGTTTACGAGAAAAAAAGGCCCAACTATAAAGCTGTCTGGAGCAGCTTCCTAATTTATTGCAAAAAATGTTGCTTTTCAGCAGGGCAACAATGCTGCTTTTTTCCTGTAAAAATAGTTTGATTCATAAAATGAAGTGAGGACAGTTATAAAAAGATCAGTGCCAGAAGAATTCTGTTGTTGAAAAGTCTAGACTCTACTGGAGGCAGGAAGGCCTGGATGATGAGTTGATCACCTTCAGTCCCTTACGTGGAAATGCAGTATTCCACTCTGGACAGGTTAAAGAGGCAAGTTTTTGATCACATGGAAACTCTTGTCTGAGTTCCTATCACAGAGGAGTAAAGTCACTCAGCCATATCACTCCAGAGGAGGCTTTCATCGCCAAAAAAAGCTATTTGACCAAACCAATTTCAAATGCTCCGAAGAAACGAAGAAAAAGAAATTTGACCAGACCAATTGAAGAAACTCCAATAGACAGCATAAAGAACGGATGCATTTGATACAGTTTATCAATATTTTCTTTTAGAAAGACTTGAATATTTTGTTGGAATTAGAGGAACAGCACTAGACTGGTTTAAATCTTATCTGATAGATTTCAGTTTGTTCACGTTAATGACGAATCTTCCGCATGCTCAAAGGTTACCTGTGGAGTACCACAGGGATCAGTGCTAGGAACAATTCTCTTTAGTTTATATATGCTCCCAATCGGTAGAATTATTAGACAGCATGGAATTAATTTCCACTGCTATGCTGATGATACCAAGCTATATCTGTCTATAAATCCAGATGAAGCTAACCCATTACATAGATTACAGGCATGTCTTGAAGACATAAAAACCTGGATGACTCTTGGCTGTGACGTCATCCTGGAAAGAAATATCAGTTGTGCTGCTTCCATCAACACCTTTGTTTATAGATGTTGGAGATCGGCCTGTTTTCCAGTGTGGTCCAGTTTCTCTGACCGTGACTGGCTGGATGTGCTCTCTTCGTCCTCTGGCATGGGAGCTGGCTCGGAGCTCGTCTGCCTGGCTGTGTGTTTCCTGGACGGGGCCGCCTTTTACAGCTGCTTTTTGTATTACTGTTTCTGTCTCCTTGAACCCCAGTGGGCCTCAGCAGATGGCCGCTCACACTGAGCCTGGTTCTGCTGGAGGTTTCTTCCTGTTAAAAGGGAGTTTTTCCTCTCCACTGTCGCTACAAGCATGCTTAGTTTGAGGGATTGCATTCGAGTCAATGAGTCAATGAAATCAGCTGGTTTTCCTTGGATAAAAAAACTGAATCAGTGTGACTGGATATTCTGATAATATTGTTCGTAAAAAAAAAAAAAAAAATCCAGTCACACTGATTCAGTTTCTATCCAAGGAAATTCCGCTGATTGCATCGACTCATTGACTCAAATACAATCCCTCACACTAAGCATGCTTGTAGCAACAGTGGAGAGGAAAAACTCCCTTTTAACAGGAAGAAACCTCCAGCAGAACCAGGCTCAGTGTGAGCGGCCATCTGCTGAGGCCGACTGGGGTTCAAGGAGACGGAAGCAGAGACACAAAAAGCAGCTGTAAACCACATTTCTGTTTTTGATTTCGCTTAATTTCAAGAAACTTTATGGATCCAATGTATCTCCACAAATGTTCTTCTGCCTTCATGTGAAAGACAGTTTTCTGTTGGTTGAGTCTAAAATGTTAGCATATTAGCTCAATAGAATCCAGATCATGTGATCAATTGACTGCTTTAATTTTTGCATTTCAAATCGTTTTCAATAATACTTATGTGTAAATTTTAGAATTTTTGGACAATAGTTTCCAGGTTTTGTGATCGATTGACTCAGAATCTGTGGTACTCTGCTGGTTTCATGAGATACACCTTTTAGTTTTGCATATCAAACCTCTAATTGTGTTATAAATATCTTAGTATATAGGTAGCCTGATAGCTTTTCGGCTTCAAACCGAGGCCTACAGTTTTAGTTTGAGTCAGTACACACTGTAGCAGTTTTCTCTATAGGCATAATATAAGAGTAGACTCTGCATCAACCACTTCCACCAATGGATGCTGGCGTGATTTGGTGGCGCCACCTTGGAGCACTTGACACTTCCACTCAGTATAATGTGTTGAGCAGGAACAGAATCAGTTTTAATCAACTTTAACTCACTGATATTGAACTAATTTTATCAGTTTTGTTTTTTTTTGTTTGTTTTTTTTTTTGTTGAAAACAAACAAATTGTTCAGTGTATTTAAATATTCATAGTGTGGTTAAGAGTAAAAGAGTATTCTGATAGGATGTATACATGTTACAAAGCACAGACACTCATGCATTTTTATAATTTTTATTACTATATACAGAAACATATTTATACGGGTATGCACAAAAAGTATTTTTATTTGTAAAAACACTGCACAGTACAGTATTTTGTTTCCGTTTTATATTTATTTATTTACATTTTATGTGAATGTTATTTTTACCCATGTTTTACTTGTTTAGTTTTTTTTACTGTTTTGTTTTACCAATTTTTTTTTTTTTGGATTGTTATTATTATTATTTTTTATTATTATTATTCCACTTATTCTATTATTATGCACTTTTTAAGGTCCACATTGTGTGGCCACTTTTACTGTAATCTGTTGCTGCTGTAACTCTGTGGGACAACAAAGTGAGTTTCTATTCTATGTAGTGTATATCTGCTGTTTATTTAGTAATGTCTTCCAAAGCTCTGATGCCTTCATGAAGTTCTCCCTCCAGCCCTGATGTCAACAGTCTGTTGATTTAAACAAAAACACTCTGCAGTGCTGAGGCATCCTTCTACTGTTCTGCATAGAGCAGCAGGTCGACCTTCCCAAGATGGCGGCCGCAATTTCTGCGCCGCGACAGTCAATGCGGGGTCTGCTCTTATATTATCTCTATGGCAGGGACTACTTTCTCCGATTGCAGTGAACTCTGAGCGAAGAACAGGTTTAACCGGAGCAAATGACAAACTAGACCGCAGTCATTAGAACCCAATGCTGTAAGTGAGCGAGCTGACCCTAGTAAGATGGCCGCCGACCGGAAGTTAGCTTTAGCTTAGCATCTTTATCTCCTCTAAGCAGTTTTGTCAATCAGATGAGGCTAAAATCCACAGTGTGCATCATCAGGGAATCGTTTCTATCAGGTGTTTCCTACCTATCCGGTGTAAGATGATCTGGGGGATCCTGGTGAAATCCAGCAGTAGATGTTGATCGTCCATCTTTTCCTCCGAATTGACCAAACTCCCTTTAAACTCCGTGAATGTTTCTTCAGCAGGAGTTAACTGCTCGGTGATAAACTCTCCTTGAAGCTGGACTGAAGACATTCTCACTGCAAACACTCCCAGATTATCAGCCTCTCTACAATGACTCCACACACAAGCTAAGCTAATGCTAGCAGCAGTAGGAGCATTAGCTTAGCTTCTTCTTCATGTGTTATTGGCGGTTGTCAAGCAACCTTTGGCGCATTGCCGCCACCATCTGCACAGGACTGTGGTTTGGGATTTAAAACACAATAAAAGAAAATATATACAGGTGCTGGTCATAAAATTAGAATATCATGAAAAAGTAGATTGATTTCAGTAATTCCATTTAAAAAGTGAAACTTGTATATTATATTCATACATTACATACAAACTCATATATTTCAGATGTTTATTTTGTTTAATTTTGATGATTACAAATGACAACAAATGAAAATCTCAAATTCATCATATCAGAAAATTAGAATATTACTGAAGACCAATAAAAACAAAGGATTTATAGAAATGTTGGCCAACTGAAAAGTATGAACATGAAAAGTATGAGCATGTACAGCACTCAGTATTTAGTTGGGCCTCCTTTGGCCTGTATTACTGCAGCAATGCGGCGTGGCATGGAGTCGATCAGTCTGTGGCACTGCTCAGGTGTTATGATAGCCCAGGTTGCTCTAATAGTGGCTTTTAGCTCTTCTGAATTGTTGGGTCTGGTGTATTGCATCTTCTTCTTCACAATACCCCATAGATTTTCTATGGGGTTAAGGTCAGGAGAGTTTGCTGGCCAATTAAGAACAGGGATACCATGGTCCTTCAACCAGGTACTGGTAGCTTTGGCACTGTGTGCAGGTGCCAAGTCCTGTTGGAAAATGAAATCTGCATCTCCAAAAAGTTGGTCAGCTGCAGGAAGCATGAAGTGCTCTAAAACTTCCTGGTATGTGGCTGCATTGACCCTGGACCTCAGAAAACACAATGGACCAACACCAGCAGATGACATGGCACCCCAAACCATCACTGACTGTGGAAACTTTACACTGGACTTCAAGCAACGTGGATGAAGTGCCTCTCTTCTTTTCCTCCAGACTCTGGGACCTTGATTTCCAAAGGAAATGCAAAATTTACTTTCATCAGAGAACATGACTTTGGACCACTCACCAGCAGTCCAGTCCTGTTTCTCTTTAGCCCAGGCAAGACGCTTCTGACGCTGTCTGTGGTTCAAGAGTGGCTTGACACAAGGAATGCGACAGCAGAAACCCATGTCTTTCATACGTCTGTGTGTGGTGGTTCTTGAAGCACTCACTCCAGCTGCAGTCCACTCTTTGTGAATCTCCCCCACATTTTTGAAGGGGTTTTGTTTCACAATCCTCTCCAGGGTGCGGTTATCTCTCTTGCTTGTACACTTTTTTCGACCACATCTTTTCCTTCCCTTCGCCTCTCTATTAATGTGCTTGGACACTGAGCTCTGTGAACAGCCAGCCTCTTTAGCGATTACCTTTTGTGTCTTGCCCTCCTTGTGCAAGGTGTCGATGGTCGTCTTTTGGACAACTGTCAAGTCAGCAGTCTTCCCCATGATTGTGTAGCCTATAGAACTAGACTGAAAGACCATTTAAAGGCTTTTGCAGGTGGTTTGAGTTAATTAGCTGATTAGAGTGTGGCACCAGGGGCCATCAATTTTGAACCTTTTCACAATATTCTAATTTTCTGATATGATGAATTTGAGATTTTCATTTGTTGTCATTTGTAATCATCAAAATTAAACAAAATAAACATCTGAAATATATGAGTTTGTATGTAATGTATGAATATAATATACAAGTTTCACTTTTTAAATGGAATTACTGAAATCAATCTACTTTTTCATGATATTCTAATTTTATGACCAGCACCTGTATATAGTATAAAGAATTACCCTCTGATTTAGAGTCTTTATCTAAAAGGTCTTTAATGTTTAGTTGTAATTTGTTGGCTTGTAATCTATTTACCAATTAATTCCTCTGATCTACAAATTTAATGCAAAACAATAAATCATGATCCAATGAGTCTTCTGGAAAATAAAAATCTAATTTCCCTGTAGTATGTTTCCCTAATTTAATTAACATTCGGTTTAAACCTGTTTGACCAAAGTAGAATCTTGATCTGATTATTTATTCCTTTCTATTCTTTCCTGTTTTTCCTTCTATTATATCAATCTGACTGCTTTTAGTAGCTGGTTTTGCAGATTTAGCAGTATCTCATTCCATTTTTATTCCTATATGAGAAATAATCCAGACGAAAGAAATTATTAATCCCAATACATTAAGGACTACTGATGAATTTCTAATTAGATATCAGGTCTGCTGTCTGAATGATTGAATTAATATAACAATGAAGTAGAATCAGGGCAAACTAAACTAAACTGATGGAATTCTAAATGCCCCATAAAGTACTGAATGTTATATATTATTATTATTTATTAACTTATGTATTTATTCTTAAACAAATTTATTATTAGATTAAAAATTCCCTATCAGGGATTGATAAAGTATCTCTGTCTGTCTATGTGTCTATGTGTCTATCTGCCTATCTATCTTCTTCAATCCATTCTAACACCAATGGCATCAGGTCATTTTTCCTCTGTACACTAAAACTCCATCACTGATTCTTTTACCTGATTTGAAATAAAATTCTTAATTTTAAACAATTGTAGCATGATATAGACAATTCACGTTTATATAGTTAGTGCCAGCCATGTTAAAGCATTAAGAAAGTTCTACATATGTACGAAACTATGGGTTCTGTCATTTGCACAGAAGAATAGAAAACATTTTATTGCTTGATAACCAACATTTGTGGTTCTGCTGTTAATTTGCACCATATTATTATGTGACACAGTTTATCTTACATGGTATCTAAGTCAAATCACAATTGCTTCTTAATTCACCTCATCTCTAATGATTATTATGAATCAGGAGTCACTGCAATGATCAGAGGAATATGTTGATATTAAAATCATGGAGATGCTGGGGATTGAACCCAGGACATTATACATGCAAAGCATGCGCTCTACCACTGAGCTACATCCCCATGTAATTAGCTGATAAAATATGTAAAAAACAGAGCGCTATAACTATGATCTACTGTTATAGAGGTATGAATTACATCCCTCCATGTAAAGCTCCTTGATAAAATGTGTGAACAACAGAGTGCTATCGCTATGTGCTACTGTAGAATGGAATAACACTGAATTGTTATTTGGAATAGCAATGAAACAGAGATCTCCCTTAAGTCACATAATTTCTAATGATTATTATGAATCAGGAGTCACTGTAATGATCAGAGGAATGTGTTGATATTAAAAGCATGGAGATGCTGGGGACTGAACCCAGGACCTCATACATGCTAAGCATGCGCTCTACCACTGAGCTACATCCCCTCATGTAGATGGATTCAACGAAATGTGTAAACGCTCGAGTGCTAACGGTATGCGCCATTGATATGGTCAACTGGCAAAATCTTATTATGTTGGTTTTCCTGTAGTATGGAATAACAAAGACTTGCTATTTGGAATAGCAATGAAACCTCCCTTGTATCCTCCATTGTATCTCTTCGTAGTCGGTAGGATCCAATCCAAGGGACCAGAAGAATTTTCTCCCTGCTCTGACCTCTACGTATCACACCCAACTGTTTTGTTAAACTCAGTGATACAGAATATTTATTCCAGGTGTCCTTTTTTTTTGCTTTTTCAATATACTATTTATGAGTGCTGTAATTTAATGATCAGTTCTATTCCCAGCCAGCTGGGAATTTATACTTCTGATACTTTAAGATGTTTATTGCGATCCCTGAAATGGGGCGGGTTAAAATATCTTATTTTACAGATATTGTTTCGGCTGTTATATACTGTTTATGACACACAGCCCTATTGGCTGTACGTTAGAACAATAAATGAAAGAGTGATTCGAGCTCTAATCATGGTCAAACAGTTAATTCTGCACATATATGGAATAAATTCACCACAACTTCTGTTCAAAATATAAGAGTTTATTAACAAAAATCATTCAGCTCCAAGTCAAACATATTTCAGTTTAACACTCTCAACTAAGTCTAGTAAAACTCAACTAAACTAAACTAACTACTATCTACAAAGAGGAAGGGAAACATGGTTGAAAACCATATTACAGTTTAAGATGGATTTTGTGTTTGAAACCAAAGTTTATCTGGAAGAATTTGAGATATGTTCAAATTAGCTTTTCACTAATTTGATAGAAATTGGAATGTTTTCAGACCAATTCACAATGTAAATCCATGAGGTTATTTGGCCAAATAATGTTTTATTGAGTGATTTGCTTAAACAAGAACCAACAACCTTTATTTAAATGATTCTTTACCCTCTTTGAAATAGCTAGCAGTGAATAGACATCAGGATTCCACTAAATGACTCTTGGTCATACTTGCTAATGGAAATGTAATGAGTATCTGAGGAACACATGAACACTAATGTTATATCAGTGTTTAAACCCTTAGTGAAATAAAGCTTGTCCAAGCTTCAGCAACAGCTCAACACATATTCCTGTAGCATAGCGTAGCGTGCAGTCTATTCTGTTAGCTTGACTTTACTCATCAGTAAACACATGTTGTTCGTTCTGTCCCTAATCATGCCAGACCTGCAAACCTTTTTCCATGTCCATTTGGAAAGCTTGAGTTTCATCCATTTGCACAGCAGGGGTTCTTTGTCTCAGTGGTTCATCAGGCAGTCCTTCTCTCCAGTCTGGTTCTATAAGTTCTGAAACTCCAGAGAAATGTGTTGCAAAATGTCTGTTTTGCAGCAGTTTGATTCTGAAAGGTTCTGACTTATCCTTGATGGTTCTGGAGATCTGGTTCCCCTGGGGCCCGCATCTCCACTGTGGTGGAGAACCAGCTTAAGCAGACCTCAGCTTCCTGGGCAGGGTAGAGGAGGCAAAGAAGGCAGGAGCAGAAGAGAAAAGAGAGAGAATTCTGTGTGCTCTGTGGTTTTGTCTGTCCTCACACAGAGGGGGCTGGTGGTTGGTCAAACCTCTGTGACTTGCCACATGACTTGTCTGTGGAGGCCTTGGCTGAAACAGGGTTGTTGCAGAGATTCCCCAGCTGATTCCACATCATCATGTCAAGATGAAATATGGACACTGGTTCCCAATATCCAAAAAGTATGATCATGGCATATGGCACAACATGAGTGAAAATGACTTTTGCTTAAGTCTGACACAGAATAGACGATTCCCCCTTTTCATTAAAATGAGTCATAAGCAGTGGTGTCAAAAGTACACACATTTGTTACTTAAGTAGAAGTATACACTCACCGGCCACTTTATTAGGTACCCCATGCTAGTAACGGGTTGGACCCCCTTTTGCCTTCAGAACTGCCTCAATTCTTGGTGGCATAGATTCAACAAGGTGCTGGAAGCATTCCTCAGGGAGTTTGGTCCATATTGACATGATGGCATCACACAGTTGCTGCAGATTTGTCGGCTGCACATCCATGATGCGAATCTCCCGTTCCACCACATCCCAAAGATGCTCTATTGGATTGAGATCTGGTCACTGTGGAGGCCATTTGAGTACAGTGAACTCATTGTCATGTTCAAGAAACCAGTCTGAGATGATTCCAGCTTTATGACATGGCGCATTAGCCTGCTGAAAGTAGCCATCAGAAGTTGGGTACATTGTGGTCATAAAGGGATGGACATGGTCAGCAACAATACTCAGGTAGGCTGTGGCGTTGCAACGATGCTCAATTGGTACCAAGGGGCTCAAAGAGTGCCAAGAAAATATTCCACACACCATGACACCACCACCACCAGCCTGAACCGTTGATACAAGGCAGGATGGATCCATATTTTCATGTTGTAGACGCCAAATTCTGACCCTACCATCCGAATGTAGCAGCAGAAATCGAGACTCATCAGACCAGGCAACGTTTTTCCAATCTTCTATTGTCCAATTTCGATGAGCTTGTGCAAATTGTAGCCTCAGTTTCCTGTTCTTAGCTGAAAGGAGTGGCACCCGGTGTGGTCTTCTGCTGCTGTAGCCCATCTGCCTCAAAGTTCGACGTACTGTGCGTTCAGAGATGCTCTTCTGCCCACCTTGGTTGTAACGGGTGGTTATTTGAGTCACTGTTGCCCTTCTATCAGCTCGAACCAGTCTGGCCATTCTCCTCTGACCTCTGGCATCAACAAGGCATTTCCGCCCACAGAACTGCCGCTCACTGGATGTTTTTTTCTTTTTCGGACCATTCTCTGTAAACCCTAGAGATGGTTGTGCGTGAAAATCCCAGTAGATCAGCAGTTTCTGAAATACTCAGACCAGCCCTTCTGGCACCAACAATCATGCCACGTTCAAAGTCACTCAAATCACCTTTCTTCCCCATAGTGATGCTCGGTTTGAACTGCAGGAGATTGTCTTGAGCATGTCTACATGCCTAAATGCACTGAGTTGCCGCCATGTGATTGGCTGCTTAGAAATTAAGGGTTAACGAGCAGTTGGACGGGTGTACCTAATAAAGTGGCTGGTGAGTGTAGATACTGCAGTTTAAAAACACTCTGGTAAAGGTTGAAGTATCAACTTGACCTCTTTACTCAAGTAAAAGTGAAAAAGTATCTACTCCAAAAACTACTTAAAGTATAAAAGTATAAAGTAACCTTAAAAAAAACAGCCAGATGGCTCTGTATGAATTGAAAGCAAAATTTTTTGACTATTTAAAAAAATTCTCTGAGATAGGGCCAAGCCTGAGGGAGGTCATGGTGGTCTCCGTCTCCATCTCCCGATACGCTCTCGCCTGTGTCCAACCTTTCAGACATTTCAACATCTTTTTCTGAATCCCACATTGTAGCATGGTATAGACAATTCACGTTTATATTGTTAGTGCCAGCCATGTTAAAGCATTGAGAAAGCTCTACATATGTACGAAACTATGGGTTCTGTCATTTGCACAGAAGAATAGAATACATTCTATTGCATGATAACCAACATCTGTGGTTCTGCTGTTAATTTGCAACATTATTATGTGACACAGTTTATCTTACATGGTATCTAAGTCAAATCAAATTTGCTTCTTAATTCACCTCATCTCTGATGATTACCATGAATCAGGAGTCACTGCAATGATCAGAGGAATATATTGATATTAAAATCATGGAGATGCTGGGGACTGAACCCAGGACCTCATACATGCAAAGAATGCACTCTACCACTGAGCTACATCCCCTCATGTAGATGGATTCAACGAAATGTGTAAACGCTCGAGTGCTAACGCTATGCACTATTAATATGGTCCACTGGCAAAATCTTATTATGTTGGTTTTCCTGTAGTATGGAATAACAAAGACTTGCTATGTGGAATAGCAATGAAACCTCCCTTGTGTCTTCCATTGTATCTCTTCGTAGTCGGTAGGATCCAATCCAAGTGACCAGAAGAATTTTCTCCCTGCTCTGACCTCTACGTATCACACCCAACTGTTTTGTTAAACTTAGTGATACAGAATATTTATTCCAGGTGTCCTTCTTTTTTTTTTTTGCTTTTTCAATAAACTATTTATGAGTGTTGTATTTTAATGTTCAGTTCTATTCCCAGCCAGCTGGGAATTTATACTTCTGATACTTTAAGATGTTTATTGCGATCCCTGAAATGGGGCGGGTTAAAATATCTTATTTAATCAGATATTGTTTCGGCTGTTATATACTGTTTATGACACACATCCCTATTGGCTGTACGTTAGAACAATAAATGAAAGAGTGATTCCAGCTCTAATCATTGTCAAACAGTTAATTCTGCACATACATGGAATAAATTCACCACAACTTCTGTTCAAAATATAAGAGTTTATTAAGAAAAATCATTCAGCTCCAAGTCAAACATATTTCCGGTTAACACTCTCAACTAAGTCTAGTAAAACTCAACTAAACTAACTACTATGTACAAAGAGGAAGGGAAACATGGTTGAAAACCATATTACAGTTTAAGATGGATTTTGTGTTTGAAACCAAAGTTTATCTGGAAGAATTTTAGATATGATCAAATTAGCTTTTAACTAATTTTAAAGAAATTGGAATGTTTTCAGACCAATTCACAATGCAAATCCATGAGGTGAATAAAACATTATTTGGCCAAATAATGTTTTATTGAGTGATTTGCTTAAACAAGAACCAACAACCTTTAGTTAAATGATTCTTTACCCTCTTTGAAATAGCTAGCAATGAATAGACATCAGGATTCCACTAAATGACTCTTGGTCATACTTGCTAATGGAAATGTAATGAGTATCTGAGGAACACATGAACACTAATGTTATATCAGTGTTTAAACCCTTAGTGAAATAAAGCTTGTCCAAGCTTCAGCAACAGCTCAACACATATTCCTGTAGCATAGCGTAGCGTGCAGTCTATTCTGTTAGCTTGACTTTACTCATCAGTAAACACATGTTGTTCGTTCTGTCCCTAATCATGCCAGACCTGCAAACCTTTTTCCATGTCCATTTGGAAAGCTTGAGTTTCATCCATTTGCAGCTCTGCAGTCATTGCACAGCAGGGGTTCTTTGTCTCAGTGGTTCATCAGGCAGTCCTTCTCTCCAGTCTGGTTCTATAAGTTCTGAAACTCAAGAGAAATGTGTTGCAAAATGTCTGTTTTGCAGCAGTTTGATTCTGAAAGGTTCTGACTTATCCTTGATGGTTCTGGAGATCTGGTTCCCCTGGGGCCCGCATCTCCACTGTGATGGAGAACCAGCTTAAGCAGACCTCAGCTTCCTGGGCAGGGTAGAGGAGGCAAAGAAGGCAGGAGCAGAAGAGAAAAGAGAGAGAATTCTGTGTGCTCTGTGGTTTTGTCTGTACTCACACAGAGGGGGCTGGTGGTCGGTCAAACCTCTGTGACTTGCCATGTGACTTGCCTGTGGAGGCCTTGGCTGAAACAGGGTTGTTGCAGAGATTCCCCAGCTGATTCCACATCATCATGTCAAGATGAAATATGGACACTGGTTCCCAATATCCAAAAAGTATGATCATGGCATATGGCACAACATGAGTGAAAATGACTTTTGCTTAAGTCTGACACAGAATAGATGATTCCCCCTTTTCATTAAAATGAGTCATAAGCAGTGGTGTCAACAGTACACACATTTGTTACTTAAGTAGAAGTATAGATACTGCAGTTTAAAAACACTCTGGTAAAAGTTGAAGTATCAACTTGACCTCTTTACTCAAGTAAAAGTGAAAAAGTATCTACTCCAAAAACTACTTAAAGTATAAAAGTATAAAGTTACCTTTAAAAAAAACAGCCAGATGGCTCTGTATGAATTGAAAGCAAAATTTTTCGACTATTTAAAAAAATTCTCTGAGATAGGGCCAAGGATGAGGGAGTTCATGTTGGTCTCCATCTCAATCTCCCAATACGCTCTCGCCTGTGTCCAACCTTTCAGACATTTCAACATCTTTTTCTGAATCCCACATTGTAGCATGGTATAGACAATGCAAGTTTATATTGTTAGTGCCAGCCATGTTAAAGCATTAAGAAAGTTCTACATATGTAAGAAACTATGGGTTCTGTCATTTGCACAGAATAATAGAAAAGATTCTATTGCATGATAACCAACATCTGTGGTTCTGCTGTTAATTTGCAACATTATTATGTGACACAGTTTATCTTACATGGTATCTAAGTCAAATCACATTTGCTTCTTAATTCACCTCATCTCTAAAGATTACCATGAATCAGGAGTCACTGCAATGATCAGAGGAATATGTTGATATTAAAATCATGGAGATGCTGGGGATTGAACCCAGGACATCATACATGCAAAGCATGCGCTCTACCACTGAGCTACATCCCCATGTGATTAACTGATAAAATATGTAAAAAAACAGAGCGCTATAACTATGCTCTACTCTTATAGAGGTATGAGTTACATCCCTCCATGTAAAGCTCCTTGATAAAATGTGTGAACAACAGAGTGCTATCGCTATGTGCTACTGTAGTATGGAATAACACTGAATTGTTATTTGGAATAGCAATGAAACAGAGATCTCCCTTAATTCACATAATTTCTAATGATTATTATGAATCAGGAGTCACTGTAATGATCAGAGGAATGTGTTGATATTAAAAGCATGGAGATGCTGGGGACTGAACCAAGCACCTCATACATGCAAAGCATGCACTCTACCACTGAGCTACATCCCCTCATGTAGATGGATTCAACGAAATGTGTAAACGCTCGAGTGCTAACGCTATGCGCCATTAATATGGTCCACTGGCAAAATCTTATTATGTTGGTTTTCCTGTAGTATGGAATAACACTGACTTGCTATTTGGAATAGCAATGAAACCTCCCTTGTGTCAATTCAATTCAGTTTATTTATATAGCGCCAAATTCACAACACATGTCATCTCAAGGCACTTTACAGTTCAACCAGATCATACAGTCAAATTGATACAAAGTTTTTTATCTAAGGAAAACCAGTTGATTGCATTGACTCATTGACTCAAATACAATCCCCCACACTAAGCATGCTTGTAGCGACAGTGGAGAGGAAAAACTCCCTTTTAACAGGAAGAAACCTCCAGCAGAACCAGGCTCAGTGTGAGCGGCCATCTGCCGAGGCCGACTGGGGTTCAAGGAGACAGAAACAGAGATACAAAAAGCAGCTGTAAAAGGCGGCCCCGTCCAGGAAACACACAGCCAGGCAGACGAGCTCCAAGGCAGCTCCCATGCCAGAGGACGAAGAGAGCACATCCACTCAGTCACGGCCAGAGAAACAGGACCACACTGGAAAACAGGCCGATCTCCAACATCTATAAACAAGGGTGTTGATGGAAGCAGCACAGCTGATGTTTCTTTCCAGGATGACGTCACAGCCAAACAGGAACAGACGAGGCAAAGCTACTCTGAGGAAAAGCAGAGAGAGCAGATGGTTAGAGATTGAACTAACAGATTCTGCAGAATAGGAGAACAGAGAGAGAATGAAGCAGAATGATGAAATGGGGGTCCCTATGTCCTCCAAAAGTCTAAGCCTATAGCAGCATAACTATAGAGATAGCTCAGGATAACCTGAGCCACCCTAACTATAAGCTTTATCAAAAAGGAAAGTTTTAAGCCTAGCCTTAAAAGTAGACAGGGTGTCTGCCTCACGGACTAAAACTGGTAGTTGGTTCCACAGGAGAGGAGCCTGATAACTAAAAGATCTGCCTCCCATTCTACTTTTAGAAATTCTAGGAACCACTAGTAAACCTGCAGATTGAGAGCGAAGTGCTCTGTTAGGAACATAAGGAACAATCAGATCTCTGATATAAGATGGTGCTTGGCCATTTAAGGCTTTATATGTGAGAAGGAGGATTTTAAATTCAATTCTTGATTTAACAGGAAGCCAATGAAGAGAAGCCAGGATAGGCGAGATATGATCTCTCTTTTTAATTTTCATTAGAACTCTGGCTGCAGCATTTTGGATCAGCTGAAGGCTTTTAACTACAGTTTGTGGACTTCCTGATAGTAAAGAATTACAATAGTCCAGCCTTGAAGTAACAAATGCATGGACTAGTTTCTCAGCATCACCCCTGGACAGGATATTTCTAATTTTTGCAATGTTCCTCAGATGAAAGAAGGAAATTCTAGAAACCTCTTTGATATGGGATTTAAATGACAGGTCCTGATCAAAAATAACACCAAGATTTTTTACTTTATTATCTGAAATCAGTTTAATCCCATCCAAATGAAGTGACTGGCTAATCAGTTTCTTTTTCAGAGACTCTGGTCCAAAGACTATAACTTCTGTTTTATCTTCATTCAGAAGCAGAAAGTTAAGAGTCATCCAGGTTTTTATGTCTTCAAGACATGCCTGTAATCTATGTAATGGGTTAGCTTCATCTGGATTTATAGACAGATATAGCTGGGTATCATCAGCATAACAGTGGAAATTAATCCCATGCTGTCTAATAACTCTACCAATTGGGAGCATGTATAAAGTAAAGAGAATTGGTCCTAGCACTGATCCCTGTGGTACTCCACAGGTAACCTTTGAGCGTGTTGAAGATCTATCATTAACATGAACAAACTGAATTCGATCAGATAGATACAAGATTTACAAACCAGTCTAGTGCTGGTTCCTTTAATTCCAACAATATATTCAAGTCTTTCTAAAAGAATATTATGGTCAACTGTATCTAAATGCAGCACTAAGTTCCAAATCGACAGCACAGATACACAAGTCCAATATCTGAGGGCGCGCACATTATCATTCGACTTTTCACCAGAATCTGTTTCAGTGCTTATGATGAGCTCTTCAAAGCCAGACGGAAACTCTTCAAACAAGTTCATTATGGTGTAAGTGATCGCAAAACCTTGTTCTGAGGCAACCTACTTTCTCAGAATTTTTGAGGAATAACAAAGGAAGATTGATATAGTCTATAATTGACCAAGTCACCCATGGTCCAAGAGACGGTTTCTTCGCAGAGGTTTAATTACAGCCAACCTTAAAAGCTTAGGTACATATCCCTGTAACAGACGATTAATCACATTCTAAAATGGAGGAGGAGATCAAAGGGCCATACCATCCTGTAAAATACACCCTGGTTGGAACTGGATCTAACATACAGCGGTGATTGGAATGCTGAGATGCGAAGACAAATAATTTTGCTAATATCAGGGGGAGATTTCAACTGGATCAAAGCACCTATAACCCGGTTCAGATTCCATGACTAACTCAGGTACAAATCGTCGGATAAGAGGACTGCTTGTGATCCAGATGTTTTAATACAAGATTCTCTTATGCTAAATACACACATCCCATACAAAGTCATTGCTGCTAAGAGCAGGTGGAATGGACTGTTTCAACAGAGCTATGGCTCGAGGGTGAAGTTTGCAACTGTAGGTATCAAATACGAAATCTAGAGTAATTCTTATTCCTCCCATACATTAAATGATGGAGAAGACCCTGCTTCCAGCTTTACTAAAGGTCCTCTTATAAGCATCAACCATTATTTCCCAGACCTAGCGAAGGACTCTCGCAGGCCTGTGGAGACGATTCTTTACATATCCATTTTGAATACCAGAATTTTGCTTCAAAACGTAAGCAGCTCTGCATTAAACCAAGGAGCAACGCGTATCTAAGCTTTTTAACGGGTTTCTTTTCATTTTCTAAGGACTGGTCTGTCTAAGGCAATACGCAGGAGATCGAGCAACCCCATCAACAAAATCGATGCTACAACCTGTGACAAGATCTAGGACAATCAGCTAAGTCTTTATTCTTCCACTCTGTCAGCACTGCGTCAGTGACAGCAGAGGAGAGAGAAAAGTGAAGCTCAGATTCTTTAAAATTTTTTTAGACAACTGCACATCTGAATAAAGACTTACTAAATTTGAACCTTACTTATTATATGCGGGAAGGACAGAACTCTGTTAAACTACAATCTGAAGTTATTAGAAAGCTGGTGCAGAGGAGGACAGAGGTTGTGAAGGAATACGATTATTTTCTTCACATTCTATGCCGTATTCTCTCAGCACACGTGCGATCATCCAAGCGTGAGCATTGAAGATGAGAATAGGCGTGGGAGGACCACTCACTACTCTGAACAAGTTCCCCCCCAACTAGTGTCCTCAAGACAAGCATTATAATATATCTGGCTCCTACTCAGCTCTTGCGCCTTTCAATTGTGCCAAGCATGGATAGTTAAAACTCTCTCCCACTATGATAACTCTGTCATATTAGCATACCAAGAGTCTAGAAAGGAACTCTGAACAACGTCATCTAAAACTAAAAAGTCAGAGTAAGGACCTGGTAGGACAATACAACTAGTTACAAAAAGAGCGAGGATTTTCTTGCCTCTGAATCATTTATGGATTCAGTCAAACTTAAGAGAGGTTACAATGTTCAAAAGAGTGTTGTAGGTATTAATTGTTTCGGGAGTAATCAGTATAAGTCATACTGGAAGATTGTTGCTACTCCTCCTCTCGCCCAGACTCTTCTGGGATGGTGAAAAATTTAAATAGCTTGAAGGGAGTTGGCCCTCACTTATGCTCACATAAGGGTCCTCTTGCTGCAGCCAGGGTTTCCACGTAAGGCAAAACAAGTCAATGGA
Organism: Cyprinodon tularosa; assembly: GCF_016077235.1. Taxonomy (NCBI): domain Eukaryota; kingdom Metazoa; phylum Chordata; class Actinopteri; order Cyprinodontiformes; family Cyprinodontidae; genus Cyprinodon; species Cyprinodon tularosa. The sequence continues at coordinate 180,306 of NW_024037865.1, forward strand.
TTATCACAAATCAAGTCCATTAACTAATAGACTTTTTAGAGGAAAGCGATCTTATGTTAAACAGACGCATTTTAAATTGAGTTTTAACTTTTTCCCCAATGGGAGTTATTTGGATTTTAATTAGATTCATCTCATGATTTACTCCTTTGGAAGTCTTGCTACATTTTATTAGATTATTGGTCGTGGGCAAGACACTGTCTGGTATGGTGTAACGATGGGGTTAACCAGTGAGAGATACCTGCACGATGACATGTGTGTTAAACTACAACTCTGCTTCCTGAGTCTGCACCCCTGGGTGGTCAGGGTTTGAGGACTAATAAATGTGGCCAGATTCCCTAAAAGAAGAGCTGCAGCCATCCAAATGGATGGATCTGACGTCTCTACCGAATCCACCTAGGACTTTCCGCCAAAAGATTTGCCAATTAATTAATGTAGCCACGTTTTTGTTTTTCAGGACACCACCTTAGACATCCACGGTTGAATGACGACATGCGGCTAAACAAGTCATCACAGTGGTTCAGATCAGGGGAGGGGACCAGAGAAAATTTACGGAGTCGGGGTGGGACAATTTTTTGGACAAACTTACACACCAAGCACACTACGGTTCATAGTGACTCTGCGCGATCGTCGTAAACCGGGTCTGTCATTACACCAGGCTTGACTTAGACAATCTTACTGTATTTAACCTTATCCTTAGCCATAGTTTTCAGTATGATTTGATGTCGCCCGTTCTGGCCCCCGGCAAACACATTTGACTATGGTCCCTGTGGAGTCTCTAATGACCACGTTCCTGAATATGGGGAAGACTTAACCACAATCACCAGAGTGGGCTTTCTCAGTGGGTGTGTCCCTGATTGGGGGAAAACCGGTTTAGAAACGTGAACGGGTTGGTGTTGATCCAGTGGGGACCAGAGATCCACGACTACGCTTTGCCTGCGTACAGTTACCCAATCAGTGCCTGGCTCTGCTCAGGCACTTTTGTATGAACAGCTACGTGGGGGGCCTAACTTTAACTCCATGATGATTCAACACGCACTGAAGCCTGGGATTCTAACTCCTGTCGTTCCATTGTACTCTTCGTATCGGTAGGACCAATCCAAGTGACCAGAAAATTTTCTCCCTGCTCCTGACCTCTCACTATCGCACACATCAACTGTTTTGTTAAAACTCACGTAATACAATAATATACTTATTTCAGTTGACACCTTTTTTTTTGTTTTGTTTTTCAATAAACTATTTATGATTGTTGTAATTTAATGTTCAGCTTCTATTCATTTTATACTTCTGATACTTTCAAATGTTTATTGCGATCCCTGAAATGGGCGGGTTAAAATATCTTATTTAATCAAGACATATTGTAGTTCGTCTTATATATACTTTTTATGACAACACAGCCCTGTTACACTCGCTGTACTTTAGTAACATAAATGAAAGAGTGATTCCAGCTCTAATCCTTTGTCAAACAATTAATTCTGCACATATATGTAATAAATTCACCACAACTTCTGTTCAAAAAATAAGAGTTTATTAACAAAAATCATTCCAGACACCAAGTCAAACAAATTCTCAGTTTTAACAGCTCTCAACTAAGTGTAGTAAAACTCACCTAAACTAACTAACTCACTATGTACAAAGAAGGGAAGGAACCATGATTGAAAACCATATTACAGTTTAAGATGGATTTTTGTGTTTGAAACCAAAGTTTATCCTGAAGAATTGGGATATGATCAATATTGCCTTTTCTCTAATTTATAGAAATTGATGTTTGTCAGACCAATTGACAATGTAAATCCATGAGGTGAATAAACATTATTTTGCCAAATAATGTTTTTATTGGAGTGAGATTTGCTAAACAAGGAACCAATAACTTTAGTTAAATGAATTCTTTAACCCTTCTTTGAAATAGCTAGCAGTGAAAGAACTCAGGATTCCACTAAATGACACTCTTTTCATACTTGCTAATGGAAGATGTAAAAGAGTATCTGCTATGAACACATAACACTAAATGTTATATCAGTGTTTAAACCCTATAGTGAAATAAAGTCATATGTCCAAGCTTAGCAGACAGCTCAACACACTATATTCCTGTAGCATAGCGTAGCGTGCAGTCTATACTGTTACTTGACTTACTCATCAGTAAACCACATGTTGTTCGTTCCTCTCCCTACATCATGAGCTCAGACCATGCAAACCTTTTTCCATGTCATCTTTGGAAAGCTGAGTTTCATCCATTGAAGCTCTGCAGATCATTGCACATAGCAGGGTTCTTGTCTCATTGGTTTCATCAGGCAGGTCCTTCTCTCCAGTCTGAGGTTCTATAATTCTGAAATTCAACAGAGAAAGTGTAGAGCAAAATGATCCTGTTTTGCAAGCAGTTTGATCTGAAAGGTTCTGACTTATCCTTGTGGATCGGAGATCTGGTTTCCCCTGGGGCCCGCATCTCCACTGTGATGAGAACCAGCTTAAGCAGACCTCAGCTTCCTGAGGCAGGGTAGAGAGGCAAAGAAGGCGAGGCAGAAGAGAAAAGGAGAGAATTCTGTGTGGCTCTGTGTTTTGTCTGTCCTCAACACAGAGGGGCTGGTGGTTGTCCAAAACCCTGTGACTTGCCCATGTGACTTGCCTGTGGAGGCCTTGGCTGAAACAGGGTGTTAGCAGAGATTCCCCGCTGAGTCCACAATCATCATGTCAAGATGAACAAAATGACACTAGTGTTCCCAATATCCAAAAAGAATTATCGAGAGGCATATGGGCACAACATGAGAGAAAATGATTTTGCCATTAAGTCTGACACGAATAGATGATTCCCCCTTTCAGATAAAAAGAGTCATACGCAGTGGTGGTCAAAAGTACACACATTTTGTCTTACTTAAGTACAAGTATAGATACTGCAGTTTATAAAAACACTCTGGTAACGCAAGTATGAAGTATCAACTAGACCACTTACTCAAGTAAAGTGAAAAATTATCTACTCCAAAAACTACTTAAGTAATAAAAAGTATAAAAGTGACCTATTAACAAAAAACAGCCCGCGTGTGCACTTGTATGAATTGAAAGCAAACATTTTATCGAACTATATTAAAAAAAATTCTCTTGAGGATAGGGCCAAGCCTGAGGGAGATCATGTTGGACTCCGCTCCATCTCCGATACGCTACTCCCTGTGGTTCCAACCATTCATACATTTCAACATCTTTTTCGAATCCCACATATGTGACATGGTAAATCAGAGCAATTCCACGTTATATATTGTCAGTGCCAGCCATGTAAAGCATTGAGAAAGTTCTACATATGTAGCGGAACACTATGGGTTCTCTCATTTTCCATCAGAACAGAATAGAAACATTCTATATGAGCATGATTACAACCAACATCTGTTGATAGTTCTTGCTGTGTAAATAGTGCAGACATTATAATGTGACACAGTTTTAACTTACAGGTACTAAAGGCCCATTCAGGTACCGGTCACGTTCGTGGCCTGCCACACTCCGAAGTTTCTGTCCGTGCACGTTTCTAAGCCGTTGACTCCTCATACCTCCGTCCAGTTGAGGTGCGCAATAAACCCAATTTCCTCTAGTGGTGGCGATCGCTAGGGTGCCAAATGATTCAGTCCTTGATCAAAACATGGCGATGGGTCCAGATGCGCGGCGATGATTCTGTTGGGCTTTTGCTCGTAACGCGAAAGAAAAAGTAAAAAACGAGAGTAGAACGGTGGGAACGAGAGGCCCATTGAATACAGTCGCCCCTTTTGAATGGGGAATTTTCAATATTGGTGTTGCCCTATAGCGGAGGTAATCGGATACACAACAGAGCTAGGCATTTCCAACTACTTCAGTGATGATTCCGACTCCCACTTTTGACAGTTGCCTTGAGGCACATTTCCCCCCGCATCCAACATGCCGCTTCCCACAGAGCACCGATTGGGAGGCACGCGCCTGGCCGTGACCTTACGGCATTTTTGGCTCCTGGGATTCCAGTCAAGCAAGGCCTACGCAGCCAGCTACAAACTGGGGATTCCACGGTTAGGGTGGGAGTGTGAAAAGGTAGTGTCAGCGCTCGTCCTAGGGAGGAACTGCGAGCGGGACTTTCAGAAGTACCCTGCAAGGTGATGATCTGGGAGGTGATCGACGTGAGTTCTGGCAGCAGGGCAGTTTCCAAATTGTACATTGGGGGCAATAGATGGGAAGCAAACTTATCGAGTGCAAGCGCCAGCCAACAGCGTGAAGTTGTTTTTTAATTATACAAAAGGGTTTATTATAGACTCTTGTATTGGTACTTTGATGACGCTTGCCTGACTGACGCGCGGGAGTTCTTTGCCCGCACAGATTTTTAGTGAGCGCACAACACGAGATCCGAGGTCTCCAGCTTCATCCTCCTTCAGCCTCATGCACCGTTGCCTGGGAATGGACTGACTGGAAGGCCCACAGTTGTTTTGTCGCCTGAAGAGGCCTTCCTCAAAAGCGCCTGAACCTGATGCGCGTCAATATCCAAGCAACGCAAACACATCTCATGACAACACAATGACATAAATTAACAATGAGACCTACTCTTGTAAAATTTCTCACATGAAATGTACATTGCGACACAGCATCTTCAACCCTCTAATTATATTATAATCTCTCATCATATCTATCTAATCAAAGTTCTACAGTTTTTCTCATATTCATTCTGTGTCTTTATCATCCCTTTTTCTACAGCGGTCCAGTCCACATCGAGCGACCAAAAGTGTATAACTTGCGGCACATATAACCAGGGCCCAGGCGCGCGGTGCGAGAACATGATACAACAACGCATTTCGAGCGTTTTAAGCAGCACCGTGTGGAAGGATCCTTGTGCGTGCCTAAGGAGTGCTGCATAGAACAGCGGCAAGCGACATAACAAGCGGCATGCCTCATCCTCCACAATTTCCTGAACGCACCACACGACCACACAGGATGACGAGGAGACACGATACCGCTAACATCCCCCACACCCACGTGCGACGAAGATGGCAACTGCCTACAGTCGAAGTGGAGAGATTAGGTCCAGGGTGACACCAACTTCCGGAGCTCTCGAGGCATACATACTGTCAGACAACTGTCTCGCAAGATGACTGGCTTTAAGAAAATCTTTAAAGAGCACTCTTTCCAAACACGACTAGCCAAGGTAGCAGGTGGATTCACGTGGCAAGAACAGGCACACGGAGCTCTCTACGTTGGGACCCTAGGACATCATTAGTTTGTTATTTATGTTTACTTAATTTTACACGCGCTACATTACAGCTTTGGGCCTGTTCTGCAAAAATATCGCCAATCAACATGTTTTTATTTAGCTAGATAGAAAGAGCGTAACATGTACATCGAACAATTAAAAATAAAGCACTACTATCAATCACAATCACACTGTGAAGCTTTTTCTTTTTTTATTTTTACAGTTCACATACAGAGCATGCCATCACAGACATAGTCAATGCCATGACCATCAAAACAGGTCAAATTTGAGAGCGAATATGAGAATATCTGTATCACATAACATCATATTACTAAACACATATATAATATTATCACATATATATAATCTTATATATAATATATAATATATATATATAGACACTATATAAACATATCATATTATATCATTATATTAGGATATAATACATATTAGATATAGTACTATATATATAAATAAATTATATATATATATTATATACTAAAATAACTTCAAGCATATATAATATATAAAAACATATAATATAAGTAAACAATAGATATATAACACTATATAAAATATATAATCTTAAAACATATACATAGATCTATGCTAAACATATATATATATTAAACACATATATATAGATATATAAAACAAATAGATTAATAAATCATATCTCACACATCTATACTCATTTAGTATTAACCTCAAAATAGATTTAACACATCTAATTATACAGTGCAGTCAAGGCTTTGTTATATTTTGTAAAAAAATAACCAATAAAATCCAAAGTGCAACCATAAACGGAGTGAAAGCAACAAACATCAGTGATATGTCAAACTCTCTCATCCATATAGGTCAGCATAAGGCGCGTATGGATCCCTTTTTGACCAAGGCCTTGCAAATACATTTGCACACACTCGAAGAAGCGCAAGATTAAGATTTGAACATTTAAGCTACATGATCCTACTGGAAATGTCTGGATAGAAATACTCTTTCTCTTGCTCGAGTACAATCGAGAATTCTCCCTAAGACATCGCGGCATCAAATAGGGTCGAATGTCCTCCAACAACCTCTTTTTTTATGTCCTATAGGCTAGTCTTATCTGGCAAAGGACTCTCTCGATCGCAGTCGACACAGAGGTAGTTGTCCACAATGGCTGTGAAGATGGTGATCTGTATGCTGCGTCTGCTTGCTGCTGCTGCAGGTGGTTGAGTGTAGCAGGGGATTACACTGCAATAGATCTCACCCATGTCAGTCATCTTACTTGACACTCTTTACATCATCTGTGTACAAATAAAACACGTTACAGACTGTCCCATTAATGAAGCTACCTAAAAAAAAAGGGCCAACCACACGACGCGATTAATCTTAAGAGGCAAGTCATATCAAAACTTGAGAAAAGGGGGGTACGAAACAAAATTATTACAAAACAGCACTCACTTCCCGCAAGTTAGATGGAAACATTGCTCACAGTGGCTCGATACGAGAATATAGAGGGCTACAAGCCCCACACCAGGCCGTTTTCTATAAAATTGGAGGGCCTGCTGCAGACATCCCCAGTTTGTCAGCCATCGCCGCTTTTTTTACCTCACGCACAGCTAAATATTGGGTGCGCACATAGCTCTCCCTAATCTTCTCGACGAGCCCACTTGGCCTTTGACAGAACAACCTCACTAGTGATGCCCAGAGCCTCGCGCGATCTTCTTATCCTTGAAGAGCGTTATTATATAAACTTTCATTTTTCGTATTTGTCCATTGCACCGCCGGACACTACAACATCAGTATAGCGACACATAGTGGATTAGTTGGACTTAGGACAATGCTCCTAGTACAGTCGTTTCTTCGCCGGAATCCCGCACATTGTTTAAAGCCCAAAACATTCTAACCATTCTTTGTGATTCATTGTTGAGCATTTTGTACAAAAACTTCAATTAAGCGCCCCACCGTTCTTCCGGTAGTATTTGCTCACGTAATGTTCCTGTTTCGGACGTAAGCGTAAGCTCCCAACTTTCGTGTCAAGTAAGGACGAAAACGACGTTATAACCGACGATGAAACTACTCACACACGTCTCCGCTCTTATACGTGAGGCATATGAATGGCCTTAAGTCAAATCACATTTGCTTCTTAATTCCCCTCATCTCCTATATGACTCTAACCTATGAAATCAGGTAGTACACTTCACAATGGATCAAAGGTAATCATGTCATTATAGTCAAAATCATAGAGAAGCTGGTGGATTGAACCAGAGACATCATACATGCAAGCATGCGCTTTTTCTAACACTGTAGCTACATCCCCAATGTAATTAACTGATATAATATGTAAAAAAACAGCGCGCTATCACTAATGCGCTACTCTTATTAGAGGTATGAATTACATCCCTCCATGTAAAAGCCTTCCTTGATAAATGTGTGAACAACAGAGTGCTATCGCTATGTCACTTACTGTAATGTGAATAACCACTGAATTCTGTACTATTTAGGAATAGCAAGTCAACCAGAGATCTCCCATAATTTCACATACTATTTCTAATGATTCTATATGAATTCAGAGCCACTGCGTAAGTGATCAGAGGAATCTGTTAGATATTAAAAGCAGTGGATGATGCTGGGGACTGAACCCAGGACCTCAATAACATCAAAGCATGCGCACCTACCACTGAGCGACATCCCCTTCTCTCTACAGATGGATTCAAACGAATGTGAAACACTGCGTAGTGGCTAACGCTATGCGCCATTAATAATCGGTCCTACTGGCAAAAACACTATTATGTTGGTTTTCCTGTAGTATACGGAATAACACTTGACTCTTGCTACGTGGAATAGCAATGAAACCACCCTTGTATCTTCCATTTTGATCTCTTCGTAGTCGGATAGGATCCAATCCAAGTGACCAGAAGAATTTTCTCCCTGCTCTGACCTCTACTGTAAAAAAAAAGAAAAAAAAAAAAAAATCACACACAACTGTTTTGTTAAACTCAGTGATTACAGATATTTATTCCAGGTGTCCTTTTTTTGGCTTTTTCAATAAACTATTTATGAGTGTTTTAATTTATCTATGTTCAGTTCTATTCCGATTTTATACTTCTGATCTTTAAGATGTTTATTGGCGATCACAGAATGGGGCGGGTTAAAATATCATATTTAATCGGGGGGGGGAGATATTTGTTTCGGCTGATATATACTGTTTTATGACACACAGCCCTTATTGCTGTAATTAGAACAATAAATTAAAGATTGATTCCAGCATAACCATGGACAAACAGTTAATTCTGCACATACAGGAATAAATTCACCACAACTTCTGTCAAAATATAAGAGTTTATTAACAAAAATCATTCAGCTCCAAGTCAACATATTTCCTAGTTTAACACTCTCAACTAAAGTGTAGTAAAACTCAACTAAACTAAACTAACTACTAATGTACAAAGAAGGAAGGGAACATGGTTTAAAACATCATTACATGTTAAGAGTGGATTTTTTGTTTTGAAACCAAAGTTTATCTGGAAGAATTTGGGGATATGATCAATTAGCTTTTCACTAATTTTATAGAAATTGGATTTTTTCAGACCAATTCACAATGCAAATCGCATGAGGTGAATAAAACATTATTTGGCCAAATAATGTTGTTTATTGATATAGTGATTTTCTTAATCAAGAACCACATCCTTTTAGTTTAAATGATTCTTACGCCTCTTGAAATAGCTAGCAATGAATAGACATCAGGATTCCAACTAAATGACTCTTGTCATACTTGCTAATGTGAAATTAATGAGTATCATAGGAACACATGAACACTAATTATATCAGTGTATTAAACCCCTTTAGTGAAATAAAGCTTGTCCAAGCTTCAGCAACAGCTCACTCACTTATTTCCTTTCTAGCATAGCGTAGCACTCATTCTATTCTGTTAGCGCTTTTACATTACTCATCTCGGTAAACCATGTGCTGTTTCGTTCTCTCCCTAATCATTGCCAGTTACTGCACACCTTTTTCATGAGTCCATTTGGAGAAAGCTTCTGAGTTATCTACTCCTCTTCTACTTTGCTTCTCTGTTACAGATAGTAATCTAATCAAATCACTTGCTTCTTAATTCACCTATCACTAATGAAGATACCATGTAATCAGGAGAGTCACTGCAATGATACAGAGGAATAGTTGAAATTAAAAACACTTGGAGATGTCTGGGGATTAAACTCTAAGACATCATACACATGCATAAGTCATGCTCTCTACCACTGAAGGACGTTACATCCCCATTGTAACTTATCTATTAACAAATATTGTACCAAAGAACATAAGCGCTATCTAACTATGATCTACTCTTATAGAGGTATGAGTTAGAGTGCTATGGCTATGTGCTACTTTTTTGTGCTACTGTAGAATGGAATAACACTGAATTGTTATTTGGAATAGCAATGAAACAGAGATCTCCCTTAATTTACATAATTTCTAATGATTATTATGAATCACGAGTCACTTTAATGATCAGAGAAATGTGTTGATATTAAAAGCATGGAGATGCTGGGGACTGAACCCAGGACCTCATACATGCAAAGCATGCGCTCTACCACTGAGCTACATCCCCTCATGTAGATGGATTCAACGAAATGTGTAAAGGCTCGAGTGCTAACGCTATGCGCCATTAATATGGTCCACTGGCAAAGTCTTATTATGTTGGTTTTCCTGTAGTATGGAATAACACTGACTTGCTATTTGAAATAGCAATGAAACCTCCCTTGTATCTTCCATTGTATCTCTTCGTAGTCGGTAGGATCCAATCCAAGTGACCAGAAGAATTTTCTCCCTGCTCTGACCTCTACGTATCACACCCAACTGTTTTGTTAAACTCAGTGATACAGAATATTTATTCCAGGTGTCCTTTTTTTTTTGCTTTTTCAATAAACTATTTATGAGTGTTGTATTTTAATGTTCAGTTCTATTCCCAGCCAGCTGGGAATTTATACTTCTGATACTTTAAGATGTTTATTGCGATCCCTGAAATGGGGCGGGTTAAAATATCTTATTTAATCAGATATTGTTTCAGCTGTTATATACTGTTTATGACACACAGCCCTATTGGCTGTACGTTAGAACAATAAATGAAAGAGTGATTCCAGCTCTAATCATTGTCAAACAGTTAATTCTGCACATACATGGAATAAATTCACCACAACTTCTGTTCAAAATAAAGGAGTTAATTAACAAAAATCATTCAGCTCCAAGTCAAACATATTTCAGTTTAACACTCTCAACTAAGTCTAGTAAAACTCAACTAAACTAAACTAACTACTATGTAGAAAGAGGAAGGGAAACATGGTTGAAAACCATATTACAGTTTAAGATGGATTTTGTGTTTGAAACCAAAGTTTATCTGGAATAATTTTGGATATGATCAAATTAGCTTTTCACTAATTTTAAAGAAATTGGAATGTTTTCAGACCAATTCACAATGCAAATCCATGAGGTGAATAAAACATTATTTGGCCAAATAATGTTTTATTGAGTGATTTGCTTAATCAAGAACCAACAACCTTTAGTTAAATGATTCTTTACCCTCTTTGAAATAGCTAGCAGTGAATAGACATCAGGATTCCACTAAATGACTCTTGGTCATACTTGCTAATGGAAATGTAATGAGTATCTGAGGAACACATGAACACTAATGTTATATCAGTGTTTAAACCCTTAGTGAAATAAAGCTTGTCCAAGCTTCAGCAACAGCTCAACACATATTCCTGTAGCATAGCGTAGCGTGCAGTCTATTCTGTTAGCTTGACTTTACTCATCAGTAAACACATGTTGTTCGTTCTGTCCCTAATCATGCCAGACCTGCAAACCTTTTTCCATGTCCATTTGGAAAGCTTGAGTTACATCCTCTCTCTGTTTCTCTGTTTCATTGTATCTAAGTCAAATCACTTTGCTTCTTAATTCACCTTATCTCTAATGATTACCATGAATCAGGAGTCACTGCAATGATCAGAGGAATATGTTGATATTAAAAGCATGGAGATGCTGGGGATTAAACCTAGGACATCATACATGCAAAGCATGCGCTCTACCACTGAGCTACATCCCCATGTAATTATCTATTAAAATATGTAAAAAACAGAGCGCTATAACTATGATCTACTCTTATAGAGGTATGAGTTAGAGTGCTATGGCTATGTGCTACTTTTTTGTGCTACTGTAGAATGGAATAACACTGAATTGTTATTTGGAATAGCAATGAAACAGAGATCTCCCTTAATTTACATAATTTCTAATGATTATTATGAATCACGAGTCACTTTAATGATCAGAGAAATGTGTTGATATTAAAAGCATGGAGATGCTGGGGACTGAACCCAGGACCTCATACATGCAAAGCATGCGCTCTACCACTGAGCTACATCCCCTCATGTAGATGGATTCAACGAAATGTGTAAACGATCGAGTGCTAACGCTATGCGCCATTAATATGGTCCACTGGCAAAGTCTTATTATGTTGGTTTTCCTGTAGTATGGAATAACACTGACTTGCTATTTGGAATAGCAATGAAACCTCCCTTGTATCTTCCATTGTATCTCTTCGTAGTCGGTAGGATCCAATCCAAGTGACCAGAAGAATTTTCTCCCTGCTCTGACCTCTACGTATCACACCCAACTGTTTTGTTAAACTCAGTGATACAGAATATTTTTTCCAGGTGTCCTTTTTTTTTTGCTTTTTCAATAAACTATTTATGAGTGTTGTAATTTAATGTTCAGTTCTATTCGATTTTATACTTCTGATACTTTAAGATGTTTATTGCGATCCCTGAAATGGGGCGGGTTAAAATATCTTATTTAATCAGATATTGTTTCGGCTGTTATATACTGTTTATGACACACAGCCCTATTGGCTGTACGTTAGAACAATAAATGAAAGAGTGATTCCAGCTCTAATCATTGTCAAACAGTTAATTCTGCACATACATGGAATAAATTCACCACAACTTCTGTTCAAAATATAAGAGTTTATTAACAAAAATCATTCAGCTCCAAGTCAAACATATTTCAGTTTAACACTCTCAACTAAGTCTAGTAAAACTAAACTAAACTAACTACTATGTAGAAAGAGGAAGGGAAACATGGTTGAAAACCATATTACAGTTTAAGATGGATTTTGTGTTTGAAACCAAAGTTTATCTGGAATAATTTTGGATATGATCAAATTAGCTTTTCACTAATTTTATAGAAATTGGAATGTTTTCAGACCAATTCACAATGCAAATCCATGAGGTTATTTGGCCAAATAATGTTTTATTGAGTGATTTGCTTAATCAAGAACCAACAACCTTTAGTTAAATGATTCTTTACCCTCTTTGAAATAGCTAGCAGTGAATAGACATCAGGATTCCACTAAATGACTCTTGGTCATACTTGCTAATGGAAATGTAATGAGTATCTGAGGAACACATGAACACTAATGTTATATCAGTGTTTAAACCCTTAGTGAAATAAAGCTTGTCCAAGCTTCAGCAACAGCTCAACACATATTCCTGTAGCATAGCGTAGCGTGCAGTCTATTCTGTTAGCTTGACTTTACTCATCAGTAAACACATGTTGTTCGTTCTGTCCCTAATCATGCCAGACCTGCAAACCTTTTTCCATGTCCATTTGGAAAGCTTGAGTTACATCCTCTCTCTGTTTCTCTGTTTCATTGTATCTAAGTCAAATCACTTTGCTTCTTAATTCATACTAATGATTATTATGAATCAGGAGTCACTGCAATGATCAGAGGAATGTGTTGATATTAAAAGCATGGAGATGCTGGGGACTGAACCCAGGACATCATACATGCTAAGCATGCGCTCTAGCACTGAGCTACATCCCCTCACGTAGATGGTTTCAACGAAATGTGTAAACACTCGAGTGCTAACGCTATGCGCCATTAATATGGTCCACTGGCAAAATCTTATTATGTTGGTTTTCCTGTAGTATGGAATAACACTGACTTGCTTTTGGGAATAGCAATGAAACCTCCCTTGTATCGTCCATTGTATCTCTTCGTAGTCGGTAGGATCCAATTTGGGATATAATCAAATTAGCTTTTCACTAATTTTAAAGAAATTGGAATGTTTTCAGACCAATTCACAATGCAAATCCATGAGGTGAATAAAACATTATTTGGCCAAATAATGTTTTATTGAATGATTTGCTTAATCAAGAACCAGCAACCTTTATGTGACCAGCAGAGGAGGTAGATCTTTTTAGGCAAGACGCACCAGAGCACGGAGTAGTCTCCAATGATTTATTAACAAATTTCATTAAAACATTTTTCTTTTAAAACATGGCCTCGGGCCCACTACTCAGCCCCCAGAAGGAAAAGGCATCAAAAATAAGGACAATTTAGATTATTCCCAAAAAATGAATGAACAAACAAATCATGCAATGCAAAAGAAAACAAATTAGTAAATCAAAACAAAGGAAAGTAAACAAATTAGTAATTTAAATTATAAGCAAACAAACGGCAAAGAAAAGAACACAACCACTGCAAACGATGGGACAAACTGTCGTCGTCCGACTTCTTTTCACGGGGCCAGAGGAGTCGTGCCCCGCTCGTTCCGCCAGCCCAAGCGTCAGCAGGCTCCGCCGAGAGCGGCCCCAACAAAACCGACAGGACAAGACAAGACAGCAGGAGCGTCCAAGCGCTGCAACTCCGGAAGAATCCTAAATTAGAAAACTCGTCAACGGTGGATTCAGGTAAGAGTAAATTAAATTCTAAACCAGTAGCTTACCCAGGTGTGGTGACACAGCCGACCAGGGAGGGAGCGGATCAGCAGGCGAGGGGCCGGATGGAAGCCGCTCGCCGCACCAACCTCCAACTGCAGCCGCCAACGCCAGCTGCGCAACGCTGCAGAAACGCACGGCAGGTATTGCACCAGAACCCGACAACAATCCCCAGCCCAGATGGCAAAATGGCACTTACTATTTTGGATGAGTGGATCGAGCACACCAGCCACTCGGGCAGCCGACACACGGTAAGGAAACAAAGCACACGCACCTCGCAGCGGACTGCTCAGCTTTAAAGCTATCTGCCCCGCACCCCAATCAGTCACTACACCTGGTGTGTGTAGTTGCGAGGGCGGAACACCATCCCACCACATTTAGTTAAATGATTCTTTACCCTCTTTGAAATAGCTAGCAGTGAATAGACATCAGGATTCCACTAAATGACTCTTGGTCATACTTGCTAATGGAAATGTAATGAGTGTCTGAGGAACACATGAACACTAATGTTATATCAGTGTTTAAACCCTTAGTGAAATAAAGCTTGTCCAAGCTTCAGCAACAGCTCAACACATATTCCTGTAGCATAGCGTAGCGTGCAGTCTATTCTGTTAGCTTGACTTTACTCATCAGTAAACACATGTTGTTTGTTCTGTCCCTAATCATGCCAGACCTGCAAACCTTTTTCCATGTTCATTTGGAAAGCTTGAGTTTCATCCATTTGCAGCTCTGCAGTCACTGCACAGCAGGGGTTCTTTGTCTCAGTGGTTCATCAGGCACAACTTAAAGTATAAAAGTATAAAGTGACCTTTAAAAAAACAGCCAGATGGCTCTGTATAAATTGAAAGCAAAATTTTTTGACTATTTAAAAAAATTCTCTGAGATAGGGCCAAGAATGAGGGAGGTCATGTTGGTCTCCGTCTCCATCTCCCGATACGCTCTCGCCTGTGTCCAACCTTTCAGACATTTCAACATCTTTTTCTGAATCCCACATTGTAGCATGGTATAGACAATTCACGTTTATGTAGTTAGTGCCAGCCATGTTAAAGCATTTAGAAAGTTCTACATATGTAAGAAACTATGGGTTCTGTCATTTGCACAGAAGAATAGAATACATTTTATTGCATGATAAGCAACATCTGTGGTTCTGCTGTTAATTTGCAACATTATTATGTGAGACAGTTTATCTTGCATGGTATCTAAGTCAAATCACATTTGCTTCTTAATTCACCTTATCTCTAATGATTACCATGAATCAGGAGTCACTGCAATGATCAGAGGAATATGTTGATATTAAAACCCTGGAGATGCTGGGGATTGAACCCAGGACATCATACACGCAAAGCATGCGCTCTACCACTGAGCTACATCCCCATGTAATTATCTAATAAAATATGTAAAAAACAGAGTGCTATCGCTATGTGCTACTTTTTTGTGCTACTGTAGTATGGAATAACACTGAATTGTTATTTGGAATAGCAATGAAACAGAGATCTCCCTTAATTTACATAATTTCTAATGATTATTATGAATCACGAGTCACTTTAATGATCAGAGAAATGTGTTGATATTAAAAGCATGGAGATGCTGGGGACTGAACCCAGGACCTCATACATGCAAAGAATGCGCTCTACCACTGAGCTACATCCCTTCATGTAGATGGATTCAACGAAATGTGTAAACACTTGAGTTCTAACGCTATGCTCCATTAATACGGTCCACTGGCAAGATCTTATTATGTTGGTTTTCCTGTAGTATGGAATAACACTGACTTGCTATTGGGAATAGCAATGAAACCTCCCTTGTATCGTCCATTGTATCTCTTCGTAGTCGGTAGGATCCAATTTGGGATATGATCAAATTAGCTTTTCACTAATTTTAAAGAAATTGGAAAGTTTTCAGATCAATTCACAATGCAAATCCATGAGGTGAATAAAACATTATTTGGCCAAATAATGCTTTATTGAGTGATTTGCTTAATCAAGAACCAGCAACCTTTAGTTAAATGATTCTTTACCCTCTTTGAAATAGCTAGCATAGACATCATACATGCAAAGCATGCGCTCTACCACTGAGCTACATCCCCATGTAATTATCTGATAAAATATGTAAAAAAACAGAGCGCTATCACTATGCTCTACTCTTATAGAGGTATGAATTACATCCCTCCATGTAAAGCTCCTTGATAAAATGTGTGAACAACAGAGTGCTATGGCTATGTGCTACTTCTTTGTGCTACTGTAGTATGGAATAACACTGAATTGTTATTTGGAATAGCAATGAAACAGAGATCTCCCTTAATTCACATAATTTCTAATGATTATTATGAATCAGGAGTCACTGTAATGATCAGAGGAATGTGTTGATATTAAAAGCATGGAGATGCTGGGGACTGAACCCAGGACCTCATACATGCAAAGCATGCGCTCTACCACTGAGCTACATCCCCTCATGTAGATGGATTCAACGAAATATGTAAACGTTCGAGTGCTAACGCTATGCGCCATTAAAGGAGAAGTTCGTTTTTTTACACTTTAAGCCCATTTTCTGTAGTGTCCAGGATGAAATCGAATGATCGACACCAAAAGTTTGACAATTGCTCCTGTCTCTGCTTTTTGGCTCATTTAGAATCCCCCCCTGGCTGCTTCAGAATGGCTTGCATAGAGCATGTCCGATAATGTCCTTAAAACAACCTTAAACGTTCTTTTTTTAAAATATGCTACTCACCGTGTCGTCAGCGCTGTTCAATGACGTTCCAAAAAAAGTTTCGTAAAGAAAAAACATTCCTGTAGTGTTTTATTTAGCATTTTGTAAATCCCATTGAGTTCTGCAGGAATAGTCAATATTCCCCTGCCACCGGAAACGGAAATGGGGCCTGTTTACACAGTTGTAGTCTTTTCGCTTCACTCTGTGTACTCCGACGTCGAGAATCAAGAATCCACCTTTCGTATTCCATTTTCAGAGTTTTTTAAAGTGTTTAACAGAGACGTTAGCACCTCGACGTCGGAGTACACAGAGTGAAGCGAAAAGACTACAACTGTGTAAACAGGCCCCATTTCCGTTTCCGGTGGCAGCGGAATATTGACTATTCCTACAGAACTCAATGGGATTTACAAAATACTAAATAAAACACTACAGGAACGTTTTTTCTTTACGAAACTTTTTTTGGAACGTCATTGAACAGCGCTGACGACCCGGTGAGTAGCATATTTAAAAAAAGAACGTTTAAGGTTGTTTTAAGGACATTATCGGACATGCACTATGCAAGCCATTCTAAAGCAGCCAGGGGGTGATTCTAAATGAGCCAAAAAGCAGAGACAGGACCAATTGTCAAACTTTTGGTGTCGATCATTCGATTTCATCCTGGACACTACAGAAAATGGGCTTAAAGTGTAAAAAACCGAACTTCTCCTTTAATATGGTCCACTGGCAAAATCTTATTATGTTGGTTTTCCTGTAGTATGGAATAACACTGACTTGCTATTTGGAATAGCAATGAAACCTCCCTTGTATCTTCCATTGTATCTCTTCGTAGTCGGTAGGATCCAATCCAAGTGACCAGAATAATTTTCTTCCTGCTCTGACCTCTACGTATCACACCCAACTGTTTTGTTAAACTCAGTGATACAGAATATTTATCCCAGGTGTCCTTTTGTTTTTTTTTTTGCTTTTTCAATAAACTATTTATGAGTGTTGTAATTTAATGTTCAGTTCTATTCGATTTTATACGTCTGATACTTTAAGATCTTTATTGCGATCCCTGAAATGGGACGGGTTAAAATATCTTATTTAATCAGATATTGTTTCGGCTGTTATATTATTCCTAAATTATTCCAGATAAACCAAAGTTTATCTGGAATAATTTAGGATATGATCAAATTAGCTTTTCACTAATTTTAAAGAAATTGGAATGTTTTCAGACCAATTCACAATGCAAATCCATGAGGTGAATAAAACATTATTTGGCCAAATAATGTTTTATTGAATGATTTGCTTAATCAAGAACCAACAACCTTTAGTTAAATGATTCTTTACCCTCTTTGAAATAGCTAGCAGTGAATAGACATCAGGATTCCACTAAATGATTCTTGGTCATACTTGCTAATGGAAATGTAATGAGTATCAGAGGAACACATGAACACTAATGTTATATCAGTGTTTAAACCCTTAGTGAAATAAAGCTTGTCCAAGCTTCAGCAACAGCTCAACACATATTTCTGTAGCCAGTGTTAGGAAAGTTCTCTTTCTACAAGAACTAGTTCAAAGTTCAGTTCACACATTTTAAAATGAACTAGTTCAGTTCATAGTTCATAATTCAAAATTTTGAACTAAGTTCACAGTTCCAAAAAATGAACTAGTTCATAGTTCTTTTTTTTATATATATATATTGCTCAATTATACGGAGCCCCTCTGACATGGTCAAAAAAAAAAAATTTAATTGTGGCCACAAAGTAGTATTTCGTGCGCACGTTATACTTATTGCGTGGCCACGAAGTAGTAGCTATTTCGTGCGCATGAAATACTACTTCGTGGCCACAATTAAAAATTTTTTTTGACCATGTCATCAGAGGGGTTCCGTACAATTACACCATAGCCTACTGTAGAACCACAGACAGCAATTATTTTATCAGTTGTAACACTGAAACTGTGCATCAGATTTCATCTTCATATCCAGTTTTGAATCCTTATCCAACCAGGGTTTACATTAGCATTGAGAGGACAGCATTTCCCCATTGTTGCTTTAATGCTTTGTTGCTGTCCATTCACTTCACACTAGTAGCAGCTGCAGCGTTCACCCCTACAGTATATTCTCAAAAACATCAGGAAAAATGTGCTGCTTGAATGGTCTTTTTTATGAGGAATTATTAAAAGAAAAACAGGAAAATAGTCTTTAAGGTGCAAATGTTTTTTTAATTTTAATATTTTTTCAATTTGAAATTCCATTTCAGTACATACTAAAAAGGAATCCTGGAATCCTGGAAAATTATACCAGGCAGGTTTACATGAATAGTAAATCCCTCAAGAACATTTTACTAACACAAACTGAGGGACCAGGCTGAGGTAGGAATTTAAGGTTACTGAAGTGCAGATTTTTTTACTGAAAGCCGGCGGGCAAAGTTTGCAGAGAAATGTAAGATTGTTGCCATCATCCTCACCAACCACCTGGTCATAAAACTGTTTTAAGTGATCATACTGCTGCTTTGTCGCATCCACGGTCGCCTCCATGCTGCTGTGGCTTCCACGCTGCATTTTGTTTTGATGACGCACGCGGCTGTAGGCTACGACACTGGTAGCTGGTGTTGCCAGATTGGGTGTTTTTTTTTTACATATTAAGGCCTGTTTACGGTGTGATTTAGCCGGGGTTTCGCCTGGAGGGCTCTATAGAAATCTGGCAACCTATTGAACGGAGTTGAACTGAGAGAGCGTGCCGTTCACAGACACCAGGGGGCGACAGTGGCGTTGGATGGAGGAGTTTGCCCTGTAATCGAAGGGTTGACGGTTCAAGCCCCGACTCCGACTTTCATTGTTGTTGTGTCCTTGGGCAAGACACTTCACCTGCATTGTCTACTGATGGTGGTCAGAGGGCCCGGTGGCGCCAGTGTACGGCAGCCTCGCTTCTGTCAGTAAGCCCCAGGGCAGCTGTGGCTACAGTGTAGCTTGCCACCATCAGTGTGTGAGTGTGTGTGTGAATGGGTGAATGAATGTAGTGTAAAGCGCTTTGGTCAAGTCTCCTAACTTGAATAAAGGTGCTATATAAGTACATGCCATTTACCAGAATGAATGAGTTCCCAATAACATTCATCAGGCAGTAATACAGTACGTTCAGTTCACGTTTGCCCAAAATATGAACGAGTTCATGAACTTTCGTTCAATGAACGCGTTCAGGCACAACACTGCCTGTAGCGTAGCATAGCGTAGCGTGCAGTCTATTCTGTTAGCTTGACTTTACTCATCAGTAAACACAGGTTGTTTGTTCTCTCCCTAATCATGCCAGACCTGCAAACCTTTTTCCATGTCCATTTTGAAAGCTTGAGTTTCATCCATTTGCAGCTCTGCAGTCATTGCACAGCAGGGGTTCTTTGTCTCAGTGGTTCATCAGGCAGTCCTTCTCTCCAGTCTGGTTCTATAAGTTCTGAAATTCAAGAGAAATGTGTTGCAAAATGTCTGTTTTGCAGCAGTTTGATTCTGAAAGGTTCTGACTTATCCTTGATGGTTCTGGAGATCTGGTTCCCCTGGGGCCCGCATCTCCACTGTGATGGAGAACCAGCTTAAGCAGACCTCAGCTTCCTGGGCAGGGTAGAGGAGGCAAAGAAGGCAGGAGCAGAAGAGAAAAGAGAGAGAATTCTGTGTGCTCTGTGGTTTTGTCTGTCCTCACACAGAGGGGGCTGGTGGTTGGTCAAACCTCTGTGACTTGCCATGTGACTTGCCTGTGGAGGCCTTGGCTGAAACAGGGTTGTTGCAGAGATTCCCCAGCTGATTCCACTTCATCATGTAAAGATGAAATATGGACACTGGTTCCCAATATCCAAAAAGTATGATCATGGCATATGGCACAACATGAGTGAAAATGACTTTTGCTTAAGTCTGACACAGAATAGATGATTCCCCCTTTTCATTAAAATGAGTCATAAGCAGTGGTGTCAAAAGTACACACATTTGTTACTTAAGTAGAAGTATAGATACTGCAGTTTAAAAACACTCTGGTAAAAGTTGAAGTATCAACTTGACCTCTTTACTCAAGTAAAAGTGAAAAAGTATCTACTCCAAAAACTACTTAAAGTATAAAAGTATAAAGTGACCTTTAACAAAAAACAGCCAGATGGCACTGTATGAATTGAAAGCAAAATTTTTCGACTATTTAAAAAAATTCTTTGAGATAGGGCCAAGGATGAGGGAGGTCATGTTGGTCTCCGTCTCCATCTCCCGATACGCTCTCGCCTATGTCCAACCTTTCAGACATTTCAACATCTTTTTCTGAATCCCACATTGTAGCATGGTATAGACAATTCACGTTTATATTGTTAGTGCCAGCCATGTTAAAGCATTGAGAAAGTTCTACATATGTACGAAACTATGGGTTCTGTCATTTGCACAGAAGAATAGAAAACATTCTATTGCATGATAACCAACATCTGTGGTTCTGCTGTTAATTTGCAACATTATTATGTGACACAGTTTATCTTACATGGTATCTAAAGGCCCATTCATACCTCACGTTTGGCCTGCACATCCGTATTTCTGTCCGTACGTTCTATCCGTTGACTCCTTCATACCTCCGTCCGTTGAGGTGCGCAATAACCCATATTTCCTCTAGGTGGCAGTGCTGGGCGCCAATGATTCGTCATTGATCAAAACATGGCGATGGTCCAAGACCTGATTCTGTTGCATTTGCTCCGTAAGCGAAAGAAAAGTAAAAAACGAGATCGACGGTGGAACGTGAGGCCATTGAATATCAGTCGCCCTTTTGATGGGGAATTTTGCAATTTGGTGTTGCCTATGCGGGAGATGGATGACGAGCGGCATTTCCAATACTTCAGGATGTCCGCTCCCACTTTTGACAGGTTGCTGAGGCACATTTCCCCCCGCATCCAACATGCCGCTTCCCACAGAGCACCGATTGGGGAGGCAGAGCGCCTGGCCGTGACCTTACGGTTTTTGGCTTCTGGGATCAGTCAACAAGCCCTGGCAGCCAGCTACAAACTGGGGATCTCCACGGTTAGTGGGATTGTGAAAGAGGTGTGTCGCGCTCTCTGGGAGGAACTGCGAGCGGACTTCATGAAGTACCCTCAAGGTGATGACTGGGAGGTGATCCGACGTGAGTTCTGGCAGCAGTGGCAGTTTCCAAATTGTATTGGGGCAATAGATGGGAAGCACGTTCGAGTGCAAGCGCCAGCCAACAGCGGAAGTTGTTTTTTTAATTACAAAGGGTTTTTTAGCTTTGTTTTGATGGCTGCCTGTGACGCGCG
This sequence comes from Cyprinodon tularosa, assembly GCF_016077235.1. Taxonomy (NCBI): domain Eukaryota; kingdom Metazoa; phylum Chordata; class Actinopteri; order Cyprinodontiformes; family Cyprinodontidae; genus Cyprinodon; species Cyprinodon tularosa. The sequence continues at coordinate 202,212 of NW_024037865.1, forward strand.
GAGTTTTTGCCCGCACAGATTTTGGCGCACAACTGTTCCGAGGTCAGCTTCCCCTTCCACCTCATGCACCGTTGCCTGGAATGGATATCTGGACCCCACCAGTGTTTGTCGCTGATGAGGCCTTTCCTCAAAAGGTGAACCTGATGCGTCCATATCCAGGTAAGCAAACACATCTCATGAATGAATGAATAAATTAATGACTACCTTGTAATATTTCACATGAAATTACATTGACACAGCAGCTTCAACACTTAATTATATTATAATCTCATCATATGACTAATAAAGTTTGTTTCTAATAATGCATTCTGTTCTTTATATCCTGTTTTACAGGTCCAGTCCTATCAGAGGACCAGAAAGTGTATAACTTGCGGCACTCCAGGGCCAGGCGGGTCATTGAAAACGCTTTCGGCGTTTTAGCAGCCCGGTGGAGGATCCTTGGGCGTGCTATGGAGTGCTGCATAGAAACAGCGGAGGACATAACTAAGGCATGCCTCATCCTCCACAATTTCCTTGCAGCCAACGACCAAGGTTTGACGGAGACTGACCGCTACATCCCCCACACCATGTGCGACAGAGATGGCACGCCTGGTGAATGGAGAGAGTTGGTCCAGGGTGACACCAACTTCCGGAGCTCTCGAGCATATACTGCTGCAAGGGCTACGCAAGATGGACTGGCTGTAAGAGAAATCTTTAAAGAGTTCTTCCAAACAGACCAGGGCATGATTCACTGGCAAGAACAGCACGTCCAACGTGGGACCCTAGGTCATCATTAGTTTGTTTATTTGTTTATTAATTTGTTAATTGGCTGTTAAAAATCAAAATCAACATGTTTTTTTTAGTAGTAGTAGTAACATGTACATCGAACAATAAAAAAACTCACATCAATCACAATCACTGAAGTTTTTTTTTTAATATTTAAGTGCAAAACAGTGCTGCATAAAGACATTGCATGCCATGACCTCAAACAGGTCAAATTTGAGAGAATAAGAGAATACTGTAACATTATATATATAAACATATATATATAAACATATATATATATATATATATATATATATATATATATATATATATATATATATATATATATATATATATATATATATATATATATATAGATATATATATATATATATATATATATATATATATATATATATAAACATATATATATATAAACATATATATATATAAACATATAGATATATAAACATATATATAGATATATAAACATATATAGATATATAAACATATATATATATAAACATATATATAGATATATAAACATATAGATATATAAACATAAACACATCTATACTCATTAGTTTAACTAAAATAATTTAACATATCTAATTAAACAGAGCAGTCAAGGGTTGTTATATTTTGTAAAAAAATAACAATAAAATGCCAAAGTGCAACAAAACGGGTGAAGATAGACATCAGTGATATGTCAAACATATCAATAGGTCAGCATAAGGCGCTGTATGTCCTTTACCAAGGCCTTGGCATCATTCTCAGGAAGCTCAAGTAAGAATTGATTTAAGTATGCAGTGAATGCTGTAAATACATTCTTGCTCTCATCGAGCTTCCTAAGAATGGCGGCATCAATAGGGTCGATGTCCTCAGCAGACCTCTTTTTTTTCCTCTGGCCTAGTCTTGGCAAAGGACTCTCTGAGGGTGGAACAGAGGAGGTTCCACAGGCTGGAAGAGGTGATGATGCTGCTGCTGCTGCTGCTGCAGGTGTTGGTGGAGGGGAGTCACTGCATGTCTCACCCATGTCATCATCTTCTTGACACTACAAATGTGTACAAAACGTTACAGACTGTCATTAATTAACTCTAAAAAAAAAAGGACAACCACACTGAAATTATCTTAAGAGGCTAGTCATTAAAACTTGAGAAAAAGGGGGGTACGAAACAAAATTATTACAAAACAGAACTTACCGCATTAGATGGAAAATTGCTCACAGTGGCTCGGTGAGAAATATAGGGGCTCAGCCACACCAGGCGTTGTAAAATTGGAGGGCCTGCTGCAGACATCCCGTTTGCGCCATCGCCGCTTTTTTTACCTGTCACTTTATTATGGGTGCGCACATAGCGCTCCCTAATTGCGGCCCACTTGGCCTTTGCGACATCCCCTGTGATGCCCAGAGCCTCGCCGATTTCCTGAAAGCTATTTATAATTTTTTGTTTGTCCCTGTGCCCCGGACACGACACATCGTATAGATGTGGATAGTTGCGGACAAGCTCCGACAGTCGTTCCTCGAATCCCGCCATTGTTTAAAGCCCAAAATTCTAACCTTCTTTGTGATTTTGTTGACATTTTGTACTAAAAACTCAATAGCGCCCCCACCGTTTCCGGTAGTATTGCTCCGTATTGATCCGTTTCGGACGTAAGCGTAAGCTCCCAACTTTCGTGTCAAAGTACGGACGAAATCGACGGTTAGAACGTATGAAACACTCCACACGTATCCGTCTTTTACGTGAGGTATGAATGGGCCTTAAGTCAAATCACATTTGCTTCTTAATTCACCTCATCTCTAATGATTACCATGAATCAGGAGTCACTGCAATGATCAGAGGAATATGTTGATAGTAAAATCATAGAGAAGCTGGGGATTGAACCCAGGACATCATACATGCAAAGCATGCGCTCTACCACTGAGCTACATCCCCATGTAATTAACTGATAAAATATGTAAAAAACAGAGCGCTATCACTATGCTCTACTCTTATAGAGGTATGAATTACATCCCTCCATGTAAAGCTCCTTGATAAAATGTGTGAACAACAGAGTGCTATCGCTATGTGCTACTGTAGTATGGAATAACACTGAATTGTTATTTGGAATAGCAATGAAACAGAGATCTCCCTTAATTCACATAATTTCTAATGATTATTATGAATCAGGAGTCACTGTAATGATCAGAGGAATGTGTTGATATTAAAAGCATGGAGATGCTGGGGACTGAACCCAGGACCTCATACATGCAAAGCATGCGCTCTACCACTGAGCTACATCCCCTCATGTAGATGGATTCAACGAAATGTGTAAACACTCGAGTGCTAACGCTATGCGCCATTAATATGGTCCACTGGCAAAATCTTATTATGTTGGTTTTCCTGTAGTATGGAATAACACTGACTTGCTATGTGGAATAGCAATGAAACCTCCCTTGTATCTTCCATTGTATCTCTTCGTAGTCGGTAGGATCCAATCCAAGTGACCAGAAGAATTTTCTCCCTGCTCTGACCTCTACGTATCACACACAACTGTTTTGTTAAACTCAGTGATACAGAATATTTATTCCAGGTGTCCTTTTTTTTTTGCTTTTTCAATAAACTATTTATGAGTGTTGTAATTTAATGTTCAGTTCTATTCGATTTTATACTTCTGATACTTTAAGATGTTTATTGCGATCCCTGAAATGGGGCGGGTTAAAATATCTTATTTAATCAGATATTGTTTCGGCTGTTATATACTGTTTATGACACACAGCCCTATTGGCTGTAAGTTAGAACAATAAATGAAAGAGTGATTCCAGCTCTAATCATTGTCAAACAGTTAATTCTGCACATACATGGAATAAATTCACCACAACTTCTGTTCAAAATATAAGAGTTTATTAACAAAAATCATTCAGCTCCAAGTCAAACATATTTCAGTTTAACACTCTCAACTAAGTGTAGTAAAACTCAACTAAACTAAACTAACTACTATGTACAAAGAGGAAGGGAAACATGGTTGAAAACCATATTACAGTTTAAGATGGATTTTTTGTTTGAAACCAAAGTTTATCTGGAAGAATTTGGGATATGATCAAATTAGCTTTTCACTAATTTTATAGAAATTGGAATGTTTTCAGACCAATTCACAATGCAAATCCATGAGGTGAATAAAACATTATTTGGCCAAATAATGTTTTATTGAGTGATTTGCTTAATCAAGAACCAACAACCTTTAGTTAAATGATTCTTTACCCTCTTTGAAATAGCTAGCAGTGAATAGACATCAGGATTCCACTAAATGACTCTTGGTCATACTTGCTAATGGAAATGTAATGAGTATCAGAGGAACACATGAACACTAATGTTATATCAGTGTTTAAACCCTTAGTGAAATAAAGCTTGTCCAAGCTTCAGCAACAGCTCAACACATATTCCTGTAGCATAGCGTAGCGTGCAGTCTATCCTGTTAGCTTGACTTTACTCATCAGTAAACACATGTTGTTTGTTCTGTCCCTAATCATGCCAGACCTGCAAACCTTTTTCCATGTTCATTTGGAAAGCTTGAGTTTCATCCTCTCTCTGTTTCTCTGTTTCATTGTATCTAAGTCAAATCACTTTGCTTCTTAATTCACCTTATCTCTAATGATTACCATGAATCAGGAGTCACTGCAATGATCAGAGGAATATGTTGATATTAAAAGCATGGAGATGCTGGGGATTAAACCTAGGACATCATACATGCAAAGCATGCGCTCTACCACTGAGCTACATCCCCATGTAATTGTCTGAGAAAATATATCATATACTGTAATTATCGGAAAAGTACACGTTTTCAAGATTTTCTTGCACAGATCTTCCAGTTATCTGTTCTTATGAAAAAATGTAAATTGTGTTTCATTATCACTTGGTTTGTAATTGTTATTGGGTTATTTATTAAAGCCAGCTATTACAAAAAAATGTGACAGCCATGGCCAGATGGCATTGAATTTTGATCTTTGTTTTTTTCTTTGCTTTCCCCCAGTTCATTCTGACATTTGCAGGTTTGTAAAGTCAATAATGTAAAGGGATTCTTAACCCAAAATTACAATTTAAACCTTGAGTGATTGATATAAAAGTGATCAGTTTTGGGTGAATATCACTTCAACATAGGTGACTTTACAATCCTTGCTGAGAGTTGTGTTGGCACATGAAGTAACCATAACATATTCATGTTCCTGCAGGAGCTTTAAAGAAGAACGCCTTAACCAACCAGATCACCAGGAAGGATGTGGAGAGGGCAGTTTCCAAATGGCTGTTTGGATGAAGGGACAGGGGAGGCAATAGACAGGCCAGAAAGGTCCCATGAATCAGGAGTCACTGCAATGATCAGAGGAATATGTTGATATTAAAAACATGGAGATGCTGGGGACTGAACCCAGGACCTCATACATGCAAAGCATGCGCTCTACCACTGAGCTACATCGCCATGTAATTATCTGATAAAATATGTAAAAAAAAAAAAAAAGAGCGCTATCACTATGCTCTACTCTCATAGAGCTATGAGCTACATCCCTCCATGTAAAGCTCCTTGATAAAATGTGTGAACAACAGAGTGCTATCGCTATGTGCTACTTTTTTGTGCTACTGTAGTATGGAATAACACTGAATTGTTATTTGGAATAGCAATGAAACAGAGATCGTTTGACTTTTGCTTAAGTCTGATAGAATAGATGATTCCCCCTTTTCATTAAAGTGAGTCATAAGCAGTGGAGTCAACAGTACACACATTTGTTACTTAAGTAGAAGTATAGATATTGCAGTTTAAAAACACTCTGGACAAAGTATCATCTTGACCTCTTTACTCAAGTAAAAGGGAAAAAGTATCTACTCCAAAAACTACTTAAAGTATAAAAGTATAAAGTAACCTTTAAAAAAAACAGCCAGATGGCTCTGTATGAATTGAAAGCAAAATTTTTCGACTTTTTAAAAAAAATTCTCTGAGATAGGGCCAAGCCTGAGGGAGGTCATGTTGGTCTCCGTCTCCATCTCCCGATACGCTCTCGCCTGTGTTAAACCTTTCAGACATTTCAACATCTTTTTCTGAATCCCACATTGTAGCATGGTATAGACAATGCAAGTTTATATAGTTAGTGCCAGCCATGTTAAAGCATTAAGAAAGTTCTACATATGTACGAAACTATGGGTTCTGTCACAGAAGAATAGAAAACATTCTATTGCATGATAACCAACATCTGTGGTTCTGCTGTTAATTTGCAACATTATTATGTGAGACAGTTTATCTTGCATGGTATCTAAGTCAAATCACATTTGCTTCTTAATTCACCTCATCTCTAATGATTACCATGAATCAGGACTCACTGCAATGATCAGAGGAATATATTGATATTAAAATCATGGAGATGCTGGGGATGGAACCCAGGACATCATACATGCAAAGCATGCGCTCTACCACTGAGCTACATCCCCATGTAATTATCTAATAAAATATGTAAAAAACAGAGTGCTATCACTATGCTCTACTCTTATAGAGGTATGAGTTAGAGTGCTATCGCTATGTGCTACTTTTTTGTGCTACTGTAGTATGGAATAACACTGAATTGTTATTTGGAATAGCAATGAAACAGACATCTCCCTTAATTTACATAATTTCTAATGATTATTATGAATCACGAGTCACTTTAATGATCAGAGAAATGTGTTGATATTAAAAGCATGGAGATGCTGGGGACTGAACCCAGGACCTCATACATGCAAAGAATGCGCTCTACCACTGAGCTACATCCCCTCATGTAGATGGATTCAACGAAATGTGTAAACACTTGAGTGCTAACGCTATGCGCCATTAATACGGTCCACTGGCAAAATCTTATTATGTTGGTTTTCCTGTAGTATGGAATAACACTGACTTGCTATTGGGAATAGCAATGAAACCTCCCTTGTATCGTCCATTGTATCTCTTCGTAGTCGGTAGGATCCAATTTGGGATATGATCAAATTAGCTTTTCACTAATTTTAAAGAAATTGGAAAGTTTTCAGATCAATTCACAATGCAAATCCATGAGGTGAATAAAACATTATTTGGCCAAATAATGTTTTATTGAGTGATTTGCTTAATCAAGAACCAACAACCTTTAGTTAAATGATTCTTTACCCTCTTTGAAATAGCTAGCATAGACATCATACATGCAAAGCATGCGCTCTACCACTGAGCTACATCCCCATGTAATTATCTGATAAAATATGTAAAAAACAGAGCGCTATCACTATGCTCTACTCTTATAGAGGTATGAATTACATCCCTCCATGTAAAGCTCCTTGATAAAATGTGTGAACAACAGAGTGCTATGGCTATGTGCTACTTCTTTGTGCTACTGTAGTATGGAATAACACTGAATTGTTATTTGGAATAGCAATGAAACAGAGATCTCCCTTAATTCACATAATTTCTAAGGATTATTATGAATCAGGAGTCACTGTAATGATCAGAGGAATGTGTTGATATTAAAAGCATGGAGATGCTGGGGACTGAACCCAGGACCTCATACATGCTAAGCATGCGCTCTACCACTGAGCTACATCCCCTCATGTAGATGGATTCAACGAAATGTCTAAACGCTCGAGTGCTAACGCTATGCGCCATTAATATGGTCCACTGGCAAAATCTTATTATGTTGGTTTTCCTGTAGTATGGAATAACACTGACTTGCTATTTGGAATAGCAATGAAACCTCCCTTGTTTCTTCCATTGTATCTCTTCGTAGTCGGTAGGATCCAATCCAAGGGACCAGAAGAATTTTCTCCCTGCTCTGACCTCTACGTATCACACCCAACTGTTTTGTTAAACTCAGTGATACAGAATATTTATCCCAGGTGTCCTTTTTTTTTTTTTTTTTGCTTTTTCAATAAACTATTTATGAGTGTTGTAATTTAATGTTCAGTTCTATTCTACACCCAAAACATGATTAGCCTTCATTTTCTACTCACCCCCATGCTGAACAACACTCTGGAGTACTTTTTTGATATCTCAAATGCATCTGGAGATCTGGGAGGCTTCTTGCTGTCTGCTGACATTCAAATAATGGAGGTCTATGGTGCCCGAGGCAGAAAGGTCCATAAAAGTCCACAAAAAACGTGTCAATATTCCTCCATACTGCTCGTATAATGTATTCCAAATGTCCTGAGTGGGTAGCGTCCATAATTTACTCGAAATAAAGTCATTTAGAATGTTTTTAGAGCCTAAACAGTAGTGTCTAGGATTTCCTAAAAGCGCGTTCACGAGTCTACGGAAACCGCGGCAGACCAAACCAGATGAAAGTGCGCATTCAGCGTCTGCTCTGCCCATAATACAAGCGTAGAAGAAGAAATGTGCTGTTTACCTGTGCAAAGAAAGAAACAACGAAAGAAAAATGTCTGAGGACTTCAGTGTTGAGGAAGAGAATGAGTTCTTTGCCGAGCTGAATTAGCCCTATTGGCTGTACTTTAGAACAATAAATGAAAGAGTGATTCAATCTCTAATCATGGTCAAACAGTTAATTCTGCACATACATGGAATAAATTCATCACAACATCTGTTCAAAATATAAGAGTTTATTAACAAAAATCCTTCAGCTCCAAGTCAAACATATTTCCGGTTAACACTCTCAACTAAGTCTAGTAAAACTCAACTAAACTAACTACTATCTACAAAGAGGAAGGGAAACATGGTTGAAAACCATATTACAGTTTAAGATGGATTTTGTGTTTGAAACCAAAGTTTATCTGGAAGAATTTGAGATATGATCAAATTAGCTTTTAACTAATTTTAAAGAAATTGGAATGTTTTCAGACCAATTCACAATGCAAATCCATGAGGTGAATAAAACATTATTTGGCCAAATAATGTTTTATTGAGTGATTTGCTTAAACAAGAACCAACAACCTTTAGTTAAATGATTCTTTACCCTCTTTGAAATAGCTAGCAATGAATAGACATCAGGATTCCACTAAATGACTCTTGGTCATACTTGCTAATGGAAATGTAATGAGTATCTGAGGAACACATGAACACTAATGTTATATCAGTGTTTAAACCCTTAGTGAAATAAAGCTTGTCCAAGCTTCAGCAACAGCTCAACACATATTCCTGTAGCATAGCGTAGCGTGCAGTCTATTCTGTTAGCTTGACTTTACTCATCATTAAACACATGTTGTTCGTTCTGTCCCAAATCATGCCAGACCTGCAAACCTTTTTCCATGTCCATTTGGAAAGCTTGAGTTTCATCCATTTGCAGCTCTGCAGTCATTGCACAGCAGGGGTTCTTTGTCTCAGTGGTTCATCAGGCAGTCCTTCTCTCCAGACTGGTTCTATAAGTTCTGAAACTCAAGAGAAATGTGTTGCAAAATGTCTGTTTTGCAGCAGTTTGATTCTGAAAGGTTCTGACTTATTCTTGATGGTTCTGGAGATCTGGTTCCCCTGGGGCCCGCATCTCCACTGTGGTGGAGAACCAGCTTAAGCAGACCTCAGCTTCCTGGGCAGGGTAGAGGAGGCAAAGAAGGCAGGAGCAGAAGAGAAAAGAGAGAGAATTCTGTGTGCTCTGTGGTTTTGTCTGTCCTCACACAGAGGGGGCTGGTGGTTGGTCAAACCTCTGTGACTTGCCATGTGACTTGCCTGTTGAGGCCTTGGCTGAAACAGGGTTGTTGCAGAGATTCCCCAGCTGATTTGCAACATTATTATGTGACACAGTTTATCTTAGGCCCCGTCCACACGAAGTCAAAACGAACACGAAACGCTGATATTTTTCAAAACGTTTGTCGTATAGACGGACACGTAAAATAAATGTGAGCGTCCACACGAATGCATGAAAACGCTGCAAAATGTATGCCAGGCCTGTAAGTGGCGCTGTGGTGCCAAAGCAAAAATAAGCGACGAAATGTTGGGCATGCACACTAATATTTATACATGGTTGCCCTGCGGGTCCATTTTCGTGGTTTAGTCAAATTCAGGTGCTGAACTATGTCGTCGATATTGCTCTGTTCTTCCTGGAGATATTCCAGAAGAAGAAGATTCTGTTGTAAGCCCGACAGCAGGGTGAGTAGCATGAGCAGCAAACATTCAACACAGTACGGCGCCATTGTTGTTGTGATACTGTGTCGCGCATGCGTGTTTAGAGGCGACGCTATGACGCATGCGTGTAAAAAAAATGCGGTTAGAACTTAAAGATGGAAACGCGAAAACGGCGTTTCGAAATCTTCCCACTCTGAAGGCTGAATAAAAAAAAAGAACGTTTACAGACCCCCGAAACGCCGGCTTCGTATGGATGAGAGGCTGGTTTGGTGAAAAATTTGTACGTTTAGGCCAGGGTTCGGCTTCGTGTGGACGGGGCCTTACATGGTATCTAATTCAAATCACATTTGCTTCTAAATTCACCTTATCTCTGATGATTGCTATGATTCAGGGCAATGATCAGAGGAATATGTTGATATTAAAATCATGGAGATGCTGGGGATTGAAGCCAGGACATCATACATGCAAAGCATGCGCTCTACCACTGAGCTACATCCCCATGTAATTATTTGATAAAATATGTAAAAAACAGAGCGCTATAACTATGCTCTACTCTTTTAGAGGTATGAGTTAGATCCCTCTATGTAAAGCTCCTTGTTAAAATGTGTGAACAACAGAGTGCTATCGCTATGTGCTACTTTTTTGTGCTACTGTAGTATGAATAACACTAAAGAAGAAGAATTTTCTCCCTGCTCTGACCTCTACGTATCACACCCAACTGTTTTGTTAAACTCAGTGATACAGAATATTTATTCCAGGTGTCCTTTTTTTTTCTTTATTTTTGCTTTTTCAATATACTATTTATGAGTGTTGTATTTTAATGTTCAGTTCTATTCCCAGCCAGCTGGGAATTTTTTACTTCTGATACTTTAAGATGTTTATTGTGATCCCTGAAATGGGGGGGTTAAAATATCTTATTTAATCAGATATTGTTTCGGCTGTTATATACTGTTTATGACACACAGCCCTATTGGCTGTACGTTAGAACAATAAATGAAAGAGTGATTCCAGCTCTAATCATTGTCAAACAGTTAATTCTGCACATACATGGAATAAATTCACCACAACTTCTGTTCAAAATATAAGATTTTATTAACAAAAATCATTCAGCTCCAAGTCAAACATATTTCAGTTTAACACTCTCAACTAAGTGTAGTAAAACTCAACTAAACTAAACTAACTACTATGTGCAAAGAGGAAGGGAAACATGGTTGAAAACCATATTACAATTTAAGATGGATGTTGTGTTTGAAACCAAAGTTTATCTGGAATAATTTGGGATATGATCAAATGAGCTTTTCACTAATTTTAAAGAAATTGGAATGTTTTCAGACCAATTCACAATGCAAATCCATGAGGTGAATAAAACATTATTTGGCCAAATAATGTTTTATTGAGTGATTTGCTTAATCAAGAACCAACAACCTTCAGTTAAATGATTCTTTACCCTCTTTGAAATAGCTAGCAGTGAATAGACATCAGGATTCCACTAAATGACTCTTGGTCATACTTGCTAATGGAAATGTAATGAGTATCTGAGGAACACATGAACACTAATGTTATATCAGTGTTTAAACCCTTAGTGAAATAAAGCTTGTCCAAGCTTCAGCAACAGCTCAACACATATTCCTGTAGCCATAAGCGTTGTTAGACCTATTTAAGGGTGGCTTCAGTCATCCTTTCTTTGGCATTAGCCACCCTATAATTATTTTGCAATTTTAAAAAAAATAATTTTTTTTTCTGTGTTTATTTTTTTCTCATATTTTCCCAAAACAAATGCAGTAAAGCACCGAATAAAAGCCATAAAGAAGACAAGGTAATCTGAACAATCATAGGCGTAACTTCCTTAAGGACTGGTGTGGACATGTCCCCACCAATATTTTGTACACGTATTTTGCTTTCGGTGCTGTGTATGTCTGATTAAAACCCCATTCATGCCGCTCCTCAGAAAGAAAATAAAAAAAGTTCTCCCCGCTGCTCACCGTCCACAAACCCCGACAAAAAACTCAGAAAAAAGAATCTGTTGCCTCTCGCTTTCTCCCCATCACCCCCCTCCGCCCTCTCCCCATAACATTTGAATTGAAGATATCCGCGGGTGACGGGTCGGGTTCGGTAGTCATCCTAACGGGTTCGGGCGGGTGCGGGTTGGTAAAACTCGACCCATGCAGGTCTCTAAGCTACACTACATTCAGTATCGTTGCCATAGAAACAGACAACAGCGCCAATATATCAGAATTATTCTAAAACACACGCAAATAATTTCCCACATAAAAAACAGGACTTTCAGTCCATTACAGTTTTCCATTTTTAGAGGGTTGTTTATTTTGCGTTTATTAAGCAGTGATTGATTAATTTAAACACCTGCTCTGCTGATGGTCTATCGGAGTTGGTGTTTAGTTTGAATATAAAGAACACCTTTTATTTGAAGCTTCTTGTAGCTATAGTGTTTTAATCCTGGCTTTACTTAAAACTTTTTCCTGACTTTGATAGTGTTGCCATTCAGTAGCAAGCACTGCGCCCCTTTTTCTTTTATATGTACACGTACATTTAAGATTTAGCGTGTTATGTTGACAACTCATGAGCAAGCTGCTTTTTGCAATCTATCAGGAAGGTAAGGATAGGATCTTGCAGGTGTGACGTCACTCTGCAGGGGGTCCAAAGATAAAAGATTTAAACAATTTTGGCATTGGAATTTCAGATTTAAGGGAGTTAGAAAGTTCACTTAGTAAAAGTGCAAATAATAAATCTGATTACTTTTAAGCTGGTTGAACATACTGCGACAGACTGGTGACCTGTCCAGGGTGATCCCACCTCTCACCCAGAACGTGGCTAGAGATATGCACCAGCACCTCCTGATCCCACTGAGGGATAAGGTTAAAGAAAATGGATGGTTGAAGATAGTCCGCTCTCCCAGATTCTATCAAATCAGTATTGATACCCTCAGGGGCGGATTTAGGAAATTTGGGGCCCTAGGCAAAGACAGGCAGGGGGCCCCCTGAGAAGAAAACCCATAAAACAGACCCATTCTACAGATAGAGAAATGTTAATAGAATAGACATCCATTATTTGTTCTAGGTTTTGTCCCTCTCTTCCTGTCCCTTTTTCCTCTCTATTTATCAGCGTTCTGATGGCATTTTAGCCAAAGGATTTTTATCAAAAACATCATTAATGTGCACAAATAAGGATTAGTTGTATTAACCATACATGGAAACAGAGTTTTATGGGGCCCCCAGAACTTGGGGCCCTAGGCAACTGCCTAGTATTGCCTAATGGTAAATCCCCCCCTGGATACCCTGCTGGTGGATGTTCTTGACAGAAAGACGGAGTTGCTTAATCATATTCTGCTTAAGGCCCCTAAAGATCTTCTCTGAGTCCTGGTTTAAAAGTAAATTAATTTTAAAAAGTGACCCAAAATTGACTGTCAATAAATGTTCTACAAAATTGATATATTTATTTGATTTCTTTGATTTGTACTGTCTGTTTAGATTTATGTGATATTTTTTGCACAAAATATATAAGTGAATATTGTAACAGTTATGTTTTCAACTGTAAGCATTAAATTGATAAATGTTATTCGCATTTTTTTGGCTTTATCCTTTCCAACAAAAAAAAAAAGGCGTCACGCAGGGACCTCCCTTTCCTTATGAGCCGTTCCCACCAACTTTCAACACAAAGTTACACCCTTGTCTTAGACAACGCCTTAGCAGGTGCACTGAAAAAATTTCGGCGCCCGCTTAGCGCGCGCAATATCTTCTAGGGGCTGAGCCACCCTTGTCTCTTAAACCTAGAGACGCCCCTGCCTGTAGCATAGCGTAGCGTGCAGTCTATTCTGTTAGCTTGACTTTGCTCATCAGTAAACACATGTTGTTCGTTCTGTCCCTAATCATGCCAGACCTGCAAACCTTTTTCCATGTCCATTTGGAAAGCTTGAGTTTCATCCATTTGCAGCTCTGCAGTCATTGCACAGCAGGGGTTCTTTGTCTCAGTGGTTCATCAGGCAGTCCTTCTCTCCAGTCTGGTTCTATAAGTTCTGAAACTCAAGAGTAATGTGTTGCAAAATGTCTGTTTTGCAGCAGTTTGATTCTGAAAGGTTCTGACTTATTCTTGATGGTTCTGGAGATCTGGTTCCCCTGGGGCCCGCATCTCCACTGTGGTGGAGAACCAGCTTAAGCAGACCTCAGCTTCCTGGGCAGGGTAGAGGAGGCAAAGAAGGCAGGAGCAGAAGAGAAAAGAGAGAGAATTCTGTGTGCTCTGTGGTTTTGTCTGTCCTCACACAGAGGGGGCTGGTGGTTGGTCAAACCTCTGTGACTTGCCATGTGACTTGCCTGTGGAGGCCTTGGCTGAAACAGGGTTGTTGCAGAGATTCCCCAGCTGATTCCACATCATCATGTCAAGATGAAATATGGACACTGGTTCCCAATATCCAAAAAGTATGATCATGGCATATGGCACAACATGAGTGAAAATGACTTTTGCTTAAGTCTGACACAGAATAGACGATTCCCCCTTTTCATTAAAATGAGTCATAAGCAGTGGTGTCAACAGTACACACATTTGTTACTTAAGTAGAAGTATAGATACTGCAGTTTAAAAACACTCTGGTAAAAATTGAAGTATCATCTTGACCTGTTTACTCAAGTAAAAGTGAAAAAGTATCTACTCCAAAAACTACTTAAAGTATAAAAGTATAAAGTAACCTTTAAAAAAACAGCCAGATGGCACTGTATGAATTGAAAGCAAAATTTTTCGACTATTTAAAAAAATTCTTTGAGATAGGGCCAAGGATGAGGGAGGTCATGTTGGTCTCCTTCTCTATCTCCCAATACGCTCTCGCCTGTGTCCAACCTTTCAGACATTTCAACATCTTTTTCTGAATCCCACATTGTAGCATGGTATAGACAAGGCAAGTTTATATTGTTAGTGCCAGCCATGTTAAAGCATTGAGAAAGTTCTACATATGTAAGAAACTATGGGTTCTGTCATTTGCACAGAAGAATAGAAAACATTTTATTGCATGATAACCAACATCTGTGGTTCTGCTGTTAATTTGCAACATTATTATGTGACACAGTTTATCTTACATGTTATCTAAGTCAAATTACATTTGCTTCTTAATTCACCTCATCTCTAATGATTACCATGAATCAGGAGTCACTGCAATGATCAGAGGAATATGTTGATATTAAAATCATGGAGATGCTGGGGATTGAACCCAGGACATCATACATGCAAAGCATGCACTCTACCACTGAGCTACATCCCCATGTAATTATCTGATAAAATATGTAAAAAACAGAGCGCTATCACTATGCTCTACTCTTATAGAGGTATGAGTTAGATCCCTCCATGTAAAGTTCCTTGATAAAATGTGTGAACAACAGAGTGCTATCGCTATGTGCTACTGTAATATGGAATAACACTGAATTGTTATTTGGAATAGCAATGAAACAGAGATCTCCCTTAATTCACATAATTTCTAATGATTATTATGAATCAGGAGTCACTGTAATGATCAGAGGAATGTGTTGATATTAAAAGCATGGAGATGCTGGGGACTGAACCCAGGACCTCATACATGCTAAGCATGCGCTCTACCACTGAGCTACATCCCCTCATGTAGATGGTTTCAACGAAATGTGTAAACGCTCGAGTGCTAACGCTATGCACCATTAATATGGTCCACTGGCAAAATCTTATTATGTTGGTTTTCCAGTAGTATGGAATAACATTAGCTTGCTATTGGGAATAGCAATGAAACCTCCCTTGTATCTTCCATTGTACAGGTGCTGGTCATAAAATTAGAATATCATGAAAAAGTAGATTGATTTCAGTAATTCCATTTAAAAAGTGAAACTTGTATATTATATTCATACATTACATACAAACTCATATATTTCAGATGTTTATTTTGTTTAATTTTGATGATTACAAATGACAACAAATGAAAATCTCAAATTCATCATATCAGAAAATTAGAATATTGTGAAAAGGTTCAAAATTGATGGCCCCTGGTGCCACACTCTAATCAGCTAATTAACTCAAACCACCTGCAAAAGCCTTTAAATGGTCTTTCAGTCTAGTTCTATAGGCTACACAATCATGGGGAAGACTGCTGACTTGACAGTTGTCCAAAAGACGACCATCGACACCTTGCACAAGGAGGGCAAGACACAAAAGGTCATCGCTAAAGAGGCTGGCTGTTCACAGAGCTCAGTGTCCAAGCACATTAATAGAGAGGCGAAGGGAAGGAAAAGATGTGGTCGAAAAAAGTGTACAAGCAAGAGAGATAACCGCACCCTGGAGAGGATTGTGAAACAAAACCCATTCAAAAATGTGGGGGAGATTCACAAAGAGTGGACTGCAGCTGGAGTGAGTGCTTCAAGAACCACCACACACAGACGTATGAAAGACATGGGTTTCTGCTGTCGCATTCCTTGTGTCAAGCCACTCTTGAACCACAGACAGCGTCAGAAGCGTCTTGCCTGGGCTAAAGAGAAACAGGACTGGACTGCTGGTGAGTGGTCCAAAGTCATGTTCTCTGATGAAAGTAAATTTTGCATTTCCTTTGGAAATCAAGGTCCCAGAGTCTGGAGGAAAAGAAGAGAGGCACTTCATCCACGTTGCTTGAAGTCCAGTGTAAAGTTTCCACAGTCAGTGATGGTTTGGGGTGCCATGTCATCTGCTGGTGTTGGTCCATTGTGTTTTCTGAGGTCCAGGGTCAATGCAGCCACATACCAGGAAGTTTTAGAGCACTTCATGCTTCCTGTAGAGCGCCAACTTTTTGGAGATGCAGATTTCATTTTCCAACAGGACTTGGCACCTGCACACAGTGCCAAAGCTACCAGTACCTGGTTGAAGGACCATGGTATCCCTGTTCTTAATTGGCCAGCAAACTCTCCTGACCTTAACCCCATAGAAAATCTATGGGGTATTGTGAAGAAGAAGATGCAATACGCCAGACCCAACAATTCAGAAGAGCTAAAAGCCACTATTAGAGCAACCTGGGCTATCATAACACCTGAGCAGTGCCACAGACTGATCGACTCCATGCCACGCCGCATTGCTGCAGTAATACAGGCCAAAGGAGGCCCAACTAAATACTGAGTGCTGTACATGCTCATACTTTTCATGTTCATACTTTTCAGTTGGCCAATATTTCTATAAATCCTTTGTTTTTATTGGTCTTCAGTAATATTCTAATTTTCTGATATGATGAATTTGAGATTTTCATTTGTTGTCATTTGTAATCATCAAAATTAAACAAAATAAACATCTGAAATATATGAGTTTGTATGTAATGTATGAATATAATATACAAGTTTCACTTTTTAAATGGAATTACTGAAATCAATCTACTTTTTCATGATATTCTAATTTTATGACCAGCACCTGTATCTTTTCGTAGTCGGTAGGATCCAATCCAAGTGACCAGAAGAATTTTCTCCCTGCTCTGACCTCTACGTATCACACCCAACTGTTTTGTTAAACTCAGTGATACAGAATATTTATTCCAGGTGTCCTTTTTTTTTTTGCTTTTTCAATATACTATTTATGAGTGTTGTAATTTAATGTTCAGTTCTATTCCCAGCCAGCTGGGATTTTATACTTCTGATACTTTAAGATGTTTATTGCGATCCCTGAAAGGGGGGGGTAAAATATTTTATTTAATCAGATATTGTTTCGGCTTTTATATACTGTTTATGACACACAGCCCTATTGGCTGTGTTGATCTAGTTTGGAATCCTGTCTCTACCAGAGGCTCTGGATGAGCTAACCTGCCGAGCCTGCCCTCGTGAGCCAAACCTGAAGACTCCTCTGTGGATTCCCCTGCAGCTCTTGGCTAAGAGCTGGTAACTCAAATCAAGGTCTGCCCTCAAAGTCAGAAGTAAGACGCTGAAGCAGTTATTGGACTCTCCTGAACAAACAGTCTCTGGACCCAACAGTTCTCTCTCTCAAAGTGAAACCCGGACTCCTTTAAGGTATTCTTCTGAAATATCAAAGACTCATTACTCATCAGTTCATTTGCTAACTGAACTATCATCTCTGCAGACTCCAGTGAACCTGCCCCCTGACCAGTTCCTGCTCAATATACATGTGCTTGTGAAACAATAAACTCTGTTAAACTTTTCATCCAGCCTCCTTGTGTGTTCTACATATTGGGCTAGCTCTGATACCCATCATGACAGAACACTGCGGCCAAACACTAAGCCCAGCGGGTCACCTCCGTCAGAGGCTTGAGGAGCAAGATGCTCAGATCCAAGGACATGCTCAAACCCTCCTTGAGTTACATACTAAGATTGAATGTCAAAATCAAATGCTTCAAACGTATGCTGGCTACATGGGCAGTGCTAACGCTGCATCGGCGGCACGTCTGTTTCCGGATCCACTTCCGCCTCTAAGGTCACCAGTAGTGACGTCATCTCCTGAATTCCGCCCCTGTCTCCCTGAAAAATTCTCAGGTAACCAGAAGGATTGTAAGGGATTTTTGTTTTAATATCGTCTAATTTTTGAGAACTCTCCAGGCAGTTTCCCTACAGATAAGAAGATGATAACTTTTATTTTGTCCCAACTAACTGGACGAGCCCTAGAGTGGGCGGAGGCAAGGTTCAATTCCGAGGACAGTTTCAGATGTACATTTTCTGATTTTGTTTCTGAATTTTCCCAGGTATTCAATCAGGACTCTGATCAAACAATTGACTCTCGAGCTCTGCTGAATTTAAAGCAGGGAAATTCCACGGTGGCGGAGTTTTCCATCGACTTCCGGGTCAAAGCCGCAGCTTCCGGATGGAACGAATGTGCTCTCAAAAGTGCATATTTTAAGGCACTGAATGACAATATCAAGGATGAACTTGCTACTCTCGACGAACCAGCTAGTCTGGAGGAATTAATACGCCTAACTATTAGGTTGGACAACAGACTTCGTGCTAGAAACAGCTCAAGACAAAAGAATCTAAATTTTTCAGTGTCAGCCCCTGCATTGAATATTTTTTCTGTTTTTTCTGGCTCCACAGAACCCGTTTCCAAGCCAAGGTCTAAAACCCAGACTCTCTCTATGCCTGTCCAGGTCTCTCACTCTGATGGAACAGAAGCCGAACCCATGCAGGTTGGACACACAAGGCTAACCCCTGAGGAAAGACTACGACGTTTCAGGGGCAAATTGTGCATATACTGTGGTGAGACTGGCCACTTCATTGCTTCATGCCCTGCTAAGTCAAAAGCCGGGGCCCGTCAGAGGAACTGAGGAGTCTGACGGGCCATTTGAAAACTGAAAAGTCTCCTCATTTGATGCTTCCAGCCACTCTGTTTTTCTCTAACCAGAATCTCACATTGTCAGCTTTTATTGACTCTGGATGTGAGCGTAATCTTATAGACCCTAACCTGGTTCTGCAGCTACAGATTGAAACGGTCCCGCTAGCCAAGCCACTCAGTGTCTCTTTATTGATGGAAAAAGACTCCATCAAGACTCCATCAAACACAACCCCTAGAGCTGTTGATCTCCGGAAATCATCGTGAGACTTTAACATTTTTTGTTCTTCCTTCTACATGTTCTCCCTTGGTGCTTGGTTTTGAGTGGCTGGAACGACATAATCCCCATATCAACTGGGCTGAACGCCACATTGAGTCGTGGTCGACCTCCTGCCATGAAACATGTCTTCGTTCTGCAGCTCCTGCTGTGCAGTCTCCTAGAGGTAGGGGGGAGATGGACTCTCCTGACCTTACTTCTGTCCCTTCCGAGTATCATGATCTGGCTCCTGTCTTCAGTAAGGTCAGTGCTACGTCTCTTCCACCCCACAGACCATATGACCGTGCGATTGAACTATTACCTGGTGCTCCCCTGCCCAGCAGTAGACTTTATAACATTTCCAAGCCT
Organism: Cyprinodon tularosa; assembly: GCF_016077235.1. Classification (NCBI taxonomy): domain Eukaryota; kingdom Metazoa; phylum Chordata; class Actinopteri; order Cyprinodontiformes; family Cyprinodontidae; genus Cyprinodon; species Cyprinodon tularosa. The sequence continues at coordinate 221,857 of NW_024037865.1, forward strand.
GAACGTGAAACCATGGAGAAATACATAAATGAGTCTTTAGCTGCTGGGATAATCCGTCCATCCTCTTCTCTCTTGGGTGCTGGTTTCTTTTTTGTGTTCAAGAAAGATGGTTCCTTAAGACCTTGTATAGACTACAGAGGCCTTAACCAAATAACTGTCAAAAATAAATACCCACTTCCGTTACTAGCATCAGCCTTTGAACCAGTTCAGGGGGCTACTGTCTTCACCAAGCTCGATTTAAGAAACGCATATCACCTTCTCAGGATAAGAGAAGGTGACGAATGGAAGACAGCCTTTAAAACCCCTTTGGGCCAGTTTGAGTATCTGGTTATGACTTTTGGTCTCACAAATGCTGCTGCATGTTTTCAAGCGCTCGTCAACGATGTCCTCAGAGACTTTCTGAATATTTTTGTATTTGTATACATTGACGACATTTTGATCTACTCCAAGAACCATTCTGAGCATAAGAAACATGTCCGCCTGGTCCTTCAAAGATTGTTGGAGAACAAACTTTTTGTAAAGGCTGAAAAATGCGAGTTTCACCAACCTTCTCTCACCTTTTTAGGGTTTGTGCTCGAGGGCGGGCAGGTTAAGCCATCCAAAGAAAAGATAAAGGCAGTGTTGGACTGGCCGACACCTGAGAACCAAAAACAGCTGCAGAGATTCCTGGGTTTCGCTAACTTCTACCGACGTTTCATCAGGAATTACAGTCAGACAGCTCTACCTCTCACTACTCTAACATCAGTCAAAAAGACCTTTCAATGGACTCCAGAAGCACAAGATGCTTTTGATAAATTCAAGACCCTGTTTTCCAGAGCTCCTGTGTTAATCCAGCCAGATCCTTCTAAACAATTCATCCTCGAAGTGGACGCCTCTGACTCTGGTGTTGGTGCTGTGTTATCCCAACAACTCGACTCTGATCAAAGGATTCACCCCTGTGCATTTTTCTCCCATAGACTCTCCCCGGCTGAACAAAACTACGATGTAGGGGACCGAGAACTTCTGGCCATCAAACTCGCATTGGAGGAGTGGAGACACTGGCTCGAGGGGGCTGAACACCCAGTTCTGGTGTGGACTGATCACAAGAACCTAGCTTATATCCAGTCCGCCAAACAGGCTAACCCACGTCAGTCAAGATGGTCTTTGTTTTTCTCTCGGTTCAACCTCATTATTTCTTACAGACCTGGCTCCAAGAACATCAAGCCCGATTCTCTCTCTCGTCTATACTCTGCTGATCAATCCGAGACGCCTGAACCTGTACTTCCTGCCTCCTGTACTGTTGGAGTGGTTTCCTGGGAGATCTCCGATCTCATAAACTCTGCCCTAGCTTCAGAACCTGACCCAGGTAACGGTCCTCCTAACAGAACCTATGTCCCTTCTTCTGTCAGATCCCGTTTGATCCAGTGGATGCACACAGCCAAGTTTTCTAAGCTCTAATCTAACGTGGCTACACGTTAGAACAATAAATGAAAGAGTGATTCGAGCTCTAATCATTGTCAAACAGTAAATTCTGCACATACATGGAATAAATTCATCACAACTTCTGTTCAAAATATAAGAGTTTATTAACAAAAATCATTCAGCTGTAATGTATTGAGTATCTGAGGAACACATGAACACTAATGTTATATCAGTGTTAAATCCTTAGTGAAATAAAGCTTGTCCAAGCTTCAGCAACAGCTCAACACATATTCCTGTAGCATAGCGTAGCGTGCAGTCTATTCTGTTAGCTTGACTTTGCTCATCATTAAACACATGTTGTTTGTTCTGTCCCTAATCATGCCAGACCTGCAAACCTTTTTCCATGTCCATTTGGAAAGCTTGAGTTTGATCCATTTGCAGCTCTACAGTCATTGCACAGCAGGGGTTCTTTGTCTCAGTGGTTCATCAGGCAGTCCTTCTCTCCAGTCTGGTTCTATAAGTTCTGAAACTCAAGAGAAATGTGTTTTGCAGCAGTTTGGTTCTGAAAGGTTCTGACATATCCTTGATGGTTCTGGAGATCTGGTTCCCCTGAGGCCCGCACAGTGTGCGAAATACCTGTCAGTATTTGGGGGGGTCCCCATCTCCCGATTGTTGCGCAATACCGATCAAAATTTTCTCGATATGCAGTAGGCCTATAACATTACAGTGTCAAAGTTGAAGTCAGCTTTAATGTAAATTCATCAGATTCACCAGACATACAAGGACTGGAGAGGACGTTTCTCATTCATCAACAGTAAAACAGATAAAGTGCACAGGCACAACAGATAAAATCAATTCCTAATACTAAAATTTAAACATTCAATTTCACAATAAAATATAATAATATTTAAAATATAATAATATGTACAATAATATAAAATAAACAATACTTATGCTAGTGCAAAAAGGCAGATGGCAATGGCAGCAGAAAAAATATTATTATTATTACCAATTATGTAAGATATATTTGTAACAGTTACAGTGCAAAAGAACAGTAAATAAATATAGTAATAATAGTAGTGCAGGAGAAAGTTTGTCCGGAGGGAGGTGGGGTCAGCTTCCTGACAGCCTGGAGGATGAAGCTTTTTGTGAATCTGGTGGAGTGGGCAAGAGCCTGAACAGACAGTCAGTCTATGACAACACACACACGCACAAAGACTCTCTCTCTGTCTCTCTCTCTGTCTCTATCTTTCTCTCTGTCTGTCTCTCTCACTCTCTCTGTCTTTCTCTCTGTCTGTCTCTCTGTCTGTCTCTCTGTCACTCTCTCTGTCTCTCTGTCTTTCTCTCTGTCTGTCTCTCTGTCACTCTCTCTGTCTCTCTCTCTGTCTGTCTCTGTCATTCTCTCTGTCTCTCTGTCTCTCTCTTTGTCTGTCTCTCTGTCTCTCTGTCTGTCTGTCTCTCTGTCTCTCTCTTTGTCTGTCTCTCTCTCCCTTTCACACACACACGCTTGCACGCACATATACAATCACTCTCCAACTCCAAGGCTAGGCTGCTTCACTAAGACCACAACCAAACACAAGGCCTACATACAGGACAATTTATAAAATAGCCTCTTACCTTAAGTCAGAACCAAACTAAATATGCCTCGGCTTGACTTCTCGTGGTTGCAGTCCTGGTTTCCAGGAAGCAGAGAGACGATGTCCTGCTTTAATGCAGTTTATGATGTATGGAACTGGGTCAAATTTGTCCAGAGGAGGTCTGTTGAGGTCCACAAACAGGAGTGAAGACCTGCTGTCTTCGCGCAACCTGTTCTGCATCTCGTTACCGGGTTATTAAGTGCGGAAAAGCACATGGCTAATTTGCATAAGCGAACAGGATTGGCTGGCTCCACTTGGCAAAAAAAAAAAACATATTTGTGAATAAATGTTTTACATTTTAAATATTGGACATGTTGAGCTTAAAAATATTTTTGTTACCGTTGGTGACAAAAAATTTTTTATTTTTAATATTTTGACACAATTTAAGACCCCCTTTAAATTTAACTTTTGAGGCTTTCAGGGGGTCTCATGGGTTAATCGGGGGGGTCGAGCCCCCCCGGACCCCCCCGTATTTCGCACTCTGGGCCCGCATCTCCACTGTGGAGAGGTGGCGAAACGTCTTCAAATCTTGGAAACCAAGTCCCGTGGATTTTTTTTTTTTTTTAACTTTTATGGAATGACTATGACCTGGATGACTGGGAATCTTCATCAGCAATATCTTATGTTACATCTTTAAAATGTGTAAAAACCAAAAGTGCTGTTAATTGTTTTTCTTTTTGTGGGTAAACTTAATCTGCTGGTTTAATGTGCTGTTCTTGATTCTATGTATAATATAATGTTGCTTCTTTATTATTATTACTTTATTATTTTTATCATTGTTCCTTCTCCTTTTATCTTTGCTTTTATTCTATATTAAAGGGGAACACCGTTTTTTTTTACATTTGGCCCTTGATTTTACGTTATTACATCATGTTCTACTCACCCATATTAGTTTTGTGTCATTTGGAGCTGATCTGAAGATCTGAAGATATTCCTTATTGGCAAAGAGTTGTAGGCACAACATTCATAACATGTAGGTGAACTGTTTAAATATATATATATATATATATATATATATATATATATATATATATATATATATATATATATATATATATATATATATATATTTTTTTTTTTTTTTTTCTTCAAAACTTTATGGAAAAGTTGCAAATTACAAAACATTGACAAGATATAGAACAGTGTCTCCTTTTCAATCGGTCTCCGCCAAGTGACGTCAATTGTTTACCTCGGGCGCGGTACACTATGCCTTTTCCACTTAAAATGGCGTCTTAGCAACAAATGTCACGTGACTGGCGGAGACCGATTTTCCTAAATCCGCCCCTGTTTTCAGGCTTATGTTAACTGTAATGACTTATCTTGGACAGGCTGCTATGTAAACAGGCCTTTAGTCCTTCGTTTAGCTATGCTGCGGTTGTTTACACTACACCTTTTCCAACTAAAATGGCGTCTTAGCAACAAAAGTCACGTGACTGGCGGAGACCGATTATGGAGTACAATTACAATTAAGATATAACATACTAACTTAAATAAATAACGGAAGAGACTTAAACACAACAACAACAAACAAATTAAAACAAAACAAAAAAGGCAAGATATATTACATTTCTCCAAATATTTTCAATAGTTATATTTTTTTTAAAAAAGCGGAGTGTGTATGACGTCATCTATGTTTGTCTGTCAATCTTGATATTTTCAATAAAGAAAAGGAGAAAAAAGTGCGCATGCGCAATGAGCTGCTGGTAGGGATCGGGTAGCATTAGCAGCATTAGCTTAGCTTGTGTGTGGAGTCATTGTAGAGAGGCTGATAATCTGGGAGTGTTTGCAGTGAGAATGTCTTCAGTCCAGCTTCGAGGAGAGTTTATCACCGAGCAGTTAACTCCTGCTGAAGAAACATTCGCGGAGTTTAAAGGGAGTTTGGTCAATTCGGAGGAAAAGATGGACGATCAACATCTACTGCTGGATTTCACCAGGATCCCCCAGATCATCTTACACCGGATAGGTAGGAAACACCTGATAGAAATGATTCCCTGATGATGCACACTGTGGATTTTAGCCTCATCTGATTGGAAAACTGCTTAGAGGAGATCAACATGCTAAGCTAAAGCTAACTTCGGGTCGGCGGCCATCTTACTACGGTCAGCTCGCTCACTTACAATATTGGGTTTTAATAACTGCGGTCTATTTAGTAATTTGCTCCGGTTAAACCTGTTTTTTATGGCAAGCCAAGAAGGTCACATTTCGCATTGAATTGTCGCGTTAAGATTGAAGTTAACCCGCAAAAAACGCGCGTTCTCCCGAGATTACGCCGCTTTTTACGCCGTCTTTTACCAACAAGCGCCGCCTTTGACGCGCGTCATGAGAGTACCGCAAGACGCGCGTTAAATACGCGCGTTGTGTCGTTCAGAACGCGCGTTAAATACGCGCGTTGTGTCGGTCAGAACGTTTTCCTAATATGATAATGATGTCCTTCCTTCTTTTCCCACAGCCAATGCATTTGAACTGGTTGCATCCAATGGCTGATCAAGGCAGTCAGACCAAGAAAGTTCAGCACAGATCTGCTTTGTGGAAAACTGCACAGAGCTCAATGTTGCAGCATTGCCAGAATTCACTGCATTGCCGTTTCACAAACCTTAATGTTAGGAGTAAATCCACTACTTACACTTTGCTGTTATTTTGAATCCATTCCATGCCTATTTTCATGTAAAAACGGTTTACATTGCCAACTAATGTTTTGTATTCACCAGGATTACTAGGAATGTTTCACCGGTTCTTACTACCGAGAGGTGGCGTAGTGGGTTAAGTAACTGCCATTGATGCGAATCTTTTGCTTCGTGGCGGGTTCGAATCCGGCAGAGGCCGTCCGACTTTATCCTTTATATTCTGTCTTGTCTCCAACCAAGCCCATTTATTTATTTATTTTTTTCTGAGAATATAATCATAAATGTAGCCTACTTCACTGTTTTTGATCCATCGCCATGCATTCTGTCATGTAAAAACTTTTTATATTGTACTAATAAAATGACAATAAAGGGGACACTTGTCTTCCAGAAAATTTGCCGGTCTGACTTGTTTTCTGTATATTTTCCTGCATATCACCAACCTTTTCCCATAATGCTTTCTACAGCCATGGAGTAACTGCTGTTAAAATTAAATGAACAGGAAAATTTCTTATTAAAAGTGTTATTAGTGCAATGAGAAAAAACTTGCTTAGTTGAGCAAGTGGAGGTTTGATGATCCCCATAGCTCATGTTCTCTGTCTCCTACATATATATATATATATATATATATATATATATATATATATATATATGTATTAACCACGTCACATAAATGTTCTTTCAGTCTGCAGATGGCGCCATATAACGAGTAGGCTACTGGCAGAGCAGCAAACAGGTGTTTGCACCAAAGCTGGGGAACAATATAGGCAAGGTGTGTCTCTTTTTCAAGAGAGAACTGGATACTGGATTCTTCTATCTTTTTTATTTATTATGAACTATTATTTATCTATTTCCCACTACCTTTGACCACTAGTCAATACCTTTACTTATGTGTACTAGAACAAGATCCAAATGTGCAAGAGTCTAATTACATTTTCATTGTGGAGTAGGAGACAAGGTATGGGTGCAGCACCTTCCATTGGGGGTGTATCCAGAAAACAGGTACTACGTTACTTAGATGTTACATTTAATTTTAACAGCAGTTGTTCCGTGGCTGCAGAAAGCATTATGAGCTTGGGAAAAGGTTAGTGATATGCAGGAAACATACAGAAAACAAGTCAGACAGACACATTTTCTGGAGGATAAGTGGCCCCTTTAATGTCATTTTATTAGCACTATGTAAAAAGTTGTTACATGACAGAATGAATAGCGATGGATCAAAAACAACAGAGAAGTGGGCTACATATATGGATTATATTCTTGGTTAGAGGCAAGAGAGAATATCAAAGGCATAGGTTTGATTTCAGCTTTGGCAGGGACACTATTGGTCTTCAGTTTCACTGGTCTAATGTCATTGGTCCTTTGCAAAAAGATGCATACTCCTTTTTTTAATGCTTAATGTGAGCATCAGGCTTTGATGTGTTTAAAGAGAACAGCATAATTTCTTCCTAGATTAATACAAATCTTATAAGCACTACACTCACTAGATGCTGTTTAGCAATGTTTGAAGCATCACTGGCTCTGATCAATGTGCAATTAGGACTTTTTTCCACTTTGAAAATGTTTGCATTTAAACTTACCAGTAAGACAGAAGGTAAATACATTCCTATTTGACCAAATATAGTCTATATATGCCTGTTATATGTTGACGTATCATGGGTTTTCTTTTGAAGATGTATAACTGTACAGAGGTAAACAGGTGAAACCCACTCTTATTTTTTTATCTAATATGCTCTCTCTGTGTCATGCAAAATAATACATTCAACGGACGGCAAATAAATGTATTGTATTTACATGTGCACTGGAACTATAAGAGGAACTGACACTGAGGATTTTGAATATTAACTTCACTATACAAGTTGTACATCTGGGCTGTAGTTAGTCTATGTAGCCCATTTCATAAATTTGTTCTATGGCTAAAACAATTAATCACATCTATCAATAATTTAAATAATCGTCAACTGATTTAGTAATTGATTAATCATTAACTGGAGTATAGAGCCACTAAAATGTGCCTTTAAGCCAATAGAGCGACCCACTTAGAGCAGGAATTATACCAAGATTGTGAAAAAATATGTAAACATTTTGCATTTAGGACAAAAAAAAAAGTTTTAGTCTGTCAATATTCTCCATCCAGAACTCCTCCAGAGGAAACGTTTCTGTTTCACCTGGGGTCATTTCGTAAAAAAATCTACTTTAAGGAACCTTTGGGTGATCTGATTATTAATCAATTCATCAAAAAAATAATCAACAGTTTCAACCCTTATTTTATGGTAACGTTCCAAACACATTTCTTCCATCATGCAGCAGTGAAGGGCAGCTGCTTCACCCTGAGGCTGCCCTGCATCATTATATCTGTTTCCTACAATCATATAATGTTTCTATTCTACAAGTGCGTCTATAATAGTAAAGGATTAAATGTAACAACCTTTTATCATCATCCTATATTGCTTGCTGTTTAAAAGCTCCTTATGTCTATTTTCTTTTTTAGTGGCATCATCTACAAACACAACACTAAGAATCAGCCAAAGTTTATTCAAATATAAAATCACTTTAAACAATTATTATCTGTAATGTAATAGTATCCAAAATAAACAGCCAGATTCAAGCATTATTTACCAGAGATTAATGTACTAATTTACTTATGGACCATGTGGAAATCTAGAAAAATAGAATCAGTGTAAATAGAGTTCCTCTGTGTGTCTTTATCCTATTTCTAGAAGTAGAATCAATTGAATAGAACTATTTTTATGTGGAAAACAAAAAAATAGAAGAACGTCAGCATCCTTCTCGTGTTGTTATGTTCTACAAAATAAATTAAGAGCTTTTATATACACCTGAACTGCCGTCAAAAAACAGAAAACAGTAATAGAAAAGAAATACTGGTGAAAGGGAATCAGAAATGTTGATAGATTACAGACTGCTCATTTCAACAGCGGTTTTCAGAACTCCTGTCTGACTCAGAATATTTTGTTTTATAAAAGAAATCCTAACTTTGGTTACTTTCATTTCTCAAGTTCCAAAAATACAAACTATCTCCTGCTTCTTCATAGAACTGCAGTCAGAAGCTTTCGCCTGTTTTAGCCTAGAGTGTCCCTGCCAAAGCTGAATTAAAACCTATGCCTTTGATATTCTCTCTTGCCTCTAACCAAGAATATAATCCATAAATGTAGCCCACTTCTCTGTTGTTTTTGATCCATCGCCATTCATTCTGTCATGTAACAACTTTTTACATTGTGCTAATAAAATGACAATAAAGGGGCCACTTGTCCTCCAGAAAATGTGTCTGTCTGACTTGTTTTCTGTATGTTTCCTGCATATCGCTAACCTTTTCCCAAGCTCATAATGCTTTCTGCAGCCACGGAACAACTGCTGTTAAAATTAAATGTAACATCTAAATAACGTAGTACCTGTTTTCTGGATACACCCCCAATGGAAGGTGCTGCACCCATACCTTGTCTCCTACTCCACAATGAAAATGTAATTAGACTCTTGCACATTTGGATCTTGTTCCAGTACACATAAGTAAAGGTATTGACTAGTGGTAAAAGGTAGTGGGAAATAGATAAATAATAGTTCATAATAAATAAAAAAGATTAAAGAATCCAGTATCCAGTTCTCTCTTGAAAAAGAGACACACCTTGCCTATATTGTTCCCCAGCTTTGGTGCAAACACCTGTTTGCTGCTCTGCCAGTAGCCTACCCGTTATATGGCGCCATCTGCAGACTGAAAGTATTGTAGACTGAAAGAACATTTATGTGACGTGGTTTATATATATATATATATATATATATATATATATATATATATATATATATGTGTGTGTGTATATATAGGAGACAGAGAACATGAGCTATGGGGATCATCAAACCTCCACTGGCTCAACTAAGCAAGTTTTTTCTCATTGCACTAATAACACTTTTAATAAGAAATTTTCCTGTTCATTTAATTTTAACAGCAGTTGCTCCATGGCTGTAGAAAGCATTATGGGAAAAGGTTGGTGATATGCAGGAAAATATACAGAAAACAAGTCAGACCGGCAAATTTTCTGGAAGACAAGTGTCCCTTTTATTGTCATTTTATTAGTACAATATAAAATGTTTTTACATGACAGAATGCATGGCGATGGATCAAAAACAGTGAAGTAGGCTACATTTATGATTATATTCTCAGAAAAAAATAAATAAATTAATGGGCTTGGTTGGAGACAAGAAAGAACATAAAGGAAAAGTCGGACTGCCTCTGCCGGATTCGAACCTGCCACGAAGCAATAAATTCGCATTGAAGGCGGTTACTTAACCCACTACGCCGCCTCTCGGTGATGATAAGTGGTGAAACATTCCTAGTAATCCTGGTAAATACAAAACATCAGTTGGCGATGTAAAACGTTTTTACACGAAAATAGGCATGGAATGGATTCAAAATAACAGCAAAGTGTATGTAGTGGATATATTCCTAACATTAAGTCTTTGTGAAACGGCAATGCAGTGAATTTTGGCAATGCTGCAACTTTGAGCTCTGTGCAGTTTTCCACAAAGCAGATCTATGCTGAACTTTCTTGGTCTGGCTGCCTTGATCAGCCATTGGATGCAACCAGTTCAAATGCATTGGCTGTGGGAAAAGAAGGAAGGACATCATTATCATATTAGGAAAACGCGCGTTAAATACGCGCGTTCTGACCGACACAACGCGCGTATTTAACGCGCGTTCTGACCGACACAACGCGCGTATTTAACGCGCGTTCTGACCGACACAACGCGCGTATTTAACGCGCGTCTTGCGGTACTATCATGACGCGCGTAAAAGGCGGCGCTTGTTGGTAAAAGACGGCCTAAAAAGCGGCGTAATCTCGGGGGAACGCGCGTTTTTTGCGGGTTAACTTCAATCTTAACGCGAGAATTCAATGCGAAATATGACCTTCTTGGCTTGCCATAGTTTTTCGCTCCTAGTTTACTGCAATCGGAGAAACCGTCCCAACATTTTAAGTGCACCCGTATTACAGACTTTACAGTAATAAACTGCGAGAGAAAACTTCTACATTGTGTAGCGACTACATGTTTTTAAATTAAAAGTGTAGGCTTAGCTTTTGAAGCAGAGAAACTATCAGGCTATAATGTTAGTTAACCTATTTAATAGTTAGTAATGGGTTAAAGAGGCATCTTGAAGCTTTTCCACTCATTGCCAAACTGTATTATTCTGCCTTGCACAATACTGACACCTGCTGGACCTTTAAAGACACTACAGGCAGCTTATTGGACAGGCTAAACTGAATGGATTGGATGACCTAGTACAGTGATATATAATTTAAGTTATTGTTGGTTATATTGTATTATTTAATGTCTATGTTTAAATTGAAAATATCTTTGATATTTTTAGATGTAGCCAATAAATAATGTAAACATATATCATAGCCTAAAAATTAAAGGGAAAATGTGAATGAGGATGCTTGTGGACTAGGATTTAAGTTGTGTGATAACTGAGAAGAAAAGGATGAGAAAATTTAAATAAAAACGCAACGGCTGAAACATTCTTATTTCCGTTTAGGCTGCTGCAAAATTGTTGATAATTTTATTGAGAAACGTTTTTAAACAAAGTTTAGTTAGTCAGTCAGAAACAACTCCTGTATGGGTCACAGGACTTTCTTGAAACGAATTGTGCACCGATACAGTGTTTTGCTCTATGTGCTCCACGCATTGGTGTTACTGGACCCATCACTACTATGCACTAACATTTATAATAAATATTAATTTATTTTGATATGCAAAACTAAAAGGTGCATCTAATTAAACCAGCAGAGTACCACGATGCCACATCGTTTTTGAGTCAGTCCATCACTGGAAACTATTAAGCAAAAATCCCAATATTTGCACAAAATTCATTAAGAGATTTAAAATGCAAAAATAAAAGCCATAACTTTTGAAGCCAATGGAGAACTATGATCCAACATTCATTTTGAGTCAGTCGATCACATGACCTGGAACAATTTTGGATTGAACCAAAAGAAAACTGTAATTCCCATGAAGATAGAAAAACATCTGTGGAGCTACATTAGGGCCATAACGTTTCTTTAAATGAAAAGAAATCAACAACAAAAAAAACAAATTTTCCAACTGAAATGAGATTTAAATCTAAACAAATCCATCCATCTTCTTTGGCTCATCAGGCATTTTCACTGTGGGGCTGGTGCCTGCCTCCAGCACTCTGTCTCTGCCTTGATGTATGGAATGTTGGCCTCAGGCTCTTTCTCTGGTTGCTGAAACCAAATAGTTTTTCACTCTCCATAGAGAAAGATTTAATGAAATTGATTGATTGATTGATTGACTTTATCAATCTCACAGTGGAGAAATGTACTCATTACATCGGCTCAAATAGTCAAAGAAGAAGAAATCAGCTTCTCCTCTAGAACCGACTGTTTATGCAGCCTGTAGAACAAAAGGCAGAAATAGAGAAACAATCAGATTAAATTGTGACAAATGGGGTCTATAACACAGATGATAGGAGAGATTAGGTGGCTGCAGGGTTGCCCCATTAAAACTGAAAAACTTAAACAATTGTGTTACATTTCCTAATTTCTGGCCCCAGATATATCGAGCACATGTTTGGTCTGTGTTCTAGCCACCCAATTTTAATTTATATATTAGGAAACTTTATTAGCTTAGATATATTTCTGTTAGTTAATATTTCAGCTGAGGGATTACTGTATAATATTTTCCATAACTTGAAATAGATATTCCCAATGAACCCTATTGAACGCCTTTTCGGCATCTAACAATAAAACAGCTGAGTCTGAGGTACCTTTATTATAATGAATTATATTTAATACTCGCCTCACGTTATGAAAGCCTTGCCTCCCCAAAATAAACCCATTTTGATCTCAGTTAATTGTCTTTGGTAAAACCTTTTGTAATCGTGCTAGCAACTTAGATATTATCTTTAAATTCAATAAACTAATGGGCCTAAAATTCCTAAATTTGAAGGTCTTCTATAAATCTACTGGGATACCGTCTGGACCTGCTCTTCTGTTGCAATTTCTTGACTTAAGTTGTCCTTATCTTCATTGGAGAATTTGGGTTTATTTAAGTTGACTAAAAATGTATTGTTTTCAAATTTTATGTTTATTTCTGTTTTATACAATCTTCATAATAGTTCTTAAAGGCTACATTAATTTCTTGGGGATCCTGTAAGATTAGATCATTTGATATAATCGAGGTTATTGGTTGTTTTGTTTCCAGCTGTTTTATTTGCCATGCCAGTAGTTTGCCTGCTTTGTTACCCTGTTCATAAAATGTTTGTCTGAGTCGTAAAAGACTTGCTGCTGCTCTGGAGGCTGAATACTCGTCATATTCTGCTCTCAAAATCAATAATTCCTTTCCTAGTTGTGGGTCATTTTCTTTGTTTACTTTAGCTTGAATTACCTGTATTTTATCTTCCATTTGTATTCCATATCTGTCCATTTGTTTTGTTTTAGACCCTGTATAAATGATAATTTGTCCTCTAAGGAAGGCCTTAAACGCTTCCCATTTTATACTCGCTGTTGTTTCTGCAATATTAGTTAGGAGGAATTCATCGATCTGTTTTTCTAGATATTCCATAAAATGTCCATCTTGTAACCATTTATGTTGAAATTGCCATCCCGGAGTGTCTCTTTAATTTATCATCTTTGTAGATCAAACAACATGGAGCATGATCTGAAATTACAATATTATCATGAGAACAATCTTGAATTCTAAACTGCAACCCTGTAGAAATTAAGAAATAATCTATTCTGGAGTGAGTTTTGAAAGTACTCGAGTAACAGGAGTATGTTTTATTTTTTCTCTCTACAAACATCTAACTTCAGCTCCTTCATCATTCTATGAATCGCAGCTCTGCAATTAATATGTGACTGATCTAGTCCAGTTGATCTGTCCATGTTTTGGATTTAATGTACAATTAAAGTCTCCCCCTATTAAGTGTGATCCTTTAATCCTTAAATACTGTCATCCACATTGGGTCCATAGATATTGGTTAAAATTAGATTTTCCGACATTAAGGAGCTTTGGAGTATTAAATACCTTCTTCTTTTATCTTTAATAATGTTTTTAATTTGCAGTGGCAGTGATTCATGTATTAGGGTCACAACTCCTCTGGAGTGAGATGTGAATGTTGCTATATATATATATATATATATATATATATATATATATATATATATATATATATATATATATATATATATATATATATTTAGCCCCTCCACTTCGTCTTCACCTTTAAACTATTCTCATCAAGAAGATGTATTTCCTGAAGAAATTTTAAAGTTAATTTTTTTCAATCTTTTTCTAACTTGCTTGACTTTTTGGAGACGTTGCAGACCCCGGCAGTTCCATGAAATAACATTTTACAGTTTGAGGCATAAAGTAACAAAAGTAGTAGGTCGCTTTACTTTATAGAAATGTGAGGCATAACAAAAGCAGATGCTAGAACATGCATCCAATACACAAAACGTTAAAAAAAACCTTTCTACCTTTTCCCTTCCCCAAATTGCAAAAGTCCCTCCCACATGCATTAGACTCCCCTTATAGCAAGAAGCCAATAACAACCAGTGAGGATCTAAACCACCCTTAGCTTATTCTATAGGAATTATTCCTGTCGTTGCTAATAATAATTTGACTCCTGTCCACTGAGACTGAGAAAATATTTTAAGGGACCACATTAAATTTAAACACTTCATTGCTACAACATTGAGAACATGGATATGTAAGATATTAAGGAACGTAAAAATAAAACAAACCAAGTCAACACATTGGAATATGAAGAAAAAACTCAAATAGCCTGAAAACGTTCTAACTGTAAGGCATCATATGCTGGATTTCTATTATTTGCGCACCCTACTTTACTGTCTATATGAAGCTTCATTCTTCAATTAATGCTCTTTGTGTCCTGAGCCCTCTTGAATTTTCTTGAAAAACTCCCCTGCATCCCCAGGTTTTAAATGTCAGTGTTTTATTTTCATCACTAGAAGCGTTGCAGAGTGAGTTACTCCGTTACGAATGCCCAATTTACGCAGCTCCTCCCGATCGAACTTTTACCTCAGCTGGTGAAGCCCGGTTTCCAGGTCTGGGTAGAAGCAGATCTGTTGTTCCTTTTAGAGGACGTCCTTTTTCTTCCATGCAGCTGGAATGATGGCTTGTCTTTCTCTGTAGTTGAGAAACTGTGGTGGGAAAAAAGTATTCAACTATTCACCCTAGTTAAATAAACAGAGATAGGTGGATTTCACTCAGTCGTCATTTTATTCATCGTATCTTTGAGAGAACAGTTCATCATACAGCCCTTATGGCACAGTATTCAGCCCTGTTCTGCCTGAGCAGCGTTTGTTTCCCCTTACTTAAAACAATGGAAAGTAGTCAGAGTTAAAACAAATTACAGACACTTTGGTTAACAGTAACATGTTATGCATAAACCATGAGAAAGAATTTGGTTTGTTATGAGAAGAAGCTATGTCTGGTCTACAAACACCATCCCACAGAGAATGGTGTGGCCTTCAAGGTGAAACAGACTGAGTGAAAACTTTTATAGTGAGTAAATAGGATAAAATAATATACAATAGAAGAGAAATCTTAATTTTCCAATAACAGAAACTTCATTATCAGGGCTCTTGGTCCTAATCTGCTCTTTCCAGGCTCACCAAGGGTTGCAGCTCCTCATTCCCCAACGCCCCCGGTAACCACTTTTCCAAAAAGGCTCATAGATCTGGACCCTCGGCAACGTCCCGTAAATTCACAAGTCTCAAGTTATTCAGGCGAGACCTTGTTTCCAAGTCCATGAGTTTGTGCCCCATCGATTTTATTTTAAGCCTGCAAGGAACTCACGTTAGCTTGTAGATTAGCCACGTCATCTTCTCCAGTAGAAATAGAGTCCTCCACCCGTGACATACGTTCATTATAGTCTTTCATTTCTTGTTTTACATCTTGTAGTGTCACATCACTCCATTAAGGTTCACAGAGAACTCGTTTCTCAATGAATCCAGTGCAGCAAGGATTTGATCCGACTTACTATTGTCGGATTCACTTTTCCCTTCTTGAGCAGCCATGTTTTTGTCCTTTATGTTATGTTCAAACAGCTTTGTTTTCTTGGATGCCTCACTTTCCCTTTGTGTTGTCTAGTCGTGCTAGGCATTATACATCAGATTGTCCCTTTTTTTGAATCAATCTTTGTGAGCAGCGGTTATTTTCCCCTTATTGAAGCAACAAGCAGCAGGGCAAAGTACAATGCCTCTTCTCATGTGGCCGCCATAACCGGAAGCCTTTTTTTCTTTTTCTTTTATTAGTGAGTT
The DNA here is from genome assembly GCF_016077235.1 of Cyprinodon tularosa. Lineage (NCBI taxonomy): Eukaryota > Metazoa > Chordata > Actinopteri > Cyprinodontiformes > Cyprinodontidae > Cyprinodon > Cyprinodon tularosa. Next base: position 237,832 of record NW_024037865.1, read on the forward strand.
TGGAACTTTATTAAATCACCCTATCTAACACATCGGTTGTATGGAAGCTGAGAGGCTCTCTGGTGCTTTATGGGTGGTTGAAAATGGCACAACTAGAAATATTTCAAAACCATTATTTCCATAGCAGCATTTTAATGATCAGACAAGAACACAGCCACCTAACTTTGTAAAGACATCTGTTTTGCAGATCTCATTGGTCTCAGCTGAAGGCTTTTAACTACAGTTTGTGGACTTCCTGATAGTAAAGAATTACAATAGTCCAGCCTTGAAGTAACAAATGCATGGACTAGTTTCTCAGCATCACCCCTGGACAGGATATTTCTCATTTTCGCAATATTCCTCAGATGAAACCTTTTTGTCCCTGATTATTATCTGAGACCAATTTAATCCATTCCAGATAAAGTGACTGACTAATCAGCTTCTTTTTCAAACCCAAAGATAAATACTTGTATTTTGTCTGCATACAGGTACAGAAAGTTAAGTCATCCAGGTTTTAATGTCTTCAAGACATGCCTGTAATCTATGTAATGGGTTAGCTTCATCTGGATTATAGACAGATATAGCTGGGTATCATCAGCATAACAGTGAAAATTAATCACATGCTGTCTAATAATTCTACCAATTGGGAGCATGTATAAAGTAAAGAGAATTGGTCCTAGCACTGATCCCTGTGGTACTCCACAGGTAACCTTTGAGCATGAGGAAGAGTTTTCTTTATTTTATTAACGTGAACATACTGAAACTGTTCAGATAAATATGATTCAAACCAGTCTAGTTCTGTTCCTTTAATTGCTACAAAATATTCAAGTCTTTCTAAAAGAAAATATTGATAAACTGTATCAAATGAGAACTAATAGGACATACAAGTCTATTATCTGAGACCAAGAGATTATCAGTTCTGACAATTCACAGCAGATCCTTCCCTTATCCTAATGGCTTTTGGAATACTGGTCATCCGTATCAATATTAATATGGTTCAACCATCAGACCCCTCCTTTATGCTGTCTATTGTAGTTTCTCCAATTGGTCTGGTCAAATTTCTTTTTCTTTGATTCTTCTGCACATCAAATGTATTTTTCTTCTGCAGTGAAAGCAGGTATGCTCCTCTTCAGTGATATGGCTGAGTTACTTTGCTCCTCTGTGATGGGAACCCAGACAAGAGTTCCCGGATGAGCAAAAACTTGCCCCTTTTAACGTGTCCAGAATGGGATACTGATTTCCATATAAGGGACTGAAGATGATCATGTCATCATCCGAGCTTTGTAGGCCTTCCTTCCTTCAGTACAGTCTAGACCAGGGGTGCCCAACCTTTTTTAAACCAAGATCTACTTTTGAAGTTGACGGCATGCCGAGATCTACCAAGCCAAACACAAGGGATGGGCAGTATTTGTTTTTTATTTGCACAGGTGGAGAATAAACAGTAAGTCCAACAAACGGGGAAATGATCAATTGTGTCAAAAAATAGGTAGCAAAAACAGAACTCAACAATCTCATAAGAACTTCACACCATATCACTCACTCACTCACTCACTCACTCACTCACTCACTCACTGAAACTATAGAAAAGAGCAGTCAAGATCTCCAGGCAAAGGCTGTGCAGTCAAAAAATCTAAATACACCAATTGATACACACACACAGTCCAGTAGAGAGAAAACAAAAAAACTTTACAACTGTAAATTTACAGTCATATGTTTATATCACTGTTTATATATATATATATATATATATTAGGGATGGAACGGTTTATGAAAACCGTCCGAACAGTTCGGTTCGACTGTCTCGGTTCGGTTCGCGTGTGTTTCATTCGGTTCATGCGCTGCTCCATTTTCTCATAGGCGAAGTGTTTACACTCCCGAGCAGAAGGTGGCGGTACTGCGACCAAAGCCAACTACCAGTAGTAAAGAAGAAGAAGCGAAGCGCAGCAGGGAAAAAAATCAGTTGTTGTGGAGAATTGTGTAGGTATGGCAAGTGGGAAAGAACAGGAGTTGGAAGACGCGCCAGCAGCACTTTGTAGGTCCCACTTTGCATTTAGATTGACCTACGATGACGGCGGAAAGAAAGTTGTGGATAAAAGTGCAACAGTGTGCAAGCATTGTGCGACACGTTTTGTTTACGCTAAAAGCAAATCCCACATACTCCGTCAGCAACCCCCACTCCGCCCCGCTGCCCTCCAGACCGGCTGCTCAAAGCAAAGCCTACAGCCTCCACTGTGGCTCCCTCCGCTCCCCTCTGAGTTCCTTGGAGATGGTAGAGAGCATGCGCCAGATGATTAAATTCAAAGCAGCAAAACATACGGAAATTATCCAGGGTTTCCGCGGATCATTTAAAATAATTACAATCCATTATTTTTTGGGGGATTTTTTCATTAATTCCATAAATTTTTATGGGATTTCGGTGTAACAATCGACATGTGTCGAATCGAACCGAACCGAAAACCGTGACCAGAAACCGTGAATCGAACCGAACCGTGGATTTCTTTTGTTTTTTGTTTTTTTGGGCTTTGAGGCTGTTGTGTGTTTTGCTACTTTTCAAGGCTGCACTTTAAAAAAAGATTAAATTGTCCAGAGAGATGTTCAAAACTAAATTTTCTTTTTGTTTTACACTTGTGTAAACAAAATGACAAATAAAATCTGTCTAAGATGACTTCAAAGCAGAAAGAAGGAGAAGGTAAGTCCCCTATTTCAGAATGATAAACTTCACTGGGCATTGGCAGAGAAACTGGCAGATGGATTAAAATTCAACAGGAAAACAGATAAAAATAGGAAAATACTAAGAACAAACTATGTGGATGTGAAGATGTAACATACAGCAGAATGGGTTGTTGTTTCTTTAATTTAGGGGAAAAGTTCCTGTGATGTTATGAGCCGGAAAGCTCTTGTACTCCAATACCCAGCATGCAATGGGGCGCGTGGCGTCACGGGTTGAAGGCTAGAGCGAGAGGGCAGTTCTGAATGTAGCTTGCTACTGAAAGGTTCTGTGGAAGTTTGGAAATAAATATACAGAACAAATATACAGAATAAACGCCTCTGAAAACTCCCGGCCCGAACAGAGCAAGCGATCTTCATCGCAGCGTCCATGACATGCTTCATATTTAAAATACTGCAGCACAGCTGTTGCTGAATGATGCAGTGGTTGATCCAAAAAATCCAGGAAAGTTTCAGACAGCTTGAACAGAGCAACGAATCCAGCAGTGAGCCCAACCATAGATGGAGCCCCATCAGTTGGGATAGATTTCATTATCTCATTATCTCTTCAGATTCCTCTTTGCAATTTAGAGTCCGTGGTAACACCCTAGCAACCGTGGCAAACCATGCCCAGCAATCAGCATACATAAAAAAGGTTCCCTGCATACTTTTTACTTCTCATTTTATTATTATGAAAATAGACGTTGGCCTCTCGTGATCAATGTTTTGATTATTTTTTTTAAAACGTTTTTGTTTTTTTTATGTCATAGCCATAAATAGATCTACATTGTAAAACTTCTCGCGATTGACTGAAACTCCGCCCGCGATCGACTGTTAGATCGCGATCGACTAGTTTGGCACCCCTGGTCTAGACTTATCAATAACTGAATTCTTCCAGCACTGTGATCTTTTTATCACTGTACCCACATCATTTTATGAAAAAACCATAGCCCTCTTGCCCTGTTGATTGCTACATTTTGCTTTTCCAGACGGCTTGATCATTGAGGCCTGTTTTTCTCTTTCTTACCATAATGTTTCTTTTTAATACGATAGAATAATTTAAAATCGGCTCAGCCTCTGACACATGGAGCTGGGGTATGTCTCTTCCAGGCAGAGATTTAGAGGTGCTGTTGAGTTTAGGGTGTCTCATTACTCCCTTATTTGCAAGACAGTCACATGTGGTGTTGGATGTAAATGCTTTACTTTCTTAAATGATTTCTTTTCACGAAACAAATTTAGGCCTTTGCTTTACTGGATCCACTTGTTCCTCAAACTAAAGGAGAGAGTTTGGTGCTTTATGTGAGGTGTCCTTTATTTAACCACCAATAGAAAGTCTTTCTGCTGTGTTTGTCTTTCAGACCACCGGCCGGATTATGTTGGAAAAGAGGAGGATTTCTCTGACCAGCAGCTCTATGAGCAGGAGAGAAATTCCAGTTTGGATGAAGAGGAACCAGAACCTTTGCAGATAAAAGAAGAGCAGCAAGAACCAGAACATTCCTGGACAAAAGAGGAAATCATTGAGGTCGCCATAGGTGAGCATAAGGAGCAGCTTTTTCTGAAGCAGGAGCCTGGATATAAGGAAGAGAAAACTTTCCAGTGTTTGACATGGGGAGAAAACTTTCTTAAAAACGAACATTTAATGGTTCACATGATTACCCACACAGGTGAGAAGACTGAAGGTGATCACCTCATCGTCTGGCCTTCCTTCCTCCAGTACAGTCTAGACTTATCAACAACTGAATTCTTCCAGCACTGTGATCCTTTTATCACTGTACCCACATCATTTTATAGTTCAAACAAATTTTACAGGGGAAGAAAACCATAGCCCTCTTGCCCTGCTGATTGCTACATTTTTAGCAAAAAATGGGGAAACTTTTCCAGACGGCTTGATCATTGAGGCCTGTTTTTCTCTTTCTTACCATAATGTTTCTTTTTAATACGATAGAATCATTTAAAATCTGCTCAGCCTCTGACACACTGAGCTGGGGTATGTCTCTTCCAGGCACAGGTGTAGAGGAAACGCTGCTGAGGCTAGGGTGTCTCATTACTCCCTTATTTGCCAGACAGTCACTGTGGTGTTGGATGTAAATGCTTTACTTTCTATGATGATTATTTGTTGAGAAACAAATTTAGGCCAGAATGAACTTCATCTCTTCAGGTTGCTTGATAGGATCCACTTGCTCCTCAGCCTCAAGGAGAGAGTTTGGTGCTTTTATGTGAGGTGTCCTTTATTTAACCACCTATAGAAAGTCTTTCTGCTGTGTTTGTCTTTCCAGACCGCCTGCAGGATTATGTTGGAAAAGAGGAGGATTTCTGTGGCCAGCAGCTCTGTGGACAGGAGAGGAATTCCAGTTTGGACCACGAGGAACAAGAAGCTCTGCAGATAAAAGAAGAGCTGCAAGAACCAGAACATCCCTGGACAAAAGAGGAAACCGTGGAGCTCCCCATAGGTGAGCATGAAGAGCAGCTTTTTCAGGAAAATGAAGAAACAGGAGAGAAACGTTTCCCATGTTTGACATGGGGAGAAAACTTTCTTAAAAAAGAACATTCAATGGTTCACATGAGAACTCCCTGGTTTAAATAATTCCAAGATAAGAGCAGAATTTTTAAAACTCCCTTTTGGTTTTGTGAAAGCTTATTTCTGCATGGTGAGACTTTGTTTTGCATCTGGGCCACATGTTTAACCTGGCATAAGCCAGATTGAAACACGTAGTTCTAAACAGTTCCTACACCGTATCAATCTGGGTATCGTTCTGTAGAACATGTCAGCAAAAGGGAGGGACATTCAGTACAATTCTTCGAGCTGATTGGATACCTACCTCCCATGTCGAGTTTTTAGCCAATCTCAGCCGCAAAAGCTGCAGAGAAATATTACATTCTTGGTTACTACTACCGTTTATGTTGTTAATTGATAAATCACATTCTTATCAAATCCTTTTTAGATGAAAACGCAAACATATTTTCCATCCACAGAGGCAAAATTCATGTCCTTTTGCTAATTTTTCTAAAAGAAAGATGAGGTAGTCCAGCTAAAACAGGCACAAATATATTTGCGCCTGTTTTATTATTTTAATTCAGCCTTCTGCCTCTGGTTGACATGTTGTCATCATACACGTCTGTATTTCAAATAGTTCAAAAGGAATTATTGGCTTTGTCATTATTCTATTCTCATCATGTATGATATCTAAATGCTTTAGACTTATGATGTATCATAATGATGCACAACTTATTCACCACAGACTGAGTCAAATAGAAGCTACAGCCGCATGAATGTTTGTCATGATAATAACAAAAAGTTTGTCACAGGAATGTAGTGTGGATTAGTTTTTACTCTAGGCTTCAGAGTGAAGAAGAAATAAACTGGGGAGGGAAAAGATTGAACTTTTTGTGATTTTTGTGATTGAAGTCAATATTTCATCAGCTTTGTTAACTTAATCCTGTTTTTCTTAAGATGTTTTGTATTAGCCATATTGCTCCATAAGAAGAGGTGCATTATGTATTCTTACCATCCTTTTACATTTTTCTCTACTTATTGTGTCTAAGGGGTTGGAGTCTGAGAAGTTTTATAATCTAGCTCTGCACTGAGGTCAGCAAAGACAGGATGCTAGATAAAGAGCTGGATCAGACCAGAATGGCATGGAACTCTGGCTTTTTGGAGAGCACTGCACTTTTCTTCTTCTGCCTTCTGGGATAAATGTGTGTGCATACCCTCATTTGGGGCTTCTATGTAGGGTCACAATGGAACTGGTGCCTTTCTCCAGCAGTCTCAGGGCAAAAGGTGCAGTAAAACCTCAATAGTTCAGCAAAAAAACAAAAAATCTAAAGAAATAGCTTAAACATTTCTTTAATGTTGACGAATCTGCAGGTAATCATATTTTAAAGCTTTGATGATGGTGGATCATTTGCCACTATTTTCTAACCTCTGATTGTGGTTTCAGAGCTGAAGTGCATGCTGGGAGATGTAGTTCCAGTCTGTTTATATATAGAAGGATCAACACAAGGATGACTGAAGTCAGGTGTCCTTTCTTTAACCTATAATGGAAAGTATTTCTGCTGTGTTTGTCTTTCCAGACCGTCTGCAGGATTATGTTGGAAAAGAGGAGGATTTCTCGGACCAGCAGCTCTGTGAACAGGAGAGGAATTCCAGTTCGGATGAAGAGGAACCAGAACCTCTGCAGATAAAAGAAGAGCAGAAAGAACCAGAACATCCCTGGACAAAAGAGGAAACCATAGAGCTCATCATAAATGAGCATGAAGAGCAGCCTGTTTTGGAGCAGGAAATGCAAAATAAAGGAGAGAAGCCTTTCTCATGTTTGACATGTGGAGAAAACTTTCTAAAAAAAGAACATTTAATGGTTCACATGAGAACTCACACAGGTCAGAAGATTTTTGAATGTCTGTTCTGTGCAAAGAATTTCACAAAGAAATCTAGACTTGATAGACACGTCAGAATTCACACAGGTGAGAAGCCTTATTCCTGTTCGATTTGTGGCAAGAATTTTACTTACAAGAGTCATGTGACTTATCACATGAGAATTCACACAGGTGAGAAACCTTATTCCTGTTCCATTTGTAACAAGAATTTTACTGAAAAAAGTGGTTTGAGTAAACACATGAAATTTCACACTGGTGTGAAGCCTTTTGTATGTCTGTCTTGTGGAAGAAGTTTCACCTTTAAGTTTGATCTTAACAATCACTTCCGAATTCATACAGGGGAGAAGCCTTTTTGCTGCACGATTTGTGGTAAAAGTTTTGTTCTAAAAAGAGATTTGACTAGACATATGAGAATTCACACAGGTGAGAAGCCTTTTTCATGCACAATTTGTGGCAAATGTTTCACTCTAAAGAGTGATTTGACTAGACACATAAGAATTCATACAGGTGAGAAGCCTTTTTCCTGCACAATTTGTGGCAAAAGTTTTACTCTAAAAGGTCATTTGACTGGACACATGAGAATTCACACAGGTGAGAAGCTCCTTTCCTGAATGATTTGTGAAAAAGGTTTTATGTGAGAAGATAAATAAAGTATTCAGATAACATTTATTCATGCATGATGTAGAATGATTTATATAAAAAAAAAAACTTAAGTTTCACTTAAGTCATAGCAGTTAGACACCACATGAATGAACAGTAGAGGCTTTTTCTATGTTTGACTGCTGATGAAATGTCCATCTTGAAACTCCTTCACATTGTTTGATGAGAAACTCATGGGTTAATGGTCTTTTTCGAGCAAGGTTTTGAGAAAGCCATTAATTAACATCTCTGTTTTATATAGAAACTAGAACGTCTAAGGTGTTGTATTTTAAACCTGGTAAATATTCGGGTCTTGGGCGAATATATGGATGTGAACTTTTGAAAGTTAAGTATTTTGGGTTTGTAAATCAGATTTAAATGGACATAAAGAACGTTGCCCTATCAAAAAAAGATGTTTACATTCAATTTCTTACTTTTTCTGTAATGAAGGGAATAAACATAATAAAGTGCAACATCTTGGTTGCAGATGAAGCTAGTTTGCTGTCCAACAACAAATTGAGAAGTTATAGTTAGTTATGTTTAAATTGAAAAAATCCAGGCAGACCCCTACTGAGCCATTTTGGTATGGTGTGGCACAACTTTTTCCGAATGAATTTACACAGAAAAAAAATAAAGTAATAATGTTAATAATGTATTAAAGAAATCTGCTTTTTAAAGATTTTTTGAAAGCCTAATTCTTTTTTAAACTAATTCTAATAGTTTTTTTGTTGATTCTGTAGATGTTCTATTTACCTGCTATGATTGAAGGTAACTATAACCTCTTTTATACAACTGATTTTATGTATTATATTCTGCTGTGGATGTTTTAAATGATTGTGATCACTTCTAAATCGATGAACGAGCAGGAATAAAAACCTCTTGGATTGTAAAAATGTGCTTCTTTATATGGTTTCATATAAATTACAATAAATCTTTTTCCATGTTTTCTCTGATATTTTCAGAAAACCCACTATCAATAGGTTATTGGCATTCACCTTCTGTCTGGATGACCAGAGAAGTTAGATCAGGAAATCTTTTAGGAATGTAGTCTGGACAGAGTTGGTTTTGGCTATTTGCACCTGATTGATAAATGTTTCAGTTGATATAACTAGGTGTGTCCAGTGCCCCTACAACCAAGCAACTAAAGGAATGAATGATAACTATGTGGCAGTGTTGGTTCCTGTCACTATGCCTTTAAGTGATAATGCTTCCTATCTACTTGGTAACAAGGTTGTCCCTTTGACTGTCTGGTAAGCGCGCATGAATTTCACCCTGGAATTTGTTGCGGACCTTATCTTGTACCATAAATCATGACGATGATTTTGGACATGGGGAATAAATGTCCATGCTTTACATCTAACGTGTCCATTGGGTTTGGAAGATGGCAGTTTTGCTCTGCAGCTGACTTTGCTCTACAGCACCTCCCCCCAAGATGGTATCACAGGACAGTCCTACAGACGTGCCTTTGCCAGAAAACTCCAAATCACACAGAATTTCTTTGTCTTTTTCTGGGAGGCTTTTAGAGATTCACATCAGAGAGACATCATCATGGTCTCATGTCCAGGGAGAGTTTCTGGCTAAATAATGTTTCTTTGATGATGTTTGATCATTTTATGTGTTTACTGCTGAGTAAAGCAAATATAAAGGAATAAAAACCTGGATGACTCTTAACTTTCTGCTTCTGAATGCAGACAAAACAGAAGTTATAGTCTTTGGACCAGAGTCTCTGAAAAAGAAACTGATTAGCCAGTCACTTCATTTGGATGGGATTAAACTGATTTCAGATAATAAAGTAAAAAATCTTGGTGTTGTTTTTGATCAGGACCTGTCATTTAGGTCCCATATCAAGGAGGTTTCTAGAATTTCCTTCTTTCATCTGAGGAACATTGCAAAAATTAGAAATATCCTGTCCAGGGGTGATGCTGAGAAACTAGTCCATGCATTTGTTACTTCAAGGCTGGACTATTGTAATTCTTTACTATCAGGAAGTCCACAAACTGTAGTTAAAAGCCTTCAGCTGATCCAAAATGCTGCAGCCAGAGTTCTAATGAAAATTAAAAAGAGAGATCATATCTCGCCTATCCTGGCTTCTCTTCATTGGCTTCCTGTTAAATCAAGAATAGAATTTAAAATCCTCCTTCTCACATATAAAGCCTTAAATGGCCAAGCTCCATCTTATATCAGAGATCTGATTGTTCCTTATGTTCCTAACAGAGCACTTCGCTCTCAATCTGCAGGTTTACTAGTGGTTCCTAGAATTTCTAAAAGTAGAATGGGAGGCAGATCTTTTAGTTATCAGGCTCCTCTCCTGTGGAACCAACTACCAGTTTTAGTCCGTGAGGCAGACACCCTGTCTACTTTTAAGGCTAGGCTTAAAACTTTCCTTTTTGATAAAGCTTATAGTTAGAGTGGCTCAGGTTATCCTGAGCTATCTCTATAGTTATGCTGCTATAGGCTTAGACTTTTGGAGGACATAGGGACCCCCATTTCATCATTCTGCTTCATTCTCTCTCTGTTCTCCTATTCTGCAGAATCTGTTAGTTCAATCTCTAACCTTCTGCTCTCTCTGCTTTTCCTCAGAGTAGCTTTGCCTCGTCTGTTCCTGTTTGGCTGTGACGTCATCCTGGAAAGAAACATCAGCTGTGCTGCTTCTATCAACACCCTTGTTTATAGATGTTGGAGATCGGCCTGTTTTCCAGTGTGGTCCTGTTTCTCTGACCGTGACTGAGTGGATGTGCTTTCTTCGTCCTCTGGCATGGGAGCTGCCTTGGAGCTCGTCTGCCTGGCTGTGTGTTTCCTGGACGGGGCCGCCTTTTACAGCTGCTTTTTGTATCTCTGCTTCTGTCTCCTTGAACCCCAGTCGGCCTCGGCAGATGGCCGCTCACACTGAGCCTGGTTCTGCTGGAGGTTTCTTCCTGTTAAAAGGGAGTTTTTCCTCTCCACTGTCGCTACAAGCATGCTTAGTGTGGGGGATTGTATTTGAGTCAATGAGTCAATGCAATCAACTGGTTTTCCTTAGATAGAAAACTTTGTATCAATTTGATCTGGTTGAACTGTAAAGTGCCTTGAGATGACATGTGTTGTGAATTTGGCGCTATATAAATAAACTGAATTGAATTGAATTAAAGACAAAGCTAACAAGATGGATCGCATGGTACTCTATATACCTGTTTACACTACTTTTTTTGTTTGTGCCGAGATCAATCCAAGCACGGTAACTGAGATAACTGTTGAGTATAAATGTCACGCAAAACTGAAGCAAACCGTGGTAGACAACTGAATCTTGCTAAACTGGTACTAGTTCTACAGTAGGGCTCGGCGAGGTTAAGTTCAGCCTCGGTTCTCGGATTAGAAAGGGTGCATTAGCAGACAACATCATCTCCTTACAGTCAGCCTCCGTAATCATGAGATTTCAGAAATTCATTAAAATCCTAGCTTTGTTTCACTAAGGGGTAAAACACTTTACTTTAACAGTCCTGTGTTCTCGGTACAATTTGATTACCAAGTTATGACCAAAAGTCCTTTAATGGGAATCCTCATGTCTGCTAGCTCACTCAAAGAAGTTAAAGAATCAATTAACTAAAACATATTGGTTTCTGGTTAGGCAAATAAATTAATAATTATTTGACCAAATAATATTTTATTCATCTCTTGGATTTGCATTACTAATTGGTTTGAAAACATTCCAATTGCTGTAAATTGGTTAATGCTAATTTGATCAAATTCCAAATTTTCAGGATAGATCTTTCTCAAAAACAAAATCCATGCTAAACTGTGAAAACATTTCATCAACTCATGTTTTTTAACCCTGTGTTTCCTTTGTGTATCTAGTAGTTTAGTTGAGTTTAACTAGTATTGTCAACAGTTTTTAACTGGAATATGTTTGAATTGGAGATGAATGATTTTTATCAATAAAATCTTATATTTTGAATGGAATTTGTGGTAAATTTATTCCATATATGTGCAGAATTATCTGTTTGACCATGATTTGAGGTTGTTTCACACTTTAATTTGCTCTTCTAACACACAGTCAGTAGAACGTGTGTTCACATATAATGTATGACAGTCTGAATATTCTCTGAGTAAATAACTTGTTCATCACCCCTACTGAGGTGGGCAAGAAATATATGAAAGTTGAACAACACCTGCAACATTATGGTGTTGCTTGTAGCATCCATGTGCAATACCTGCAAATGGTCCATAGATTGATAAATGGTTCTTTCAGCCCCTATGGAGGTTGTGGAAAGGAGGGATCTGATCCCAAATCCTTCTGGGTTAAAGCCACACACTCTTTCCAGTCAATCAAAGGCATTTCCCTAAAGCCAAGTAGCCAGGATGCATTATCAATCCGAGACATTGTGACATGACCCTATACTCTCACACGTGCAACTACCATAGCTGCTCTAAACCATACAACTATTAGGAGGTAGATTACAATCTTTTATGCTAGGAATAATTAGAGGGAAAATAACTGCAATTTCTTCAACTAAAACAATTCAAAAACAGAGATTTACAACATAATCTATGGAGTTACAGAAAGAACCTTTAAAAACTTTAGAAGACACAATTAAGACAAAATAGCACAAGGAATGAAATTGAGGAAATAAATCCTCAAGAGTTACAAAAGAAGCTCCTTTTTACAAACCAGCAGTATTATAAAACAGTGGGAAAAGCTTTGAAATGACTCTAAATATTTAAAAAAACTGCAAACAGAAAGGACAATACGCAATATTAGAAACCCATTGGCAACCAAAACAGAAATCCAATCCAGAGAAAATAAAGAAGTGTTTTGAAGAATATCAACAAAAATTGTATTCTCAGCCACAATTAAGGAATAACAACAATGATGCTTTCCTGTCCTCATTAAATCTGCCAAGGGTTACTGATGTTGAAAATGAAAGCCTGATATCAAACTTTACTAAAAAGCGGTTTTATCAGCCGTTAAACGACTGAAAAGAGGGAAATCTTCTGGAACAGATGGCTTCAATTCAGAGTGATGGAAATTTAACAGGGATAACAGGGAGAAATTAGAATGTAGTAATTATCATCCAATCAGAGCATTGAATATTGATTATAAATTATTCGCTTCCGATTTGTCTTAAAGATTCTAAACTATTCTACCAGACCTGATAAAGATCAGTCGGGTTTTATAAGTTAAGGACAAACTCAAGATAATATTTAAAAGGCCCTGCACATTATGAACCATGTTAATCAGCTGAAAATGGAAACGTTGGTTCGAAGTTTAGATCCTGAAAAAGCATTTGATTAGTACAATGGATATTTTGATATAAATATATAAGCTTTTTTTTTTCCATTCACCCAAACATAAATAATGATGTTCCATTGTTCATAAGGTTGAGCTGGATGCTTGTTTCAGTTGTACAGTACAGATAAGGGATTTTTAAAGAGAACGAGCATGATACGAGTAAAATTCATCAATGCGTCTGCTGCAAAATCCTTTTTTGATAACTGACGTCTATATTGATGGTTACGTGATTGGCTGGTCACACAGAAACTGTGACTCATCTGCTAGAATCATACAGACATCATAGTGACAGTCAGAATGGAGGTGGTGATGATGATACTGGGGCTGCTTTGATGTCATGATAGAACCCATGAATTAAGCTTAAGCAGATAACTAAAAGAGAAGATCTGGCTCAGGTACCTTGCCCACTACTATAAGCTTTATCAAAAAGGAAAGTTTTAAGCCTAGCCTTAAAAAGTAGACAGGTTTGTCGCCTCACGGCTAAAACTGGTAGTTGTTCCACAGGAGAGGAGCCTGATACCCTTTAAAAAATTGCCTCCCATTTACTTTTAGAAATTCTAGGAAACCACTAGTAAACCTGCAGATTGAGAGCGAGTGCTCTGTTAGGAAATAAGGAACAATCAGATCTCTGATATAAGATGAGCTTGGGGCCATTTAAGGCTTTATATGTTTAGAAGGAGGATTTTAAATTCTTATTCTTGATTTAACAGGAAGCCAATGAAGAGAAGCCAGGATAGGCGAGATATGATCTCTCTTTTTAATTTTCATTAGAACTCTGGCTGCAGCATTTTGGATCAGCTGAAGGCTTTTAACTACAGTTTGTGGACTTCCTGATAGTAAAGAATTACAATAGTCCAGCCTTGAAGTAACAAATGCATGGACTAGTTTCTCAGCATCACCCCTGGACAGGATATTTCTAATTTTTGCAATGTTCCTCAGATGAAAGAAGGAAATTCTAGAAACCTCCTTGATATGGGACCTAAATGACAGGTCCTGATCAAAAACAACACCAAGATTTTTTACTTTATTATCTGAAATCAGTTTAATCCCATCCAAATGAAGTGACTGGCTAATCAGTTTCTTTTTCAGAGACTCTGGTCCAAAGACTATAACTTCTGTTTTGTCTGCATTCAGAAGCAGAAAGTTAAGAGTCATCCAGGTTTTTATGTCTTCAAGACATGCCTGTAATCTATGTAATGGGTTAGCTTCATCTGGATTTATAGACAGATATAGCTGGGTATCATCAGCATAACAGTGGAAATTAATTCCATGCTGTCTAATAATTCTACCAATTGGGAGCATGTATAAAGTAAAGAGAATTGGTCCTAGCACTGATCCCTGTGGTACTCCACAGGTAACCTTTGAGCGTGTTGAAGATCTATCATTAACATGAACAAACTGAATTCGATCAGATAGATAAGATTTAAACCAGTCTAGTGCTGTTCCTTTAATTCCAACAAAATATTCAAGTCTTTCTAAAAGAATATTATGGTCAACTGTATCAAATGCAGCACTAAGATCCAACAGGACGAGCACAGATACAAGTCCATTATCTGAGGCCATGAGAATATCATTAGTGACTTTCACCAGAGCTGTTTCAGTGCTATGATGAGCTCTAAAGCCAGACTGAAACTCTTCAAAAAGTTCATTATGGTGGAAGTGATCGCAAACTTGTTTGGCAACTACTTTCTCAAGAATTTTGGATAAGAAAGGAAGATTGGATATAGGTCTATAATTGACCAAGTCATCTGGGTCAAGAGACGGTTTCTTAAGCAGAGGTTTAATTACAGCAACCTTAAAAGCTTTAGGTACATATCCCTGTAACAGAGATAGATTAATCACATCTAAAATGGAGGAGGAGATCAAAGGGAATACCTCCTTAAATAACCTGGTTGGAACTGGATCTAACATACAAGTTGAAGGCTTAGATGAAGACAATAATTTTGCTAATTCAGAGAGTTCAACTGGATCAAAGCAGTCTAAACCCAGTTCAGATTCCATGACTACCTCAGGTACAATCGCGGATAGAGGAGTGCTTATGATCTTATTTTTAATAAGATCAATCTTATTTATAAAGAATCCCATAAAGTCATTGCTGCTAAGAGCAGGTGGAATGGACGGTTCAACAGAGCTATGGCTCTGGGTGAGTTTGGCAACTGTATTAAAAAGAAATCTAGGATTATTCTTATTCTCCTCTATTAATGAGGAGAAGTATGCTGCTCTTGCTTTACAAAGGGTCCTCTTATACAGCAGTAAACCATTTTTCCAGACTAGGAAGGACTCTCGCAGGCCTGTGGAGCGATATTTTCTCTCCAGTTTCCTAGCATTTTGCTTCAAAGTACGCAGCTCTGCATTAAACCAAGGAGCAAGCTTTCTATTTTTAACGGTTTTCATTTTCAAAGGAGCTGCGTTGTCTAAGGCAATACGCAGAGAACTAGCAACCCCATCAACAAAATCATCAACCTGTGAAGGGGAATAAGCTAAACTTTTGCACTCTGCAGCACTGCTCAGTGACACAGAGGAGAGAGAAAGTGAAGCAGATTCTTTAAAATTTATAACTGCACTATCTGATAAAGATCTACTAAAATTGAACCTTCTTTTGGGGGAGGAGAACTCTGTTAAAGTAATCCTGAAGGTTATTAGAAAGTGGTCAGAGAGGACAGGGTTGTGAGGAAATACTGTTATTTCTTCACATTCTATGCCGTATGTCAGCACAAGATCCAAAGTATGAAGATGAGAATGCGTGGGACTATTCACATTTTGAACAAAGCCAATAGTGTCTAAGATAGCATTAAAGGCTGCTCTTAAGCTATCGCCTTCAATGTCAGCATGGATGTTAAAATCTCCCACTATGATGACCCTGTCAGTATTTAATACCAAATCAGAAAGGAACTCTGAAAACTCATCTAAAAATTCAGAGTAAGGACCTGGTGGACGATACAAAGTTACAAAAAGAAGAGGTTTTCTTGCCTTGAAATTTGGATCAGGGAAATTAAGGGTTAAATGTTCAAAAGAGTTGTAGGTATTAACTGTTTTGGGAGTAATCAGTAAGTCAGACTGGAAGATTGTTGCTACTCCTCCTCCTCGCCCAGAACTTCTGGGGATGTGAAAATTTAAATAGCTTGAAGGAGTTGCCTCATTTATGCTCATGGTTCATGGTTCTATCAACTGAAGCATCAAAGCAGCCCCAGATCATCACACCACCACCTCCATGTCTGACTGTCACTATGATGGTCTGGTATGATCTCTCAGCAGATGAAGTCACAGTTTCTGTGTGACCAGCCAGAGAAAATAAAGAAGTGTTTTGAAGAATATCAACAAAAATTGTATTCTCAGCCACAATTAAGGAATAACAACAATGATGCTTTCCTGTCCTCATTAAATCTGCCAAGGGTTACTGATGTTGAAAATGAAAGCCTGATATCAAACTTTACTAAAAAGCGGTTTTATCAGCCGTTAAACGACTGAAAAGAGGGAAATCTTCTGGAACAGATGGCTTCAATTCAGAGTGATGGAAATTTAACAGGGATAACAGGGAGAAATTAGAATGTAGTAATTATCATCCAATCAGAGCATTGAATATTGATTATAAATTATTCGCTTCCGATTTGTCTTAAAGATTCTAAACTATTCTACCAGACCTGATAAAGATCAGTCGGGTTTTATAAGTTAAGGACAAACTCAAGATAATATTTAAAAGGCCCTGCACATTATGAACCATGTTAATCAGCTGAAAATGGAAACGTTGGTTCGAAGTTTAGATCCTGAAAAAGCATTTGATTAGTACAATGGATATTTTGATATAAATATATAAGCTTTTTTTTTCCATTCACCCAAACATAAATAATGATGTTCCATTGTTCATAAGGTTGAGCTGGATGCTTGTTTCAGTTGTACAGTACAGATAAGGGATTTTTAAAGAGAACGAGCATGATACGAGTAAAATTCATCAATGCGTCTGCTGCAAAATCCTTTTTTGATAACTGACTGTCTATTATCTGATGGTTCGTGATTGGCTGGTCACACAGAAACTGTGACTTCATCTGCTGAGAGATCATACCAGACCATCATAGTGACAGTCAGACATGGAGGTGGTGGTGTGATGATCTGGGGCTGCTTTGATGCTTCAGTTGATAGAACCATGAATTTAGAGCTTAAGCAGATAATCTAGAAGGAGAAGATCTGGCCATCAGTGTGTGACCTTCAGCTCCAGGTCACTGAGGACAGTTCTCCAAAGTCCATCAGAAAGCTCTCCTCTTAGAACCAAAACAGACACTTTGAAGCTGATGGAGTGTCCTAGTCAAAGTCCAGATTTAAAGCTGACTTTGTGCTGTTGCCTTAAACAGGTCCTTGATGCTGGAAAACCCTCCAAGGTTCCTGGCTTCAAATGATCCAACCAATCAGAGTGGGTCAGCATCCCTCCACAGTGAAGCTAAAGACCCATTAGCAGTTTCCAAAAACACTTCATGGCAGGAGCCACACAAGCAGTTAGCAGGTTCAGGATGGACTGACTATTACACATAGTGTCAGAGTAGGAAGCTGAGTTTCTGCCCCACAGGGTGGAACTTGCAGAGTTCAGGTATTGCTGCATATTTCTGGATCTTTGCAGCATTCATTGTCTGGTTTTAATCCCTGTTTTTTCCACCATATTATTCATGTGTGAATGGAGACAGCCATGTTGGACGGTGAGAGTCCAACCAGCTGCTCTCATGTTTTTAGACCTCACCCTGCTGGACATGATTCATGGTTGGAAATCTGTAAATATCCTCAGAATCTTCTCTGAAGAAGAGACTTTGCTGTAAATCTGTGGCTGGAATGGAGCCCTGATGGATGGATGGAGCTCAGCCTGTTTACCGAGTCCTTCCTGCTTCTGGTCCATCTTTACAGAGACTAACGGGACCAAAGCTCTGCACTCAGCCTGGCTTCAATCACTTCTCTCTCTTCATCAATTCAACCATCATTTGAAAACTTCATTTTATATTTAGAAGGTTTAGGTTTATTTTAATATTAACATTTGTATGATGATCTGACACATTTAATGAGGCAAAAAAAGTAAAATCAGCAGAAATCGGAAAGAGGCAAATACAGTTTAAAGGTCTCTGTAGAAAACTTCTAATATAAATCTAAAAGGATTAATTTCCATCTGTTCTATAGTTTCAATCTATGTGTTAAAGCTCTAGAAGCTCCTGCTGCCTCGTCTAAACTTGATGAGTTAATATTCAGGCCCCGTCCACACGAAGTCAAAACGAACACGAAACGCTGATATTTTCCAAAACGTTTGCCGTAAAGACGGAGACGTAAAATAAATGTGAGCGTCCACACGAATGCATGAAAACGCTGCAAAATGTATGCCAGGCCTGTAAGTGGCGCTGTGGTGCCAAAGCAAAAATAAGCCACGAAATGTTGGGCATGCGCACTAATATTTATACATGGTTGCCCTGCGGGTCCATTTTCGTGGTTAAGTCAAATTCAGGTGCTGAACTATGTCGTCGATATTGCTCTGTTCTTCCTGGAGATATTCCAGAAGAAGAAGAAGATTCTGTTGTAAGCCCGACAGCAGGGTGAGTAGCATGAGCAGCAACCATTCAACACAGTACGGCGCCATTGTTGTTGTGATACTGTGTCTCGCATGCGTGTTTAGAGGCGACGCTATGACGCATGCGTGTAAAAAAAAATATGCGGTTAGAGCGTAAAGATGGAAACGCGAAAACGGCGTTTCGAAATCTTCCCACTCTGAAGGCTGAATAAAAAAAAGATCGTTTACAGACCCCCGAAACGCCGGCTTCGTGTGGATGAGAGGCTGGTTTGGTGAAAAATTTGTGCGTTTAGGCCAGGGTTCGTCTTCGTGTGGACGGGGCCTCAATGATTCAATCAACTCCTCCCAACAGAAACACGTCCACCATAGAAAGAATCCTTTAAATCAAACTGCAGATGTGATTCGACTAAAACCTCATTCAATAAATGTCAGACGATGAATATTTACAGTTTTCATTTTTTAGCTCATGAGCTTATTGAACATTAGGTCCAATCTGTTCTCTCCTCTCTAGGAATACCTACTTCCTGAGCCTTTGACTAGACCAATCACAATCCTCCGTTCTGCAGAGACCTCTACAGGAAATATTCAGGACATATTCCTCGGTTCAACCTGAACATTTGATAAACTAGAACGTCTGATATTTCTCCTCATCCAACGTTCTACTTTTTAAGAAGTTTGTGGTTGAAACTTGTATCTCCATCTCTGCAGAATGACTCTAACTTCTTTATTAGACCTTTTCTATATATAAACTCTTAGTTCTAGTTTGAATCTGAGCTCCTACTTCTGTCAAATATTCTAATAAAAATTGATTCTAGCCAATCATTTTCTAATTCCTATAAGGTTGCAGCTGCTATTTGTCAACAGCAGATGGCGCAGTGGATCCAGCTCCAGATGCTGGACTGTAAGTACCTGCAGCAGGTGGAGCAGCTGGACGATGACTCTTTCCTCATGGACCTCCAACAGAGCCTGAGCAGGCAGATGGAGAGTATCATTGTGGATTCAAATAGATAAACAGCCAGTTTTTCAGGCTGAGGTACTAACTCATCTACTGAAAGAAGCTTCTACAAAATGTAACTGTTCATTCTGAATTTTTGAGTAAATCCATATTACTACCATGTGACAACTGAATACTTCTCTTCAAAACCCTCTTCTTCTCCAGGAAAGACGTCCAAACCATCATCCTTCAGAACCCAGAGGTCCAATCAGAGCTCTCTACAGCTGGTTCTGAGGCTGATCCCACTGCTCCACAGCTTCTAGTTAGGTTGGATCTTCTGCTAAGGATTCTCTCCACCAGCAGATGGTCAGACCAGAACATGTTCACCTTAAGAACCAGAAAGAACTGATTCTAAACAGATTCTGCTTCAGAACTAGAACTTGGCCCTTAGTTCATCTCTACATCTTTGGACTCACATGTTAGAAATGGTCCAGATTTAAACAAAGAAATTCTACTTTTTACAATTAGTCCCTAAAAAGAACAAAAGTATTTCATTTGGATCCAATATATAGAGTTTTATGGCAGGTGGAGGAGGTTCTGGTCTCAGCCTAGGAAGATCCAACACTATCAGCAGCTCTGGTTCTGATCTACTTGGATTTTATCTGCAGAGTCATGAATGTTGTGGTTCCAGTTTGTGGGGTTAATTTGTTTTCCTTTTCCGTTCCACCGTTTGTCCACCAGAGGGTGCCATCTGATTACTCTGTCTTGGAGGGCTTGCCTACACATTTTAATTACCCACACCTGCAATGAATCATCATCACCTCAGAGGACTATATGAGCAGCTGACTGTCATCACCTTATCGCCAGAGGGTTTGCCTGTTTTGGGTACTCTAGCCCCTCTGAGCTTTTGCTGAGTTTATCTCTGAACTTTTCAAGTTTATTGATGCTCTTACCTTGTTTTTGTTATTGCCATTCTTCGGCAGGAAAACCTTCAGATTCTCTGGGATTTTTCTACTCCTTCCAGCCCTGAAAGAAATCCCCTCGAGACGCCGAGAGTTCAATTCAATTCAATTCCGTTTATTTATATAGCGCCAATTCACAACACAAGTCATCTCAAGGCACTTTACAGTTCAACCAGATCATACAGTCAAATTGATTCAAAGTTTTCTATCTAAGGAAAACCAGTTGATTTGCATCGACTCATTTACTCAAATACAATCCCTCACACTAAGCATGCTTGTAGCGACAGTGGAGAGGAAAAACTCCCTTTTAACAGGAAGAAACCTCCAGCAGAACCAGGCTCAGTGTGAACGACCATCTGCCGAGGCCGACTGGGGTTCAAGGAGACAGAAGCAGAGATACAGAAAGCAGCTGTAAAAGGCGGCCCCGTCCAGGAAACACACAGCCAGGCAGACGAGCTCCAAGGCAGCTCCCATGCCAGAGGATGAAGAGAGCACATCCAGCCAGTCACGGTCAGAGAAACAGGACTGCACTGGAAAACGGGCCTATCATCTATAAACAAGGGTGTTGATGGAAGCAGCACAGCTGATGTTTGTCTCCAGGATGGTGTCACAGCCAAACAGGAACAGACGAGGCAAAGCTACTCTGAGCTATTCAAGCTATTCAAGCCATTGACCAGCTCCTCCCATTTAGTTCTGGGCCGATTTCTCACCTTTCTTAGGGCCATTGAGACCCCAGGAGTTGAGATCTTGAATAGAGCCACAGTCTGAAAGAGATTGACAGTCATAATCTGTTTCTTCCATTTTCTAATGATTGCTCCAACAATTTACAATTTATCACCAAGCTACTTGGCAATTTCCCCATAGACCTTTCCAGCCTGGTGGAGGTGTGCAATTTTGTCTCTGTCTTTGGACAGCTCTTTGGTCTTGGCCATGTTAGTAGTTGGATTCTTACTGATTGTATGGGGTGGACAGCGGGGTTTTTTTGTTTTTGTTTTTTTGGTTGTTGCAGCTAATAACCTCAAACAGGGGCATCTAATTTAGGATAATAAATGGAGTGGAGGTGGAAATTTTAAAGGTACACTAACAGGTCTTTGAGTGTCAGAATTCTAGCTGATAGACATTATTTATTTGTGTGATACAGCTGCAAATAAGTATTATAGCACCATAATACTTATTTGCAGCTGTATCACACAAATAAATAATTTCAAAAAATCCTATATTGTGATTTCTGGATTTTTTTTTAGATCATGTCTTGTAATGTAGACATGCACCTATGATGACAATTTCAGACCCCTTCATGATTTCTAAGTGGGGGAACTTGCAAAATAGCAGGGTGTTCAAATTTTCCTCACTGTAGGTATACATAATCTTCACCCCACTGCTCAATGTTTCAAGTGTGTGATCCTGATTTTCCATCAGACATTGTTCTGAACCTGTCTGAGTTAAATGTCTGTGTAAGATGTTTCTGTAATGAATGTTGAAACTCTGATTCAGAGGGTTGTTACTCTGTTGCATGTTTTAAAAGCAGGCTGCATGTTCAGGTAATTTGTATTAATGTTGCTTTGCAGCTAAAATGTTCTGGTTTTTATTGCCGGTTCAGGGTCTTTCTGTATGGAGTTTGCATGTTCTCCTTGTGCATGTGTAAACAGATGGTTTATTAGCTGAAAACAGTGTTTACATAAAATAGCTGTAAATACCCACCCGTTTCAGGCCCCTAAATGCATCAGTGCCTTAAATGCACCTTCACTTCTGTTTTTACATTGTCAGGCTCAATAGCGTATGTAGGCGCCAGGTTCCCCCGGCAGGCTCGAAGAGTCAGGTCCATTGTGGTATGCAGTTTGATCTCTGTTGGATGAGCGTTGGTGCCTTGCTCTTGGGCTGCTGCACCAGGATTTAGATCCTTGATATTTGTTGCTGCTGGTAGGGTAAAGGGATTTTTGATGTCACCTGTGGCTGGGTTCTATGTAATGCCAAGTCACTTTTTAAGTTATTGCTACTCGATTTTCTGACACGATTTCTAATTGCTTTGTAGGAACAAATGCGGAGGGTTTTCACTGAATGTACCCGTTTGTGTGGCTGATTAAGCTACCAGTTTTGCATTTTACCTTATGGCTTTATTATTGCCGGCAGACACTTTATTGTCATTTTTGGATATTACAGATTGCTGCTGTTGCATATTATGCTTACAGATCCTACTACTAGTTTTCACCTGCCGCCTCCAATGAAACTCTTAGGGATCCTCCACTGGTTAAATGTGGAACTGGACCAGAGACACACGGATTTATAAGTAACGTTTAAAACTGAATTATTTCAGTTCTTTAATTATAATCATAAATTGATTTCAGAAGAACAGAAAAAGGGACAAGGCAGTTAAACCAAAGTTTCATTAAAAAAAAAAAATTTTCAAATCTATCCATTTTATGTAAATATGCTCGTGTTTTATAGCAGAGGTCAAACATAGAATCTACTGGATTATTTGTATTTAGATAAAGAGTCTTTATCTCTAAATTGTGTCTTGTGCCTAAAAACCCATCAGGAGGTTCAGTGAATCTCCCTAATAAAGTTCAAAAACATGAAGTAACATGATCCATAAACTGCTGCCGTCCCTCTGTAGTCTAGTTCAAAACAGCTCCTGCAAACATCAGTTGGCTTCAAAATGGGAACTACAGAACTAATTCTTTTAGAATAGGTTTATATATATTAGGGTGAGCATATTTAGATTTCCATATAGAGGACACTTTGCCTCCAGACGGATTCAGACAGACTTCTTAAAGGTTAATGAACAGCTTTATTATGCCTAAATGGTACAAAAATAACATTTGTTGTAAAATGAAATCTGTAACAACAGATTTTTTAAAATACATAAAATCAAATAATGTTCTAAATATGACCTCTTCTGTATTAGAAAATACAGCTTCATCAAATGTTCCCAGGTCTAACAAAGTACTCAGTCAGCTTTGCAGAATAACTCTCACCTCTCAGAGCTTTTTCCGGTTTTTCAGTGTCCATGTGAGCTTTGAGACCCTAAATTGATCTAGCTTAAAGTCAGGAACTCTGAGTGTTCGGTTTCACAACGACTGCTATCAGGTAGATCAATCAATTTTAACTAGGTGTACCTATATTAGGTATGAAAGTATGAAAAGCCATTATCACCAATATGAAGGGTCACCATGATAACAGGCAACAGGAATTGCCTATTTCCCCCGACAGGAACTAGACAGAGAAACAGTGCTACAGCTTCAAAGGAGAGGAAGGTGGTGAAGGAGAAGATTGTTGCTCCAGGTAAGGCATAAGTTTATATGAAGTGGACTATGACAGGCCGTTATTACATTTATTAAAAGCACTACTCTTAGTTGTTCCAATTATAGATCACTCAAATAAGATTCTTCCTGATCAAAATCACACTCCTAGACCTTACTGTATTTTACAAAGTAAAAAAAGTCAAGAGTTTCCTTGTTTTCAGGTTTAGACAACTTAAAGGAGAAGTTCGGTTTTTTACACTTTAAGCCCATTTTCTGTAGTGTCCAGGATGAAATCAAATGATCGACACCAAAATTTTGACAATTGCTCCCGTCTCTGCTTTTTGGCTCATTTAGAATCACCCCCTGGCTGCTTTAGAATGGCTTGCATAGTGCATGTCCGATAATGTCCTTAAAACAACCTTAAACGTTCTTTTTTTTTAAATATGCTACTCACCGGGTCGTCAGCGCTGTTCAATGACGTTCCAAAAAAAGTTTCGTGAAGAAAAAACGTTCCTGTAGTGTTTTATTTAGCATTTTGTAAATCCCATTGAGTTCTGTAGGAATAGTCAATATTCCGCTGCCACCGGAAACGGAAATGGGGCTTGTTTACACAGTTGTAGTCTTTTCGCTTCACTCTGTGTACTCCGACGTCGAGAATCAAGAATCCACCTTTCGTATTCCATTTTCAGAGTTTTTTAAAGTGTTTAACAGAGACGTTAGCACCTCGACGTCGGAGTACACAGAGTGAAGCGAAAAGACTACAACTGTGTAAACAGGCCCCATTTCCGTTTCCGGTGGCAGCGGAATATTGACTATTCCTACAGAACTCAATGGGATTTACAAAATGCTAAATAAAACACTACAGGAAAGTTTTTTCTTTACGAAACTTTTTTTGGAACGTCATTGAACAGCGCTGACGACCCGGTGAGTAGCATATTTTAAAAAAGAACGTTTAAGGTTGTTTTAAGGACATTATCGGACATGCTCTATGCAAGCCATTCTAAAGCAGCCAGGGGGTGATTCTAAATGAGCCAAAAAGCAGAGACAGGAGCAATTGTCAAAATTTTGGTGTCGATCATTCGATTTCATCCTGGACACTACAGAAAATGGGCTTAAAGTGTAAAAAACCGAACTTCTCCTTTAAGAGTTTTTGGTAAACCTGCTCCTTGAAAAGGACCTCAGGAGTTCATCTGTTAAGCTGCATTTTCATTTTGACATTTTGTGTCCAATGCTGGTTCCTTTGCTCCCCGTGTGTTTGTGTGTATCTCTAGAGTAACCCTCCCACAAAGCAGTCCCTCAAGAATTATGTCGGGCAATAAAGTTACGCAGTATTCTGTGCAAAGTACCAGTTGATTTAAGCGTACGATTACGGTCCCCCCAATAAAACAGTGAAAACCGGACGTTTTGATGAATTTAAAATCCCCCTCCAGACACCCTGGACAGGAAGTTTGATCACCCAGAGATCTTTTTTTTCTTAAAAAATTATTTATATTTATTGTCTTGTCTTCTATCCTCTTCTCTCCCCTTCCCTTCATTCCACCTACCCTTCGATTCACTTCCCACCTTTCTTCCTCTCCTTTCCCCCTTCTCTTTTCTTCTGTCCTATCATCTTCCTTTCCTTCCTAACCACCTCTATTTTGTCCTATCCCTGTTCTATCTATCTATCTATCTATCTATCTATCTATCTATCTATCTATCTATCTATCTATCTATCTATTTTAGACAAAGGTGGCTTTTGAAAAGATCAGATACGTATCGGATTCAGGACAGCCAAGTGGTCTGGGTTGCATTTGAAAAATAATCTGATCTGTATTGTTCAGACTGTCATGAAAAGATCAGATACAGATTGCATATGGGCAACACAACAACAAATGAATTAAAAATCACTTCAGGCTGCCTTGTGAACATAGCCATAGTTAGATCCTTCATTCCTCTAGTTGCTTGGTTGTAGCAGCTCTGGACACACACAGTTATAGCAACTGAAACACTTGTTTTATCAGGTGCCAAACCAACTGGGCCAGAATACGTACCTACATTATTTCCTGATCTAAGTTCTCCAACAAGCAAAGGAGGATTTATCCAATGGCCAGATTTGAACACACTCAGGCTCTAAAAAGCAAAAAGATTAATGCTGATGGAGGAGCAACAGGAAAGACTGGAGAAGACAGAAGGTGAATGACATTAAACTATTTATGGAAAAAGATTGTAATTTATATGAAACCCCCCCAAAAAAAGAAGCACATTTTTACAATCCATGAGGTTTTTATTTCTGCTCGTTCATCAATGTAGAAGCGATAATCATTAAAAACATCCACAGCAGAATATAATCCATAAAATCAGTTGTATAAAATAGGTGATAGTTACTTTCAGTCATAGCAGGTAAATAGAACATCTACAGAATCAAGAACAAAACTATTAGAATTAGTTCAAAAGAAAATTGTTCTTTCAAAAAATGCCCAAAAAGCAGATATTTCACACTTCTGGAGAAATTTCAGATTTCTTCAATAAATTATTAAGACAAAGGCTTTTTAACAAGTTAAAGCAGGTTCAAACTGATCAGTAAAAATAACATCAACATCATCAATCCTGTTTATCTTTTTAAACAAACATGTTTCATCATTTTAGGACTTCAATTTACCTGAACTACAGACTCCAGCCTCTAAACTGAGTTCTTTGATGTCCCGTAGTTTAACCCCATAATCCCAGCACCCCCTTTCATGCTGGCTGGAGCTACTTTGCAACATTAATTAGCTTGTAGCTGACTAACTCTGAGACTGACACACACTTATATATGTCCCAAATCTTCATGTGAGACTCCTCTATAGATGATCTACTTCATTCTAATATCCATTGACCATAGCTCTAACACTGGGCCAAAAACAGTTGGAGTTTTGGTGGGCCTGGATTCAACAACACACGTAGCAGGGCTGATTGATGCATTGCTAATGAAAGCCAACAAGACACTGAATTAGCTAAACTCTGATCATTTGCAGCTGATCTCTTAGAAAATCCTCCAAAAACATCAGCAACGCTGAGCAAAGCACATTAAATCTGTCCTAGCTTTGCTTTTATTTTCATCTGAGGATATTTTCATCTGAATAAAAGTTCGTTTCTGGAATATATCCAACTGATAGTTTATCATTCAGCTAAAAGTGTAAAAAATAACCATTTAGTGTTTTTGCTGAATAAATTCATTCATAAAACGTCGTGCCACACCATGCCAAAATGGTACAGTAGGAGTTCATCTATTTTTATTTTTTTTTTATCATCTTTAACTTCTCAATTGCTTGTTTTATGGACAACAAACTTGCTTCATCTGTAACCAAGATGTTGTTGTTGTTTAGTCCCTTCATTAAAGAAAAAGAAAGAAATTGTGAATGTAAACATCTTTTTTTCTTAGAGCAACATTTTTTTTTTTTTTTGCCATTTAAATGTAATTTACTCAGGCCCTAAGTAATTAACTTTCAAATGTTCACATCCACATATTCACCCAGGACGGGAATATTTACCAGGTTTACAATATCAAACTTTATCTGTTTTACTTTCTATGTAAACAGAGCTGTTAATTAATGGCTTTCTCAACACTTTGACCATTAATCCATGAGTTTCTCATGTAATGAGTTGAAGGAGTTTCTAGATGGACATTTTATCACCAGTCAAACATGGAAAACACCTCTAATGTTCATTCTAGTGGAATTGAACCGCTATGACTTATGTGAAACAAATGTTTTTTTTTTTTTTATATAAATCATTTCATATCATGCACTAATACTGAATCATGTTAACACTCAGATGACCTCGTTTAAAACCTTTGTCACAAATCATTCAGGAGAAAAGCTTCTCCCCTCTGTGAGTTCTCTTGTGTCTATCAAGACTAGATTTCTGGGTGAAGCTTTTTCCACAGGACAGACATTCAAAAGGTTTCTCACCTGTGTGAATTCTGATGTGATTACTAAGATGGGACTTGGAGGTGAAGCTTTTTCCACAGAACAGACATTCAAAAGGCTTCTCACCAGTGTGAATTCTCATGTGTCTATTCAAATGACTTTTTTCAGTAAAACTTTTACCACAAATCTTGCATGAAAAAAGCTTCTCACCTGTGTGAATTCTGATGTGATTATCAAAATTAAATTTCTTAGTGAAGCTTTTTCCACAGGACAGACAGTCATAAATCTTCTGAACTTTGTGAGACCCCAGGTGATCCATTAAATGTTCTTTTTTTAGAAAGTTTTCTCCATAGCTAACACATGAGAAATGTTCCTCTTCTTTATCTTCAGGCTCCTGCTTCAGAAAAAGCTGCTCTTCCTGCTCACTAATGAGGACCTCCATGGTTTCCTCTTTTGTCCAGGAATGTTCTGGTTCTTGCTGCTCTTCTTTTATCTGCAGAGGTTCTGGTTCCTCTTGGTCCAAACTGGAATTCCTCTCCTGTTCACAGAGCTGCTGGTCAGAATAATCCTCCTCTTTTCCAACATAATCCTGCAGGCGGTCTGGAAAGACATAAACAGTAGAAAGACTTTCTATTTTAGGTTAAGGAAAGAACACTTCACATTAATCATCCTCGTGTTGATCTGACCACATACAAACAGACTGGAACTACATCTCCCAGCATTCACTGCATGAAATACTGGTTAAGGCTTGCCGTCTCGCAGATTCTTAACCATTAAAGAAATGTTTAAACATGTTTTTTTTTTTTTTGCTGAACTGTCCAGGTTTTACTGCGTCTTTTGCAGAGAAACTGCTGGAGAAAGGCACCAGCTCCACTGTAACCCTATGGATAAGCCCCAAACAACGGTATGCACACACATTTATCACAGACGGCCAAAGTAAAGTGAGGTGGACTCCAGAAAGACAGAGCTCCATCTAATTCTGGTCTGATCCAGCTCCTTATCTAGCATTCTCTCTTCACTGACCTCAGTACAGAGATGGATTGTAAACCTCCTCTGACTCCAACTCCTTAGACACAGAAAGATGCAAAAGGATGGGAAAAAGATATAATGCACCTCTTCTTAATATGGGTAATGAAAAATATCTTAATAAAAACAGGGTGAAGTTAACATAGATTAAAATTTTCCACCACATTATTCTGCAGAAGAAATGTTGACTTCAATCACAAAACACAAGTTCAATCTTTTCCCTCCCCAGTTTATTTCTACTTCACTCTGAAGGCTAGAGTAAAAACTAATCCACACTACATTGTTGAGACAAACTGTTATTCTCATGACAAAGATTCATGCAGCTCAAACAGCTCCTATTAGGTGACTTAGACCATGGTGAAGCAACTCTGCACTGTGACACAGCTTGAATCTAAAGCATTTAGGTATCACACAGGATGACAATAGAATAATGATAAAGCCAATTGTTCCTTTTGAACAATTTGAAATGCAGTGATGTGTATGTCAACAACATGTCATCCATATATATATATATATATATATATATATATATATATATATATATACACTATATTGCCAAAAGTATTTGCTCACCCATCCAAATTATTGGAATCAGGTGTTCCAATCACTTCCATGGCCACAGGTGTATAAATTCAAGCACCTAGGCATGCAGACTGTTTTTACAAACATTTGTGAAAGAATGGGTCGCTCTCAGGAGCTCAGTGAATTCCAGCGTGGAACTGTGATAGGATGCCACCTGTGCAACAAATCCAGTCGTGAAATTTCCTCGCTCCTAAATATTCCACAGTCAACTGTCAGCTGTATTATAAGAAAATGGAAGTGTTTGGGAACGACAGCAACTCAGCCACGAAGAGGTAGGCCACGTAAACTGACGGAGCGGGGTCAGCGGATGCTGACGCGCATAGTGCGAAGAGGTCGCCAACTTTCTGCAGAGTCAATCACTACAGACCTCCAAACTTCATGTGGCCTTCAGATTAGCTCAAGAACAGTGCGCAGAGAGCTTCATGGAATGGGTTTCCATGGGCGAGCAGCTGCATCCAAGCCATACATCACCAAGTGCAATGCAAAGCGTCGGATGCGGTGGTGTAAAGCACGCCGCCACTGGACTCTAGAGCAGTGGAGACGCGTTCTCTGGAGTGACGAATCGCGCTTCTCCATCTGGCAATCTGATGGACGGGTCTGGGTTTGGCGGTTGCCAGGAGAACGGTACTTGTCTGACTGCATTGTGCCAAGTGTAAAGTTTGGTGGAGGGGGGATTATGGTGTGGGGTTGTTTTTCAGGAGCTGGGCTTGGCCCCTTAGTTCCAGTGAAAGGAACTCTGAATGCTTCAGCATACCAAGACATTTTGGACAATTCCATGCTCCCAACTTTGTGGGAACAGTTTGGAGCTGGCCCCTTCCTCTTCCAACATGACTGTGCACCAGTGCACAAAGCAAGGTCCATAAAGACATGGATGACAGAGTCTGGTGTGGATGAACTTGACTGGCCTGCACAGAGTCCTGACCTCAACCCGATAGAACACCTTTGGGATGAATTAGAGCGGAGACTGAGAGCCAGGCCTTCTCGTCCAACATCAGTGTGCGACCTCACAAATGCGCTTCTGGAAGAATGGTCAAAAATTCCCATAAACACACTCCTAAACCTTGTGGACAGCCTTCCCAGAAGAGTTGAAGCTGTTCTAGCTGCAAAGGGTGGACCGACGTCATATTGAACCCTATGGATTAGGAACGGGATGTCACTTAAGCTCATATGTGAGTCAAGGCAGGTGAGCAAATACTTTTGGCAATATAGTGTACATATACACACACACACATATATATATATATATATGTGTATATATATATATATATGTGTGTCTATATACTATCGTTCAAAAGTTTGGGGTCACCCAAACAATTTTGTTTTCCTGAAAAGTCACACTTATTCACCAATGAATGAAATGAATAGAAAATAGAGTCAAGACATTGACATTGTTAGAAACAATGATTTGTATTTGAAATAAGATTTTTTTTTACATCAAACTTTGCTTTCGTCAAAGAATCCTCCATTTGCAGCAATTCCAGCATTGCAGACCTTTGGCATTCTAGCTGTTAATTTGTTGAGGTAATCTGGAGAAATTGCACCCCACGCTTCCAGAAGCAGCTCCCACAAGTTGGATTGGTTGGATGGGCACTTCTTGCGTACCATACAGTCAAGCTGCTCCTGCAACAGCTCTGTGGGGTTCAGATCTGGTGACTGCACCGGCCACTCCATTACCAATAGAATACCAGCTGCCTGCTTCTGCTCTAAATAGTTCTTGCACAATTTGGAGGTGTGTTTAGGGTCATTGTCCTGTTGTAGGATGGAATTGGCTCCAATAAATTTCCTCCACCATGCTTAACAGATGGCGTCAGGCATTCTTTCAGCATCTTTTCATTTGTTCTGCGTCTCACAAACGTTCTTCTTTGTGATCCAAACACCTCAAACGTGGATTCATCCGTCCACAACACTTTTTTCCAGTCTTCCTCTGTCCAATGTCTGTGTTCTTTTGCCCATCTTCATCTTTTTCTTTTATAAGCCAGTCTCAGATATGGCTTTCTCTTTGCCACTCTGCCCTGAAGCCCAGAATCCTGCAGCCGCCTTTTCACTGCAGATGTTGACACTGGTGTTTTGTGGGTACAATTTAATGAAGATGGCAGTTGGGGACCTGTGAGGTGTCTATTTCTTAAACTAGAGACTCAAATGTACTCATCTTCTTGCTCAGTTGTGCAACGCGGCCTCCCACTTCTTTTTCTACTCTGGTTAGAGCCTGTTGGTGCTGTCCTCTGAAGGGAGTAGTACACACCGTTGTAGGAAATCTTCAATTTGTTAGCAATTTCTCGCATGGAATAGCCTTCATTCCTAAGAACAAGAATAGACTGTCGAGTTTCAGATGAAAGTTCTCTTTTTCTGGCCATTTTGAGCGTTTAATTGACCCCACAAATGTGATTCTCCAGAAACTCAATCTGCTCAAAGGTAGGTCAGTTTTGTAGCTTCTGTAACGAGCAAAACTGTTTTCAGATGTGTGAACATGATTGCAAAAGGGTTTTCTAATCATCAATTAGCCTTCTGAGTCAATGAGCAAACACATTGTACCATTAGAACACTGGAGTGATAGTTGCTGGAAATGGGCCTCTATGTAGATATTGCACCAAAAACCAGACATTTGCAGCTAGAATAGTCATTTACCACATTAGCAATGTATAGACTGTATTTCTTTAAAGATAAGAATAGTTTAAAGTTATCTTCATTGAAAAGTACAGTGCTTTTCCTTCAAAAATAAGGACATTTCAATGTGACCCCAAACTTTTGAACAGTAGTGTTTACATATACATACACACACAAACTAAACCGTTCATAATTTATTCTTTATGGTAGGCCAGCATTCATAACATGTAAGCAAATCACTGCCCCCCAGACATCCGCCATTATATTTTTTATATTTATAATAAAAAAAAAAAACGGCGTGTGTATGATGTCATCCGCGTGCGCCGGCTACCATTCATTCATCCCGTCCCCTGAACTGCTGCTAGTTTTACTCACATGCCTGGAAGATGTCTAGTGCTACTACCACAGATGATAGTTTAGTTTGTGCCTTCAAGTCGTTGCCCAAAGGAAGACGTTACTTGGATATAACCTAACGGAATATCTTCTCATATAGGGTGAGTAAAACATGATGTAATAACGTAAAATCAAGGGCTCAATGTAAAAAAACAGCGTTCCCCTTTAAGCAGAACAGTAGAAGGATGCCTCAGCACTGCAGAGTGTTTTAGTTTAAATCAACAGACTGTTGATATCAGGGCTGGAGAGAGAACTTCATGAAGGCATCAGAGCTTTGGAAGACATTACTAAATAAACAGCAGATATACACTACATAGAATAGAAACTCTCACAGTGGGGAAATAGTGGAGTTACAGCAGCAACAGATTACAGTAAAAGTGGTCACACTATGTGTACCTTGAAAAATTGTATGAAAAAATTGTAGAATAAGTGATGGGGTTTGAAAAAATATCCAATTCAATTTTATTGATTAAGCACTTAAAAACCACAGCTGACCAAATTGCTGCATAGAAAAATACATTTAAATTCATGAAAAAATATAAATAAATAAGTATAACAAATTTAACAAAACACCGTACGGTATAGGTTTTTTACATATATAAATACAGTGCATCTGAATAACAAATAATCACTATACAGCCGTTGACATTTTTACAGTATTTTACACACAGCAAAAACTAAAGAGTTAACTTTTCAGAGTAAATGGTTTCAGAGTTGACTTTAATTCTGACTATCCCTGCTACCTCACAGAACAGCTTTTGTTGAGATTATGTAAAGCAGCAGACCATTGGCCAGTTGTGCAATTTACCAGACGATTATGAATATATTAAATAACTAGAACAGGAAGTTAATTAATAGGTCATTCAAATCAAGGGTAAAACCAATTGATTATTAGTTGAATGATTACAACTGCAATTTACTTACCAACCAGGGTTCTTAGTCTTTTAGATAAAAGGTTGGACTCCTGGGCTGGCTGTTTAAAATCCCGTTCCCTTTACCAATTTAGTAATTTAGAGTATGCCTATCTGAAGAGTTATTAATCACCAAGCAGATAAATCAGTCTATGTTCATTTGAATGTTGCTAAAAGAAGAGTGAATCCAGCCTGAGTGATAAACGATTGCATAAAATAACCACAAAAAGCCACGGGTTAAAATACAACAGTACCTTTATTAGCTAACAATCACAGAGTATTATTGTATCTAAGAACTGTGCAAACATTTAATAAGCAAAAAAAAGGGGAGAGGTCGTTCAAATCTCAGTTAAAGAGATTCTCCAAGGAATGTTGAAGTTTCAAGGCTTAATGCATTTAAGGTGTCCTTTTTTGTGAGGCTAAAATGGCATCACTGTTTTGTGACTTCTTATTAGAAGCAACAAATCTCCCTTTTTATGATTGAATTTTATGTG
This sequence comes from Cyprinodon tularosa, assembly GCF_016077235.1. Classification (NCBI taxonomy): domain Eukaryota; kingdom Metazoa; phylum Chordata; class Actinopteri; order Cyprinodontiformes; family Cyprinodontidae; genus Cyprinodon; species Cyprinodon tularosa. The sequence continues at coordinate 271,367 of NW_024037865.1, forward strand.
TCATGGATGAAAAATTATTCTCACATGAGTCATCACGTGCCTTGTCCAGTAACTTTTTCCGGTAAAACTTTTACCTGTACAGGTAAATGGCCTGTTGTTATAGCGCTTTATCAAGTCAGAGGACGGACCAAATCTCTTTACACTCAATTCAGTTATTCTCGCACACACTCAGGTGCCACTAGTCCCTCTAGCCGCCATCAGTACGACACGTCACTGAAAGTCAGAGCCGTGGTTTAAACAACACACCAGTTGCAGGGCAAACTCTTTCATCCTCAGCCACTGTCGCCCCGCAAATAGTATAGGAGAAAGGCTTTAATCTGTGTGAATTCTGATGTGTCTATCAAAATTAAATTTCCGATTGAAGCCTTTTCCACAGGTCTTACAAGAAAAGGGTGTTTCATCTGAGTGAATTCTCATGTGGTTAGACAAACTACCTTTCTGGCTAAAATTTTTGCCACAAATTGTACAGGAGAACGGCTTCTCACCTGTGTGGATTCTGATGTGTGTATTAAGAATAGACGTAGAGAGGAAACTCTTTCCACAGGATGGACAAGTAAAAGGCTTCTCACCTGTGTGAACTCTGAAGTGTGCATCAAGATCACATTTCTGATTGAAGCTTTTTTCACAATATACACATCTAAAAGGCTTCTCACCTGTGTGAATTCTGATGTGTCTATTAAGTTCAGACTTAGAATTGAAGCTTTTTCCACAGGACTGACACGTAAAAGGCTTCTCACCTGTGTGAATTATCAAGTGTTCAGTTAAACTACATTTAATAGTAAAACTTTTGCCACAAATCGTACAGTAGAAAGGCTTCTCACCGGTGTAGATTCTGATGTGTCTATTAAGGTTAAATTTATAAGAAAAGCTTTTCCCACAGGACAGACATTCAAAAGGCTTCTCATCAGTGTGAGTTCTCATGTGTTCAGTCAAACCACTTTTTACATTAAAACTTTTGCCACAAATTGTACAGGAGATAGGCTTCTCCCCTGTGTGAATTCTAATGTGTCTATTAAAATTACACTTATAAGAAAAGCTTTTTCCACAATACAGACATTCATAAATCTTCTGACCTGTGTGAGTTCTCATGTGAACCATTAAATGCTCTTTTTTTAGAAAGTTTTCTCCACATGTCAAACGTGGGAAAGAATTTTCTCCTCTATCTTCAGTCAACTGCTTTAGATGTAGCTGCTCTTCGTGCTCACTTATGGGGAGCTCCATGGTTTCCTCTTTTGTCCAGGGATGTTCTGGTTCTTGCTGCTCTTCTTTTATCTGCAGAGGTTCTAGTTGCTCTTGATCCAAACTGGAATTCCTCTCCTTTTCAAAGAGCTGCTGTTCAGAGAAAACCTCTGCTTTTCCAACATAATCCTGAAGGCGGTCTGGGAAGAAAAACACAGCAGAGAGACGTTCTATTGTCGTTTAAAGAAAGGAGACTTCACTTTATTTATCCTTGTGTTGATCTAACTATATAAACAGACTGGAACTACATCTCAAAGGATGCAATGCAGCTCTGACATCACAATTACAGGTTATAAAAGACCACTTAATGCTCCTGTGTCATCTAGCGAGGTTTGGACCTCCACTTTGATCATCAAACCTTTAGGATCTCATTAAAGGTTGAACACTATTCTGGTGATATTTGTTTTTAGATTACCTGTCCAGGGTGTACCCTGCTTTTCACTCAGACTCCTGGTGAAATGCATCATCATCGCTGTGACCCTGACCGATAAGCAGACGAAAATGGTTGGATGTTTTCTAGGCTCAAATATCCTAATTTTTGTTTTAAAGCTAATTCCGAAAAGGTAAAGAAAAAAAAAATCCGCTGGACTTGGTCTCCAAGTTTGAAGACCTTTCGCTTCGAATCCAGGAGGCTTTTTCCGTCTTAAAACGTGGAAACAAAGTCCAGTGGATTGTTTTTTTTTTCTTTTTTGGAATGACTTATGACCTGGATGACTGAGAATCTTCACCAGCACTTTGTAAAATTAAGTTATTTAGTTTGTTTCTTTTTTTTAGATTTTTAAATCTTTAAATATTTTTTTTGTTTAAATTATAGTTGTCCTTCAGTTTTAAAATCTGTTTTTTTGTTTTTGACAAACTTTATGGTTCCAGTCTACCTCCAAAGATGTCCATCTACCTTCATGGAACGGTAGACAGCCTCCAGTGGTACCAGGTCCACAACACACATTGAATCATCACCACTTCACAGCTCTTACATTACCTTCTCAGCACAAGGTACCACAAACTCTGTAATCATAGAGGATGACCCTGTACTTTGGTCAAATCTCCTAAAAGAGAGTGTACCAGTGCAAGTCATGGACATTGATTTCTCCCAAAATTCTGAGACTCCACCATGAAGATTCACAAAAGAGTGTTATAGAAGAACCATGAAAATGGTGAGAAAATTTGTTCATGGCTAGTATACTCCATGAGCCCAGACGCCATGTTCTGTTTCTCTTGCACTGTTTTTGGGAAGCGTGACAGTGCGTTAAGCAACAATGGTTTCTGTACATGGAAGAATCACTTAAAATAAAATGAATCTTCAAAGGGGCATTGGGACAATATAGAAAACTGGCATGAGCTGAAGAACAGACTAAAAAAACCGAGACATCTATAGAGCTAAGTCAGCAGGACTTGATGCAAATCGAGACTGAGTATTGCCAACGTCTCATAAGGACAGTGATTTCCATTGTTTGCAACTTAGCAGAATGCAACCAGGCTTTAAGAGGGACCATATTTGTGTAGTATGACCCACACAATGGGAATTTTCTGGCACAAATTGATGGCACAGTTTGATTCAGTTATGAGGGAACATGTAAGAAGGGTAAAAAAACAATACACCACATTGCATTACTTAAGTGAAAACATTAAAATAATTGCACGAATTAGAGACAAAATTCTGGAAAAGTACACAGAGCAAAGTTATACTCTATTATACTGGATGCACTCGTGATGTCAGCCATAAGGAACAGCTTTCCTTTGTTTTGAGAATAGTCTCTTAGTAACCATTTGTGTCTAATGCAGAACATTTCCTTGGATTTACAGATGTTGAAGACACATCTGGCACATCCGTCCTGCTTGATGACTTGCAGAAACAGAGAGTATTTCTGACTGCCATGGTTGGCAAACAAGAATTGTTTGCATTGTGCATTCCATTAACCTGGTTGTGGCAGATGCTGCCAAGCCTTCTCTTCTCTGGTGTGTTGAAAAGACTCTACAACTCATTCAGCTCTTCTGTTCAACGGTGGCAAGTTCTAAGGGAACATGCAAAACAGCTCACCTTAAAACCTTTGTCAGCAACAAGATGGGAGGCTCGGATTGACTGCATGAAGGTAGTACTTTGTAGAATGACTTTGGTCAGATGTGGTTGTTTTTACATGTTTAACAAATAAAATTAGATTGGATTAGTACAATACCAGTTACCAGAGATCCTGGAAGCATTGTCTGCAGTCCTGACATTTGAAATAAAGAAGGGGGATTCAGAAACACTTAAGTGTAAGTTACATATAAGTTGTGGTGTCTAGCTTATCCAAAACCTATGAGTAAGTTGTGCATAACTTAAGAGTAACTTATTAAGAACTTATCTCCACCGTATATCAATGTATTTGAAGTGTTCCAGCCGAGCGCTGAACGTGTATCTAACTTACAGCTACTGTATAATGGCGTATTGGCAGCATTTTGGTATGAAAGGGGGTTTGAATAAGGAAACCGTCAGTATTCCTCCAGACTTCATCCCAATCATAGGTGGAGCAAGAAGATAAGTGTGAAGGATCCTCCTTGCGTTCACGCCCACAACCATCAAACTTCCTAGCAAAGATGATGCTGAATCTGCTGTGACTAAAAACCCTCTTTTTCTTTATTTATTCTTTTTTGTGGCAAGCGGTAAACAGCAGCTAGGTTAAAACCGCAATCAAAGAAATGTTATTAAGCAGACTGGGCGACTCCAGGCGCATCGCTGCCCCCTTAGGACAATGGCTTGTGACGTTTAATGGGTATTGCACTGCCATGTGTTATGTTTTACTGTCGTTGGACATACACTCTGGATTCATTATGACTACTCTATGCATACGCCCAAAATTGAAAACATACATAGAAAGATCATCGTATAACAGCGTTTTAGGAGATTCTGGGAGGTCTAGCATACGCTGGCTGAATTGTCAAGGTGTGACAGGGGCTTCATCAGCTTGAACAGATATATGTATCTAATATATCTGAAATGCATTTCTTCATAGTCAAAATAATAAAAATGCTGAATAGGTAAAATAGCAATATGGAGATATGATTGAGTAACTCTTATTTAATGCTTTTTAATGCTCTTAGAAATAATCTTAATGCCATCAACAAGTACCCATGACATGAATATATATATATATATATATATATATATATATATATATGGCAAATTCCTTCGTCATCTTCACCGTGGACAGGCTGCAGCCATGTCCTGAGTTCCTCGTTTTCCTGCCACTTTGGTTAAAATTGGCATTTTCCCCCCCATTCTCTAGCCTTTTCTCCGCCTCAAGCTTCTTTTCCGAAGCGATTTTAATGCCATGATTATCAAATTTAATTAAATTTAATGCCAATTAAGGCCTTAATTAAAAAAAACGATTTAATGACTTTTAATGATTTTTAATGACCCACGGAAACACTGTTATCTCAATGGATGGTCGTTATTAGTGGTCATCAGTCCCATAGAATGGCTTCAGATTGTGCCTCTGACCTAACAACTGGCTCAGTAGGTTGGTATCACCCAATTAATCCTAATCCAAACCCTGAAGTTATTCATTTTCCCCCACAAATTAATGTAATTTCAGTAGTTCTTCATTTGCTGAAAAAGAATGTTCTGCATGTGACTAATATTAAACCAAAAAAAAAACAAAATCACATATCCTGTTAAATGACTTGTCAAGGTAGGATGGTGGTTGGCCGAGGACCCAAATGCAGAGATAAGGAGGCAAAAAATGAGTTTTGCTGATTTAAAGGAAAAGTCTGGTCAGCAAAGAATAATCAGTGGATCATTATCTATACCTAGGGCTGGTTATCAATCAAAAAGTTTCGATACTGGTACCAATACTGATACCTTTACTTCGATATCGGTTCCTGAACGATACTTTTTTCGATACCAGTGTTAGAATATCAACTAGAAGAAAAAGTTATTTACTCATACACTTATAGTGTATGAGTAACTGAGGTATCAGTTACAGCCAATACCACACTGTGACGTCACCAACCAGTAGGTGGCAGTAGTGTTCTTTGAAAAACATGGATGTCTCCATTAAAGCACATTCTACTGAAAATTACTCTTGATTAAAACACTTTATTAAACAGTATGTGATAATTCCATATTTAAAGTACTTTCAGAAGTTGGAATTCTCACCACAATTTCTCTTTGAACATGGCTGAGGGTCGTAAGAGAAAAAAGTGTCTATGAAGTAGGGGTGGGTATTGCCAAAGAAGTCACGATTCGATTCGAATCACGATTCATAGGCCACGATGCGATTCTATCACGATGCATCACGATACTTGAATTATTGCGATGCATTGCAATATTTTCTCCTCCATGTTTTGTTTTTGAATGACTCGTCGCAGTATCCCGCGGCCGGAAATGCTTGTGACACAAGGCAGCGTGCGTCAACACATCCGCAGCGACATCTACTGGACTGGAATTTGTAATACACTTGTTTTTGGCTGATGTTCGCCAACCATTCATGCAATTTTATTTATTCATTTTTTTAAATTAATAATCGATACTTGGCGTCAAGAATCGATGCAGTAGATCACGAAAATTAGAATCACGATGCATCATCATGACGATTATTTTGCACACCCCTACTATGAAGTGTATGAGAAGAAAAAAACAGGCCTCAGAAGTGGCAGATATATCCCAGAATGCTTTGTGCTAAGAGCTCTACTCGCAAAGCATTATGGGCTTTGCTGTCACAGCTGCCCGCTATCTAATAAAGATGACATTGGCACCGTGCGGTGGAGGAGGAGTTACACGACCAACGGAGCAAAAAGCAGTGATCATCTGTCCGGACAGTCAGTTAACTGAGTTCACTATAAATCAACTATATAGCCCCCGCTGTATGGGGACACCGTAATCTTGTATGAGCTATGAGAACAGCACATTTTAAACAGGGCGTGCTCGTGCATGTTCTTGCATGGGCATTTTTTTTTTTAAGTGGAGGGCGGGTCTTTGAAAAAAATCCTCCACAATACCTTTAAGCAAACCTAATTTAATGAATCTGTAGAGCATGTCTCAAAAGTCAAAACATTTTATATGCTCATCTTAAAAATGGGAGCTATATTGAAAGAAAATTGTTGTAATAAACACTGTGGTACAGTAGTTTTTTTCTTCCAAAATGTGGCTAATGATAAAACTGAAATGGCAGGACAAAGTCATATACCTGCACTGTTTGCCCCTCGTTGCTTTATTTGTGAGGCTGAAAGAGGATCATTATGTAACAGTATCTGTTTTCTGTCCTCCGGTCGTACTCCTTACAGCCAAACACGCTGTGATTGGCTGTAAGGTGATTGGCTTTTATTTCTTGATTTAGTCTGATTTTTGTTGAAGTTTTGTGCATAAAAAATACACACAATTAACTAGGTCCGCTAGACACATTAGGTTTAAAATAAAACCATTGCATTTCCATTTGAAGAGGATCGTATTAAAGAAAGGTCGGCACTTTTTCACAGAATTAAATATTTATAGGCAGATGATTCTACAAGTCAGTTAACAGGGCAACAGATTACTTGTTTTTGGCTGTTTAATATTAGCAACATATTTAGTTATATTTACAGTACATGAAGAACTACTGAAATTATTTTCAGATTACACATAAATAGATTAAATAATTCCGCGGGGTGGGTTGGAATTACTTTATGTTTAAGGTTAGGATTCACTCAATGAAAACAACCTAATGAGCCTACTGGCACGATCTGAAAACATTCTGTGGGACTGATAGCCGCTTATAACGGCCATTTATTGGGATGATAATATCCAAAGCGCGGCTGCACACACCCACTTAGTATTTACCGTGTAAAAGAAGACAATCAACATGAATAGGAATGCATGATGAAGACCTCATATCTATTAGAACAACATTTCTAGACTTCATTTTTACCTGCTGCCAGATTTCACCTAAATAGATACATTGACCATGCAAGCTGTTTTGATATATATTAGTTTTACTGAAAATGTATTCCTAAATCTGAAAAAAGATTTTTCCAATGCGCACTTTCATCTGGTTTGGTCTGCCGGCTTCCGTAGACTCGTGAACTTGCATGCGCGCGCTTTTAGGAAATCCTATACACTACTGTTTATGCTCTAAAAACATTCTAAATGACTTTGTTTCGAGTAAATTCTGGATGCTACCCACTCACGACACTTGGAATACATTGGAAGAGCAGTATGGAGGAATATTGACACGTTTTTTGTGGACTTTTATGGACCTTTCTGCCTCGGGCACCATAGACCTCCATTATTTGAATGTCAGCAGACAGCAAGAAGCCTCCCAGATCTCCAGATGCATTTGAGATATCAAAAAAGTACTCCAGAGTGTTGTTCAGCATGGGGGTGAGTAGAAAATGAAGGCTAATCATGTTTTGGGTGTACTATTCCTTTAAAATATGTAAACATTTCTATGTATGTTAAAATTAATTCTTGTAAATTTTTCTTTTTTTTTTTTTACTTTCTCAATTTCAGTTTCTGCTACAAAAATGTAATTTAGAAAATCTATTATTGCAGTTCAGTCTAGGAGTGCGATTTTGATCAGGAAGAATCTTAAATTAGTGATCTACAAATGGAACAACAGAGAGGAGAGCTTTTGATAAATTTAAAAACAGCCTGCCATAGACACTTTATATAAAGCTATGCAATAACTTGAGCAACAATCTTCTATTCGCCATCTTCCTCTCCTTTGCAGCTGTAGTGCTGTTTCTCTGTCTTTTTAACACATTCTCAGTTTTTTATTTCTGCATTAAAAGTGCAGCGCTCCCCCACACATAGAATATCAGTCAGTGATTTATCTCGCTCAAACAGATATTTGAGCAATAAACACATAAGAGCAGTGTTGCTATTTTGTAGGCTAACCTGTGCGCAGGTTTCCAAAAGCTGGGAGTCTCTCTGAAGAGGAAGAGAGGATTACTGCCAGTTCATTCTCTGTGCTCTAATAATAACAATAATCACTATATACTGATGTCACTTGCTGTTTCCCTGTTCCACATTCTGAGACTGCACTGCATCCATAAAAGTGAAAACAATCCAATTACATTTTAGTAACACAAGCAAGACAATGTCCTAAACAAGACTCTGAGGTATATCTACACCTTATGAACAAAGGGGGGGGGGGGGGGGGGGTGACTTAGATCTCAGCATATAAAAACTCTGCAATGCAGCAGTCCAGCTTAGCTTCCAGCTATCATTGCGACCCCACCCCCATAGAGGGGACAGAACCACCTCATCTGTTCAGCCAGGCCAACAATTCCCTCTAACGACCCCTCTTTTAGGGACATAGACAGGTATCGGGTACTACAAGCTAAAAAAAGAACCCCAACGACCCCCCATTCCTAAAGGGGCGAACCCTTTCGTCCGGTTCAATTTGCATGTTTTTTAAGCCAAAACAAGGCTTTGTTGGGCTACTGTATAACACCTCGCACTCAACGCCATTTCTGATATTTTGACTTGAAAAAGCTTCCTGGATGGGAAGCAAAACATCTTCAAACTTGGAAACCAAGGTTTTTTTTTCTTTTTTATGTTTTTTGGAATGACTATGACCTGGATGCAAGCAACTGTTCTAAATAATTATTTTTAAATGACTCAACAGCATTTCCTTAACAAATGTCTAAAGTGTCGGGCGCTCTGCAATCTGAGAGTTGTCGGAGTTTCAGAGTATGGCTACGTTCACACTGCAACCTGAAGTCACTCAAATCTGATTTTTTTTGCCCACATGCGACCTGAATCTGATCTTTTCATGGCAGGCTGAACAACACAGATCCGATTTTTTCCAATGCAACCCAGGCTAGAGTCCTGCACGGGTCGAGTTTTACCAACCCGCACCCGCCCGAACCCGTTAGGATGACTACCGAACCCGACCCGTCACCCGCGGATATCTTCAATTCAAATCCGAACCCGACCCGTTAACACATCAAGTAATAGGCTATAGTACGCTGCGCTGCAGAGCAGCGCCATTAACACTGCAGCAGACATGTATGCACTGACTGTGGCCTTTTTGGAGGGAAGCCCACACTGCCGGCAGGGCTTTAAGCTACAACAAGGGTGACCCCAGTGCCTGATTAATATAACATTTCTGATGTCCATAACAACACACACGTATAAAAAAAAAATCACCAACTACTCGCCCGGACTAAAAAAATATCCGCCCGACCCGTTTATTTTTGTTTATGTATTTTTCACCCGCAAAAGAGCATTTTAGCGGGTGACCCGTCGGGGACCCCTGGGTACCCGACCCGTTGCAGGACTCTAACCCAGGCCACTTGACTATGTGCTCCTGAATCCGATACGAATCTGATCTTTTCAAATGCAACCTGTGTCTGAACAGCCAGGTCAGATTCATCAGACCTGAGCGTCATTAATACCTGACAAAAATCACTATTCTCGGTCTTGCTACGCAGAAGTCGCAAGAAAAACAACCATGGCAGACGATGGTGCGGAGGGCAGTATTTATGTTTAACCATATTGAAAAGATTGAGTTGTTATGGTTGGAAAAGATCACTAGATGCACTTCACCACTACCATCCATATTTACTTCCGTAAACACAGAGCGTGCTGGCCTGTGACGTCATTGCGTCCTCTACTGCGCATGCGGGACACTTGCTTTGAATGAATGCAGTTCACAAAGGAGATCACATATATTTGGAAATATGAACAGCAACGTAAAAAAAAAACGGATTTCGAAAAAAAAATCGGAATTGAGCATCAAGGCCTGCAGTGTGAACGTAGCCTTTGAGTCCCAGTTCTGGCTTTCAGTTTCACTGTGTCCTTAGGCAAGAAAAAATTTAATGCCATCAACAAGTACCCTTGATTATATATATATATATATATATATATATATATATATATATATATATATTAAACACAGCAAAATGCTTTATCATCTTTACCGTCCACAGGCTGCAGCCAGGTCCTGAATTCCTCGATTTCCAGCTACTTTTGTTGAAATGTGCATTTTCTCATTCTCTAGCCTTTTCTCTGCATCAAGCTTCTTTTCCATTCCGCCATATCTCATATATCTGACGAATTTGTTTTTGTAAACGCTTCTTTAAAAGGCATTTTAAATGCCACGATAACATTTAATGTATTTTAATGCCAATTAAGGCCTTATTTAGAAAAATAATAATTTATTGACTTTTAATGACCCGCGGGAACCCTGGTACAGCAGCTTCTCTTCTGTCAGTGAGTCCCAGAGCAGCTGTGGCTGCAATGAGGCTCACCACCATCAGTGTGGAAATGACTGAATGTAGTTTAAAGCGCTTTGATCAAGAACTCTGACTTAAACAATTGCTATATAAGTACAGGGAACTTACCATGTGTGTTTAGAATGGGTTTGTTGCCTCCATTATGTCTCTAAAAATAAAGAGAAACAAGATGTTTGTTCTAGTGTGTTATTTTGGAGGTAGGATATGTGGAATCAATCTACGTTCATTCTTTTTAATCTTTTAATACATTTTTTAAATTGATTTGTAATAATTTGCTTCCATGACTGTTTATGATTTTTGTTATGTCCAAATTTCAAAAAAAAAAAAAAAAATGAATCAAAATGAAAAATGCTTAAGTATGATTTATTTAGTAGAGGGGATTAATCCACATTAGTTTATGTATTCAAACCCAGATTTAAAGGGTAAAGCCCACTGCTCCCATTAAGCCAGAAAAAAGCGGAAGAGAGGAACGGAAGCCCAAAATGAACAAAAACCAAACTTAAGTCACTCTCACTCGAAAAGCTACGATCAACCCCCGATTTCTCTCCTAAATACCGCTAAATGAGCTAGATCTCCTCGAATCAGTTTTCCAATCAGATGAGGCTAAAATCCACAGTGTGCATCATCAGGGAATCGTTTCTATCAGGTGTTTCCTACCTATCCGGTGTAAGATGATCTGGGGGATCCTGGTGAAATCCAGCAGTAGATGTTGATCGTCCATCTTTTCCTCCGAATTGACCAAACTCCCTTTAAACTCCGTGAATGTTTCTTCAGCAGGAGTTAACTGCTCGGTGATAAACTCTCCTTGAAGCTGGACTGAAGACATTCTCACTGCAAACACCAGATTATCAGCCTCTCTACAATGACTCCACACACAAGCTAAGCTAATGCTGCTAATGCTACCCGATCCCTACCAGCAGCTCATTGCGCATGCGCAGCTACGTCAACATCCGGGTCATCCTTGATTTTACTTTGTAAAATGAGAGGGTCTGGTTATTGATGTGGATTGAACTTTGAATCTGAAATATCCTCCTTGTTTTTTTTTCTGTTTAAACAGAAAAAAACAACGAGGATATTTCAGATTCAAGTTTAGTTCAGAAATATTTTGATATAAAATACTATGGATATTTGTTTTGTTTTTTTATGGATACATTTCTACGGTTGCTTTAAAATATTTAATAACAGGAATGGTGTTTAGTTTGTAGTTCCAGAATTTAATTTTAAATCAGGTCAAAGAATCAGTGATGGAATTTTAGTGAACAGAGGAGAAATGTTTGTGATTATATTGGTGTTAGAATGGATTGTAGAAATCTATCCAGTCAGAAGTTTAGTTTGCCCTGATAATAGGCGGATCTACTGGGGTGGCATAGGGTGGCAAATGCCACCCTAAATAACAGCCTTGCCCCCCCAGTTGGCGGTAAGGGTGGCGAGGCTTATAAATTATGGATCATTTGAGAATTACGACCGCTAATTTCCAATGTCGGACTGCAGTGAATGCAGCACGAGATGACGCGAGAGCGACTGAGACTGATTGTTTTGAAAACCGAATGGAGCAAAGCGAGGGAGCCAGGGGTGATGGGGAGAGGACAAACGGGATGAAACAGGTAAAAACTGATTAACTATCTATAGAGAAATTAAATCATAATGAAAGCTCAATGTTGCTAGCATAGCTGCAATGCTGATTTTGAGATGATAAAAATCAGGTTGCAGAACGTAATTTCTCTAACTATGATGTTAGTTAGGCCTGACGTCTCAGGCTCATAAAGACATATTTGCGGTCAACTATGACAGAAAAGAGACGATCAAGTTTGGTTGCACTCAAATCAAAACGCACAAAGGCATTGGATCTAAATAAAGTTGTGAAGCGTTTTGCTGAGCAACATGGAAATCACTGCATTCAGCTGTTATAGTCATGGTAACTTTATGTTCTGCTCTCTGGTGAGCCTTTACAGAGCTGCTATGTTTTGTTTTGGCACCTGAGAAAATCTGATATTTCCTTTAATAAAACCAAAAGTGTTAAAAGTTAAAAATGTGATACTGGTGTAAATCCTGCTTAACATGAAGCAGTGTTGTTGTTTCTTTTTTGTATATAATATGAAACTATCCAGAAATGACCCGTATGAACCTACTCACAAGCAAAATGTATTTTTATGTTGCTTCTTTTCAGATTTGTGGAGATTTTGATGTAACATACAGAACCCGCCTTTTTGTTGATTTGTTGATATAGCAGTATGGAGGACCAACTCTGCCATATTTAAAAATAAATACAGAAATAAATAAATGCTCAATAAATAAATAAGCATACAATTAATTGCCACCAAAAATACAAACAACAAATAAATGTAAGTAGAAATTAAATTATACAGCTAGTCATAAAGGTATATAACTCTTTTAATTGGCTTCTTTATTTCTTTGCCTTTTTAATATTTACCTTATTTATTTTTTGTCATTTATTATCTTCAACTTCATTTTTTAATTACTTATATTTTTAAGTATTTATTTATGTGCATGTTATCATATTTTTGTCTGTTTTATTCTTCCTTTGTATTTTTTTTTACTCTAGTTATTTCTTCGCCGTTATTTCTTTCTGCCTGCCCTGTTTACATTTCTGCCTGCCATTATAATATAATTTCCAATTACATTTATTTGTTGATTGTATTTTTGGTGGCAATTAATTGCTTATTTATTTATTGAGCATTTATTTATTTATGTATTTATTTTTAAATATGGCAGAGTTGGTCCTCCATATCCAGCTCTATCTACAGCATATTTACATGCATGAAATGTCCCTTTCATGTTGCCTTAACTGCTGTATGTCAAGTTACTGAGGAACAAATGGGGTAAATGTGTGTTCAGAGTAAACATTACATAGATGTCCAGTACCTTGTTTGGGTGCCTTGACCCATTTATTTCTACTGTGTAGTTCTGCTCACTTTAGTCCAGCTCAGTCCATAGATCTCTGATGGGGAACTTTTTCTTTCTAGTTTCTTCTTGTGCAAATGCTGCAAAGCTGCCTCTCTGACAGTCAATCTCACACATCTGCGACTCAGCACCTGTGTCTTACCTTAATACCTTTCCTGTCATAAGGCCCCTCTAGAAGTAGTGTTATCATTCTTCTATCTCCTATTAGGTGAGATCTCATTGTACGATGTATTATTAATATGAACTGTTTCACATGAAACACTAGTACTGTACATACTATTCTCACCAAACTGTGATAACTGTGATTAAATTCAGTGTAAACAAATGCCATATGTTGCCACCCCTAAAAAATTCCTGCCCCCCTCTTGCCACCCCATAAATATTTTTCTAGATCCGCCCCTGGCCCTGATTCTAGTTCATCGTTATATTCATTTAAATACAATCATTCAGACAGCTGACCTGATATCTAATTAGAAATTTAGCAATTAATTGAAGCAATGGGATTTATAGATTCTTTTATATTTCTCATAAGGGAATAAAATGGAATGAGACGCTGATAAATATGCAAAACAAGCTACTAAAAGCAGTCATATTTATATAATACACCAATTTAGTAAAGGTGAAATAAAATCAGTAATTAAGCTAAAGGTTAGAGCAAGATGGCCGAATTAGTGGGAAGAAGAAAGAACTGGAAGATGGTGGAATAGTATTCAAAGAAAAGTTAGAATAATGAGGAAAACAGGAAGGAATAGAAAGGAAGAAATAATCACATCAAGATTATACATTGGTCACACAGGTTTAAATAGAATTTTAATTAAATTAGGAAAACACACTACAGGGAAATGGGATTTTTATTTTCAAGAGGAATCAGTTGATCATGTTTTATTATTTTGCACTAAATATGTAATTGAAAGAAATGAACTGGTCAATAGATAAATTAAAGGTAAACATAAAAGTTAAACATAAAATACCTTTTAGACATGGACTCTAACTCAGAGGGTTATTCTTTATTATTGAGATATATTAAAAAGACTAATTTGATAAAGAGGATTTCGTTTTTAGTTTTCCTTTGTAGTAATAGTAGTAGGATATTGCATTAGTTCAATCCCGATCCACAATCCATTTCAGTTGGTGGCGATAATGAACAAAAGGTTTTTGCTAACTGCTGTAAAACACAAGAAGAAGAAGAAGAAGAAGAAGAAGAAAAGAGTCTGGCTGCAGACCTGCACTGTTGCAGCCAGACTCTCTTGAGTAAAATGTGAGAAGATTGAGACATTCATAAAACATTTATCAAAATCAGTTAAATTGGGATGATAAGAAATATTTTTATAATAATTAAATATATACATATATACATGTGACGACTTCAAACACATGTAACAATTGAACAAAACAGAAAAAAATACACAATTTCAATATTAACAATAATTTAAGAAATATTTACATGAATAAAAATGCAATGTATTTATTGAGATTGAAATGTTTTAAAGCTTTCTAAATGTAATGCTGCTCCTGCAGAGCCTGGGCTCTGATCCTTGGAGCTGACACTGCAGCCTCCAGTCCTGCTCTCAGGGGCTCTCCACTCTGCTGCTCCTGGTCGTCTCCTTGGAAGGTTTCCTCTGCTGCCTCTGGTTCCTCCTCCAGCACCTCCATAATGTCCCCCTGACTGAGGCAGAAGTTACAGCAAAGGTAGGTTTTACCTCCAGTGCTTTTAGAAATATTGCTCTCCACCTGCCTTCATGATTCTGAAGGAGCTTTCTATGACAGCTCTTGCAGGAGAGTGATGGCAGTTAAATGGAGCTTCAACTGGATTCCTCACAGGTTCTCCTTATATGGCGTGAGGAGCGTGATTGGCTGTTCCAGGCATGGATAACCACCATCGCCAAGCATAACATACTGGTTTGGTGGGTAGAGGGAGTGGGTGTAAACAGGACTATTTTTTAGAACAGTGGAATCATGGATACCCAATAAGAATATCAAGAAATCTAGTGGTGTGGTTACATATGGCTTGGATTTGAACTAAATGGAATAATTTGCGGTTAAAATAACATTCTGCGTTTTCTTTATGCGGCTTGATCCGGATGCCATCAATGCTGCCAACCACATTTTTGCAGGCAGTGGATCCAGAAAGCTGCTGGATGCCAACTGCTACCTCAGCCAGCTGGTTTCCATGGGGGAAGCAGATCACACTGTTTTTCAGGCCTAGAATACCCTCTGCCACCCTGTGGACAATGTAGCAGATGGTGGATGGAGGAATATCAAAGGATCTGGAAACAACACGATAGGACGCACCACTTCCAGCCAAAAGAAGAAGGCTGGAACTTCTAGGTCTTGCCTCCATCTGTGGTGACAGGGCTTCTGGAGCCGTTCAACCAGAGCTGTTATTCTCTCCTGGGTCAGGAGGAAATCAGGGCGAAGGTTTGAGCGGCCATCAAAGTACAGCTTCAGGCGGGGGACTTATGTATTAAGAAGGCAATAAAGATGTGTTTCACCCTAAAAAAAGTGTTAAGTCTGTTTGTTTGTTGCTTAATGTCTTAATATTTACTGTTTATTGTATTTTCAGTACATTTTTGTTAGTGTTTTATTGTATTCTCTCAGTGTTTGAGCCGATGATTCAAAGAGGTTTAATGAAAAGATTCTTTAAAGCTTCACCAACATGAAATAAAAGAGATAATAAATTACTGGTAAAGAAAGCTTGCAAAAACCTGGATGTAGTTGTGTGATATTTTTGATTTAGGTCAAATGAATAATTAAGGTTATATAAAACCAGTTTAAAAAGGTTTTAATTTTCCCCAGCAGATGGTGTGATCTTACACATAATGTAAGTTACTGTAAAATACTTGGATTTGAATGAGTTAACACATTTAAGGCAGATTTATACTCAGAAAACAGGTTGCCTGCTTGTGTCACACTAGCTACGTTTACATGGACACAACTAATCGGATTGAAGGCCTGATCAGATCAAAAATGTTTCATGTAAACATGTCAGACTGAAGATTCTAATCCGATTCGGTCCGATCGGATCTAAATTTAATTCCGAAAGAGAGAGGTGGTTTTTGCCGATCGCCATTCCGATTGGCGTCCATGTAAACACCCATTCGGATCTTAAGAGTAAAATAATCTTCACTACGCATGTGTGCGACGTCAGCGTGACGTTTTTCCGCCTTGTCAACAACAAGAAACCACCGGTCGCTCTCGCTCTTGTTGTGAACAACATGGCGGGAGGAGTCTAGGAACGCCGACTTATACACTCAAGTTCATTTAAAGCTGCAGGAAGCAGGAATTTATCCTCCTCCTCTTCCTCTTTTCTCTCTCCACAGCCCACTCGCTCTCCCACGCCGGTTCAATCGCTCATTCTCTACATTTTCTCTCGGACATTTCGCTGCCAAGCGCTTTTTTCTTCCTCTCTCCGTTTTTCTTTCCGCTCGCTCCGAGCGCATCGTTTGTCAGGCCTCCCAAAAACCAGACGCAGACAGAACTGCCAAGTTTGGCAGGAAGTTCTGCGCATGCTTAAAAGATTTAATCTGATCCAACGCTTGGTACATGTATACACACGTCATGATCGGATCATTTCATTTAGTGTCCATGTAAACGGAGATTTTGAATTTCCGATCAACCAAGGTTTGGATCGGATCGGGGAAATTTTGCGCATGTAAACATAGCTAGTGAATGCAAATGTGTCCCCACCCCTTCCGCTGACACTCTGGTGCACCAATCCAAAATTGTAGGTGACCGCAGACAGGAGGCCTCTGATTGGTTCCGACCATCACAACCGCAAGCTGTAAGTCGCTAAGCTGTTGATAGCAATACTAGCATAGCTAGGGCGACCAGATTTGGGTTTCTGAAAAGGAGAACACTTTTTTTTGTTTGGGGGGGGGGGGGGGGGGGGGGGGTGTTTAACCGGCTGCTGTAACCGGGTCCGGTCGCTCCGTCCCATGCTGGCTCCCTGCCCCCGTCCACCGGACCCGACCAGACCTGACGGCTCGGTTCTGCTGCACCAAAGTGGACCAAAATCCCGGACGATTTTGAAATTCCCCCAGACATTTTTTAGGGTACAAAAAGTAGGAAATGTCCGGGTAAAAGAGGACGTCTGGTCACCCTACCA
Source organism: Cyprinodon tularosa (assembly GCF_016077235.1). Classification (NCBI taxonomy): domain Eukaryota; kingdom Metazoa; phylum Chordata; class Actinopteri; order Cyprinodontiformes; family Cyprinodontidae; genus Cyprinodon; species Cyprinodon tularosa. Next base: position 288,828 of record NW_024037865.1, read on the forward strand.
TATCAACAATTTGATGTTTCAGTGAGTGAGTGCTTGTTGCTATGATGCATCTTTACTTGGCAGCTTCACTCCCAATCAGCGCACAGCTCGTCGAAATATTCATGATCATATCATAAAAGGAAGAAAACCTGTTGTTTCATTCTGGGGTTTTTAACCAGGCTGCATTAGGGCTCATAGAATAGCAAATATGCCATTTTCAGCCCAACCAATGTTGCACACACTATTCAGAGATCTTAAGGAACAGCACCAAATACCCTATAGAATAATTCTATCAACCCTGTAAGACAGTTCTACAAAACCTAGTGATGATATGAGATGAGCCGAGGCTTTGAGGCGTGTGTCATGTAGTGGACGGGCTGTTTCTGAAAACGTTTCGAGGCTTGCTTAATTTGGGGGCAGAGCCAAAAATAGGTGACGGCCGAAGCCTTGCTATCCCGCCATACCACATGACCGCTTCGGGAAGTGGTCGAAGCGGTCAATAATGGTTTAAATACATTGGTTGAAAAAACCAACAACAGTAACTATCGATTAAAATCTGAGCAAGCTACTGGTTACAATAACTCTACAATTTTTGTGTTAAGTAATATTGCTTTCCGGTGTGTGGTCACCATTTCTAGTGGCGTCACCTGCAAGACATTGGCCGTTTCTTAATTCACAAGAAGGCAAGTATGGACTTGTGTCCTCGCCAAGTATGTTCTTGAGAAAAACATAGGAAAGTCTGGATTTGGGGAGAATGAGATCACGCAGAATAAATACTGGTCAATTGGAACAGAAGCATACTGATGACATCACCACACGCTCAGCTCATCTGGAGCTGCTTTTCACCTCCTGTTATTAGTTTCTAGATAATAATAAATTCTTACTTTTTGCATTTATTGGGGGAATAATAATAAACACAGTCAGATAAACACAAATCAAAGGGAAATTTTGGCAAATAAAACAACAAAAAAAATCGAAATCATAGCCAGCGATACTTCACACATGGCTATGCCCAAAGAGGGCTGCTGCAGATGGGCTGCGATTTGCCCTGGCTGCCGTTAACCTCGGAGGTCTGCTGGTTGTCGCGGTCTTCTCAACATCGGAACTTCTAACCGGAACTTTAATTACGCACTAAATCAGTAACTGGTCCATATAGGGATGCTTAAAAGTGTAATGTTCTCGCCTCAAATGATCTTAAAACATACTTTTATAGAACAAAGTCGACAGAAAAGAGATCTTTTAACTTAATACTCTGAGCTCTGTGAGTGCTCCATTGAAAGCTGCTGCTGCTGCTGCTGCAGTGCATGATGGGACAGCCGTACTATTCTAATGAGAAATATACTAAAGTCATCTTTAGGGAGGCGGAATTTAGGTCTATTTTACAACAGATAATCAGGACACTTCGTTACAGATCTGCATCTCTAAGCTAAACAATTTTTCCTCCTTTTTTTACGGCGGTTAAAAAACTACTTTTGGTTAATTATCACCACCAACTGAAATGGAGTCTGGATTGGGATTGAACTAATACAATATCCTACTACTATTACTACAAAGGAAAACTAAAAACTAAATCCTCTTTATCAAATTAGTATTTTTAAGATATCCCAATAATAAAGAATAACCCTTTGATTTAGAGTCCATGTCTAAAAGGTATTTTATGTTTAACTTTAATTTATACGTTTGTAATCTATTTACCAGTTAATTTCTCTCAATTTCTCAATTACATATTTAGTTCAAAACAATAAAACATGATCAACTGATTCCTCTTGAAAATAAAAATCCCATTTCCCTGTAGTGTGTTTTCCTATTTTAATTAAAATTCTATTTAAACCTGTTTGACCAATGTATAATCTTGATGTGATTATTTCTTCCTTCCTATTCCTTCCTTTTTTCCTCATAATTCCAACTTTTCTTTGAATACTATTCCACCATCTTCCAGTTCTTTCTTCTTCCCACTAATTCTGCAATCTTGCTCTAACCTTTAGCTTAATTACTGATTTCATTTCACCTTTACTAAATGGTTCTATTATATCAATCTGACTGCTTTTAGTAGCCTCTTCTGCATATTTATCAGCATCGCATTCCCTTTTATTCCTATATGAGAAATAATCCAGATGAAATTATTAATCCCATTAATTCTGGACAACTGATGAATTTCTAATTGGATATCAGTTCTGCTGTCTGAATGATTGTATTTAAATGAATATATCGATGAACTAGAATCAGGGCAAACTAAACTTCTGACTGGATGGATTTCTACAATCTATTCTAACACCAATATAATCACAAACATTTCTCCTCTGTTCACGAAAACTCCATCACTGATTCTTTGACCTGATTTAAAAGTAATTTTTGGAACTACAAACTAAACACCATTCCTGTTATTAAATCTTTTAACATATCCATCATAATTATTATCTAAATATTGCTAAAACCAGACTAGAAACTGAAATATTTTCGTTTTTCCGTCTCAACAGCAAACTTTAATCCTCATCAATAACCAGACCAATCGAGGGTGACCCGGATATGGATGTAGCTGCGCATGCGCAATGAGCTGCTGGTAGGGATCGGGTAGCATTAGCAGCATTAGCTTAGCTTGTGTGTGGAATCATTGTAGAGAGGCTGATAATCTGGGAGTGTTTGCAGTGAGAATGTCTTCAGTCCAGCTTCAAGGAGAGTTTATCACCGAGCAGTTAACTCCTGCTGAAGAAACATTCACGGAGTTTAAAGGGAGTTTGGTCAATTCGGAGGAAAAGATGGACGATCAACATCTACTGCTGGATTTCACCAGGATCCCCCAGATCATCTTACACCGGATAGGTAGGAAACACCTGATAGAAACGATTCCCTGATGATGCACACTGTGGATTTTAGCCTCATCTGATTGGAAAACTGATTAGAGGAGATCAATATGCTAATCTAATGCGGATTTCTGGCGGCCATCTTACTGAGGTCAGCTCGCTCAATTACAGCATTGGGTTCTAATGACTGCGGTCTAGTTAGTAATTTGCTCCGGTTAAACCTGTTCTTCGCTCAGAGTTCACTACAATCGGAGAAAGCCGTCCCTATCATAGACATAATATAAGAGCAGACCCCGCATTGTCTGTCACGGCGCAGATATTATGGCCGCCATCTTGGAGAGGTCGACCTGCTGCTATAAGCAGAACATTAGAAGGATGCCTCAGCACTGCAGCGTGTTTTGTTTAAATCAACAGACTGTTGACATCAGGGCTGGAGGGAGAACTTCATGAAGGCATCAGAGCTTTGGAAGACATTACTAAATAAACAGCAGATATACACTACATAGAATAGAAACTCCCACAGTGGGGAAATAGTGGTAATACAGCAGCAACAGATTACAGTAAAAGTGATCACACAATGTGGACCTTACAAAGTGCATAATAATAATAATCCAATAATAGTCTATGATGGAAATAATAATGTTTTTTAAAATGGGTTATTGTATTGTATTTCATTATATTTATTTTATATATATATATATATATATATATATATATATATATATATATATATATATAAGAACAGTACATTTACAGTAATTTGTACTATTTTTTTAAGGCTGCACTTTTAATAAAGATGAAATTGTCCTGTGAGCTGTTTCCAAACGAAATTTCTTTTTGTTTTTACACCTGTGTAAACAAAATGACAATTAAAATCTAATAAAGTCTAATAAGTGACAGTAAAAAAATATCAAATTTGATTTGTTAAGCAAATAAAACAACCACAGCCAACCAAAGGGCTTATTGTTTTAAGAAAAACACTATACATAAAAACAAAGCAGCTAAAACATGGGTAAAAATAACATTAACATAAGATGTAAAGAATAAATAAATAAAATACTGTACAGTGTTTTTACAATATATATATATATATATGTGTGTGTGTGTGTATAAGTATAAGTGAGAGATACGAGAATGTATATTTGGTTAATACCTGAATAAATGTTTCTGTATGTAGTAATAAAAATGTATGAGTGGCTGTGCTTGGCAAGAAACATAGATCCTATCAGAAAATTCTATTACTCTTAACCACTCTAAGAATATTTAAATGCACTGAACCATTTATTTATTTTCTGCAAAAAAAAAAAGAAACTGTGTAAATTAGTTAAACATTCAGCTAGTTCCTAACATTTACACATAAATATTATTAAAACTGCTGAGAGATTTAAATGCAAAAATAAAAGCAGTAACTTTGAAGCAAATAAAGAACTACGATCCAACACTGATATTGACCATGATGCTCTTAAGCTAAAATTCTAAAATTTTAGACTCAACCAACAGAAAACTGTGATTCCCAGGAAGATAGAATTAAATCTGTGGAGCTACATTGGCGACATAAAGTTTCTTGAAATGAAAAGAAATCAACTAAAAAAACACATTTTCCAACTGAAATGAGATTTAAATCTAAGCATATCCATCCATCTTCTCTGGCTCATCAGTCAGTGTCACTGTGGGGCTGGTGCCTGCCTCCAGCACTCTGTCTCTGCCTTCATATATGCAATGTTGCCCTTAAGCTTCCTTCTCTGGTTGCTGAAACCAAATAGTTTTTCATTGATGACAAGAAAAAAAAATTCTGAGCCAACTACAGAGAAAGTTTTAATGACAAGGTGAATGATGCACAATTCTGAGTAAACCTTCATGTCCATTCTGTAGCTTAGTGCTCTAATGAAAAAACTATCAAAATAGTAAAGGTAACTCCTTTAATTTCACACTTGAACAGAAAAGGTCATTGCTAATTGTACAAAAATGATAATTTCACATATAAAAAAAAGAAACCTGCTACCCAGAGTTTCTAACTTTCTCTTTTTCTGGCAATATATTCAACTCTTGCTTCAGGGTCTGAGTTGACTTGCTGCCTGTTGATCCCTCTCTTCTGGTTGCTTGTCAATGTTGCATTTCTTGAAAATTGGACAAAAGGATTAAATATGACTAAATGTATGATTGCCTAAATATACGTTTGTACCTCATAGTTTTGTCTTTTCATGTACGATTTTACTATAATCAAAGACATATTTTGAGTCCTGAATAGTAATGATAAATCAGAATCAGAAATACTTTAATAATCCCAGAGGGAAATTACTTCCGTTACTGATTTTATAAAGAAGAATGTGTTTAAATAAACAGTGAGGCTTAAACAAGTTTAAATAACTTTTATGTATAAATAAATAAATAGTAGTGGTCCCCCCACATTAAACACACATAAAAAATTTTAAGTTCACTTAAATATTAAAACCTAATATTTAGCTACATAAATCAAGCTCGGTACTTCTCATGACATTGATTGATAATCAAAACATAGATCTACATTTAAAAGTTAGTTAGATACTGATATTTCATTGAATGATCAAGTACGTTTAAATACATCATGTTTTCTATGATGGAAACAGACGTACAGATGCTTATTTTATCAATGAATCTAAAACAAGATGGATTTTATGCCAAGAAGGTTGACAGATATATTTGGTTAGGATAAATTGGTTTAGTTGTTTTAAACTGGTTGTCTAAATGGAAATCAGTGCTAGATGGTCGTCCCACAGGATGTTTTAATACCTCAGCTGGCAAGAAAACATCAATAATTAAATTGTAAAATAAGATTGAGTGAACTGGAAAAATGAAAGAAAAACATGTTCTGTTCAGAAATAATCTAAAGGTTTAAAGATAAAAATTTGGGTCCAAACCTGTGATTGTAATGTCAGAGCTGCAGTGCATGTTGGGAGATGTAGTTGGATAAACAAAAGGATGATTAAAGAGAAGTGTTCTTTATTTAACCACCAATAGAAAGTCTTTCTGCTATGTTTGTCTTTCCAGACCACCTGCAGGATTATGTTGGAAAAGAGGAGGATTTCTATGATCAGCAGGAGAGGGATTCTAGTTTGGACCAAGAGGAGCCAGAACCTCTGCAGATAAAAGAAGAGCAGCAAGAACCAGAACATCCCTGGACAAAAGAGGAAACCATGGAGGTCCTCATTAGTGAGCAGGAAGAGCAGCTTGTTCTGAAGCAGGAGGCTGAAGATAAAGAAGAGCAAACTTTCCCATGTTTGACTAGTGAGGAAAACTTTCCAAAAAACGAACATTTAATGGATCACATGAGAACCCACTCAGGCGAGAACATTAATGAAAGTCTGTCCTCTGGAAAAAGTTTCTCTCAGAAATCCACTCTTGTTACACACATCAGACTCCATACAGGTGAGAAACCATTTTCCTGTACTATTTGTAACAAAAGGTTTACTTTAGAAAGTAATTTGACTAAACACACAAGATATACTGGTGAGAAGCCTTTTGTTTGTTTGTTCTGTGGAAAAATCTTTATTAAGAAAAATAAACTTCATGCACACAGGTGAGAAGCCTTTCTACTGTACTATTTGTAGCAAACAGTTTACTCTAAAGGGTAATTTAACCGAACGCATTAGAATTCACACAGGTGAGAAGCCTTTCTCCTGTTCAATGTGCGGGAAAAAATTGACCCTAAAAAGTCATTTGACTTTTCACATGACAACTCATTCAAATGAAAGACAATTTTCTTATCTGTTCTGTGGAAAAAACTTCAATCAGGAATCTCATCTTGACAGACGCGTCAGAACTCACACGGGAGAAACCTTTTTCCTGTACAATTTGTGGCAAAAGTTTTACTAGAGAGGATAATTTGACTCAACACATGGTGACTCATGTGAGAAATATTTTTTACCATGACACATGAAACTAATTACCTTGAAAAGAGAGATTTGTTGCTTCACGTAGGAAGTCCCAACAGTGAGAAACCACATGAATTAACAGTAGAGGCCTTTTCCATGTTTGACTTGTGATAAAATGTTGGATCTAGAAACTCCTTCACCTCATTACATGAGAACCTGACTGATTAAAGCCTTTTTTCAAGTTTTCAGGAAAACTTTTTCATTAACAGCAGAAACTATTGTCTACTTAATACAGATGTTTTTTTTGTTTTTTTTTTTCCATTATTTTCTGTGTTGGATGTTTCCCTTTCATGTAATTACTTTTAGATGGATGTGGTGATTGGCAATATCAAACCTCCTGGAGTCTAAAAATGTATATGATTTCTCTGATATTTTCAGAGAACCTAAAGCTGTACTATAAATTGTTTCATGGTATTAAAATGTTCAGATGACGATTTAGGGAATGTGTCTTCCTTTTTTGTTCAGTTCCAACCAAACATTTACCCCATTTACACCACCCTTGGAAAAACTGTGCCGAGACCGAGCTCAGTAACTGAGATAACTTATCGTGTGTAAATGGAAAGCAAACTGACACAACCGAACCGCGCTAACTGAAGACCAGTTCCAGAGGTGGGCTCGGCTCAGTTTTTCCCTGGCTCAGTTCTGTGATAACAAGAGCGAATTCGAGCAGAACGCGTCATCTCCGTCTGGCTGCACATCCCGATTCACACTCCATTCCAGTAGTTGGCGGTAATGCTCCTCCAGAAACAGAAGAAGAACAACTTCTTCTTCAACTATAAACAACAATCAAAATCTTCACCACGCAACATTTTAAATAATGGCATTTTAAATAATAACACCGAAGTACAGCAATAATATTCAAGCATAACTTTCTGAATGTGACGGGCGCCGCCATTTTGATTTTCTTGATTCTCTGCTTCTTCGTCTTCTTCGTCTTCTTGTGTTTTATGGTGGTTGGCAAACAACTTTGGGTGCATTACCGCCACCAACTGCTTGATTTCCTCCTTCAATACTGGCAGTAATACCGCAGATCGTCACTAGGAGGCGAGGAACCGAGATAGCGTGATGTGTAAACGGTCGTCAGAACCGAGCTCGGCCTGGTTAACTGATCAGAGCTCGGACCGGTTTGGCCTGGATCGGTTTTTCAAGGGTAGTGTAAATGGGGTAATTCCATGAGCGGGATCATATTTGGTATAATCTAATAATCTTTATTTAGAGCAGTGCTTAGCTGGATATGTCTAAATGAACGCAAGGGTGTAAGTTTGTGATGAAAGTTGGTGGGGACACTTGGGTGTGGGCTCATGGAGCTACAGTTACACTTTCATTAGGCTAATTTCCAACAATTAGCCCAAACATATTTATTGAATGCTTTCCCATTCAATAAATATGAGAACACAAGACCACACCACACTCATATATTTATAGATGTTAGAGAGATGTATTTTAGTTCATTACAAATATAGGGCCCAAAAACATCAATGCAAGAAAAAATAATTGATAAGAGCTTATTCCAATGCTAAAATTGATATATCATGCATCCCTAGAAGTAAAATTTCAATTCCGTCCAGAAATAAAAGTGGATATGCTGCATTTTAAATGTAGAATAGCATATTTTTTTGTTGTAAACTTTGTGGTTGGAGATATATTTTATTGCGTATTGCATATCCCAGTAAATGTGTTTCACCTTTAAATCTGCAGCTCTCCCTACTTCTCTCTGTGCTCTGTTTAAAAAGATTTATGAACTTATTTACTAATATAATGATGCCAGAAACACAATTTCAAGATATATAGAAGCTCTGCAGTCTGAAAACATGTTAACCTGTACCTGTGAGTCATGGTCTTTTGAGAACCCAAGATTCAGAGAAGGGAGGATGAAGCAGGAAACCGTAGAACACAGGCTACAAATCGCTAACCCTGTTACCACTATACGCATAAAAGCTGACACACTCCGTTTGCTGTAGGTTTGTTTACCTATACGGCAGGTGTACAAAACGTGCGAACAATCACGATGCGCAGGTTATCTTTCAACGTGTGACTTGCACCTCGTTTCAGGTTTAGATAGATACAAATGTTTTCTTTAACTTCTAAAAGCTCCTGATGGATGATTAGATCACTAACCTTTCAGAAGGTTGAATTAGCTGAATGCAATAATGCTTGTGTATGGAACAACTGTCAAACAAACACACAAAAGACAAATGCAGTGTTTGGATATCTGCTCAGAAGTGGCAAAACTGGCAGATAGGCTGTATGATTAACGCAGGTTTGACAGCTAAAGTTTAAAACTACCACTCTAAAATTATCTCTTAAACACAGTTTATCAACAAAGAAAAGACTCAGACAAAATATAGCTGTAATTCAAAGAGCATCCACCAGGGGGAGACAGAGGGCCTTAACCTGGTAAATTAAAAGTGTGCTGACACATTCACGCCACCAAGTGGCATAAATGGGCATTACAAAGATTATCATTACCTGAGAACAGATTGGCTGATTGGGTTCCTGTCTGGAGGCTACCTGTAGCAGAAAAGTACACTGAACACCAGATGGGGTTTTGTTCTCTAAGAAATCTGTGCTGCAATCAATTCACACTTAGTTCTACAGTTCTATCAGAATAACAGCAACTACAGAAACAAACAACCTGCTGAAGTTAAGATGATCAATACCTGGATCGGTGGGTGCCAAAAATTAATTAACAGGCCATTAATTTTCAATAAAGGCAACTACATTCAGGGGCTGCAACAACCACTCAGTTTAGGTGGAAAATGACTAGTGACTCAGGAATGCATTAAACTATGATGAGGCTGAAAGACCTGTTAGCTTAGCTGGCCCCAAGGGTTCTGGTTCTGGTCGGGTCATACTGAAACAAACAAAAGGTTAGCTCATGACGTAGAATTTAGCTTCAGCAACACATGACTCTCATCTGTGATGAGCATTAGCATTCAGTTAAACCTGTAACCATCAGCAGTTGAATCAGAAAGATTATTTCAAATAAAATCACCAACACGACTATCTATTCTACCTAGTTCACCTAAGCACAGGACTTATTAAGCATCAGATGGAAAGGAGGGGGAAATGCCGTTACTGTTTTTGGTACGGTAGCGTGAAGGCCTTCGACTCGGCCCGGTTTCTGCAGTCCATTCTTTGGTCCAGTCCGTTCGTCCAACAGCAACTCAAAGAGATTTGGATCAATCCGATGCAATAATAAGAGGTGATTTGCAAGGGGGTTAATTTTATAACTCACAGTAGCACGGACGTCTCCCTTTTAGCTACGGTGGTAAGCTTGTAGCCTCAGCTTTTAGTAGCACTGCTTTGGCACTGCTCCGTTCCAGGCAGTCACGGTCTGGCAGCTTCTAACAGCTTCTTCGGCGAACAGCGAATAGCTCTTCTCTGTCTCTGCTGCAGCCGGATTCAGGATACACTGCGTTCACTCGGCTTGAATCGCTGGAAGAATAAAAACACTGCGTTCAGCTCCTTCTGAATCGCAGGAAAAAGGCATTCTGACTCGGCCCAACAAGCGCAGACTTCTCCGGAGGGATTTGGTTGCTATGTAGCGTAGCCTTCAGCTGGGAGCGCGTTGCCTAGCCTTTTAGCGGCACAATGCCACTGGCAAAATAGGAAGCTAATATGGGAAGTTAGTGTTTTAAAAACCTATGCCGGAGGGATGTGTCTTCAGAGAAGTAGTTCTAGTTTCATCGACAATGTATCGCAACAAAGCTCTCACACTGCATAAAAAACCCACTGTTTGTGCACTTAGACTTAAAACAAGACAACTTTGTTCTCCTTTTGTATATGTACTGTGTATACAAAACAAAATTTGGTTTTATGCAGCTTTCAGACAGTAAATATGCAGCAGCTTGGTAGTGACATGAACATTTCCATTTCATAAAGTGCAGCTGTGATCTGATGTAAACAGTGTGGGAGAGAAAATATGGTGTAAAAACGCATTGATATGGAAGCAAATGGTGGTATATGGTGCAAAAATGCAGTAGAAAAACATTTTTGAGTTGAGTTATATTTGGAGTCCTGGTTTGTGACTTGATTCACAGTTTTTTTCAACAGTTCATTAGTGTGATGGCAGTGGTGGAAAAGCTGTTACAGAACCTGCTGGCCCTGCAGCGAATGCTACAAAAAAATCAACTGGGCACACACATCGTTCAACCAGATATAATAAACCTATACACATATTTTGTTTTCAAACTCCACTGAAGTTTATTTCACACTTCAGGTTGCAACAAAACAAACTACACCATCTTTCCAGTGGAACACTTTTGTGTAACTGTATTTTTTTCATAGTTCTATACTGTAGATTAGAAGAGGATTCTTTGTTGTCTGTGTTAGTTTAAAAAAATAATATATATTTTTTAATTTGTAACTATATTTAACTTTGCTATCATCAATACATTAAGAAAGCCTCTGTGCAAAATGGAGTGAAAACATTGAACAGCTCCCTGAGTTTTTTCTTTGTACTTGAGGCCCCGTCCACACGAAGTCAAACCCTGGCCTAAACGCACACATTTTTCACCAAACCAGCCTCTTATCCATACGAAGCTGGGGTTTCGGGGGTCTGTAAACGATCTTTTTTTTATTCAGCCTTCAGAGTGGGAAGATTTTGAAACGCCGTTTTCGCGTTTCCATCTTTAAGCTCTAACCGCATTTTTTTTTTTACTCGCATGCGTCATAGCGTCGCCTCTAAACACGCATTCGCGACACAGTATCACAACAACAATGGTGCCGTACTGTGTTGAATGGTTGCTGCTCATGCTACTCACCCTGCTGTCGGGCTTACAACAGAATCTTCTTCTTCTGGAATATCTCCAGGAAGAACAGAGCAATATCGACCACATAGTTCAGCACCTGAATTTAACTGAACCACGAAAATGGACCCGCAGGTCAACCATGTATAAATATTAGTGCGCATGCCCAACATTTCGTCGCCTATTTTTGCTTTGGCACCACAGCGCCACTTATAGGCCTGGCATACATTTTGCAGCGTTTTCATGGATTCGTGTGGACGATCACATTTATTTTACGTCTCCGTCTTTACGACAAACGTTCTGGAAAATATTAGCGTTTCGTGTTCGTTTTGACTTCGTGTGGACGGGGCCTTAATCCTCCCATCTTTTCAGTGGCTGTAGTGAGCCTGCTTGTTGCTGCAGATCTTCTCAAATCTGGGTTGCAGTGTCACAACTGTCCATTATGCTCAGTCAAGCAAGCACTGTTTTTTTTTTTTCTTCATTCATCCATACCGCTTCCCGCGCCCCCCCTGCAATGGCATTGCGCCCCCCCTAGGGGGCACGCCCCATACTTTGGGAACCACTGCCCAAAGGACTAAATCATGATAATCTAATAAAAACAAAAATAACTCCAATTGGGGGAAAAGTTAAAAAGATTAAATGTGGTTCATTTAATATAAGATCTCTTTCTTCAAAAATTATAAATACTTGATTTGTGATAATCACATTGATTTATGTTGCCTTACAGAAAAATTTATTTCCAGGGTGTTTTTATCTAGATAGATCAACACAATGATGATTAAAGTGAAGTGTCCTTTATTTAACCACCTATACAAATTCTTTCTGCTGTCTTTGTCTTTTCAGACCCCCTTCAGGATTATGTTGGAAAAGATGAGGATTTCTCTGACCAGCAGCTCTGTAGACAGGAGAGGAATTCCAGTTTGGACCAAGAGGAACCAGAACCTCTGCAGATAAAAGAAGAGCAGCAAGAACCAGAACATTCCTGGACAAAAGAGGAAACCATGGAGCTCCCCATAAGTGAGCAGGAAGAGCAGCTTGTTCTGAAGCAAGAGACAGAAGATACATGCAAGGAAAATTTACCATGTTTGACATGTGGAGAAAACTTTCCAAAAAAAGAGCATTTAATGATTCACATGAGGTCTCACACAGGTCAAAAGATTTATGAATGTTTCTCCTGTGAAAAAATTTTCACAACAAAATCTATTCTTGATAGACACATTAGAACTCACACTGGTGAGAAGCCTTTTTCCTGCACGATTTGTGTTAAAAGTTTTTCTCTAAAAGGTCATTTGACTGGACACATGAGAATTCACACAGGTGAGAAGCCCTTTGAATGTCCGTCCTGTGGAAGGAGCTTCACTCAGAAATCTAATCTTGATGCACACCTCAAAATACACACTGGTGAGAAGCCTTTTGAATGTCTGTTCTGTGGAAAAAGCTTCACTAAGAAATCTAATCTGGATACACACACCAGAATTCACAAAGGTGAGAAGCCTTTTACTTGTACCGTTTGTAACAAGAATTTTACTGTAAAAAGTAGTTTGACAACTCACATGAGAATTCACACCGGCGAGAACCCTTTTGAATGTCTGTTTTGTGGAAAAGGCTTCACCCAGAAATCTAATCTAGATACACACATCAGAATTCACACAGGTGAGAAACCTTTTGAATGTCTGTCCTGTGGAAAAATATTCACTAACAAATCTACTCTTGATACACACAATAGAATTCACAAAGGTGAGAAGCCTTTTTCTTGTACCATTTGTAACAAAAATTTTACTGTCAAAAGTTGTTTGACAACTCACATGAGAATTCACATAGATGAGAAGCCTTTTAAATGCCTGTCCTGTGGAAAAAGCTTCACTCAGAAATCTGATCTTGATAAACACATCAGAATCCACACAGGTGAGAAACCTTTTACTTGTACTATTTGTAACAAGAATTTTACGGTAAAATATAGCTTAACTACTCACATGAAAATTCATACTGGTGAAAACCCTTTTGAATGTCTGTCCTGTGGAAAAAGCTTCAATCAGAAATCTGATCTTGATAAACACATCAGAACTCACACAGGTGAGAAGCCTTTTTCCTGCACGATTTGTGTTAAAAGTTTTACTCAAAAACATCATTTGACTGGACACATGAGAATTCACACAGATGAGAAGCTGTTTTAGGTTTTAGATGAGAAGGTAATATGAATATTCAGATGACATTTATTCATGCATGACGTGGAATGATTTATATATAAGAAGAACATTTGTTTCACTGAAGTGGCAGCAGTTAGACGCCACAGAAATGAACAGTAGAAGCGTTTTCCATGTTTGACTGGTGATAAAATATCCATTTAGAAACCCCTTTGCTTCATTGCATGAGAAACCTTTTACATACAAACTAAATGGCCTGTACTTATATAGCGCTTTTTTTTTTCCAAGTCAGGAGACTTGACCAAAGCACTTTACACTACATTAAGTCATTCACACATTCATGCACACACTCAAGGTGGTAAGCTGCCACAGCTGCCCTGGGGCTCACTGACAGAAGCGGGGCTGCCGTACACTGGCGCCACCGGGCCCTCTGACCACCATCAGTAGACAATGCAGGTGAAGTGTCTTGCCTAGGGACACAATGACACTGAAAGTCGGAGCCGGGGCTTGAACTGTGAATCCTCCTACACCCGACGCCACTATTGCCCTTTTGTTTCTAAGAGCATTAAAAAGCATAAATTAGTGTTACTCATTCCTGTATAAACCCTGCCTAACAAAACAAAGTTTATATTCACAACTTCTTGCTTTTTCTGTAATAAAGCAAGTTTGCTGGCCATACAACAAGTAATTGAGAACTTATAGAAGTTTAATTTGAGAAAGAATCCAGACCAACCCCTACTGTGACAGTTTGGCACATTTTTTTCTAAATGAATTTATAATAAAAAAAACAAAAACCTAAAGTTTTATTTTTGGGACTAAGAAACCTTTAGCTGAATGATAAGCTATATATATATATCTATATATATATCTATATATCTATATCTATATATATATATATATATATATATATATTTATATATATATATATATATATATATATATATATATATATATATATATATATATATATATATATATATACTGTAGATATATATATATATATATATATATAGATATATATAGATATAGATATATAAGTGCTGTCAATCAATTAAATTTTTTTAATCGCGATTAATCGCATCAATGCCTGAGTTAGCTCGCGATTAATCGCATTTTAATCGCAAATTTTTTTTATGATTGAAAATCATTTAAATACTCTCGATGACATACAAAAAATACATACAGGCTAGGTTTGTGCCAATGTTCTTTTTTTTAATGAAAACAGGTCACAGACACTGATTTATGCCATAGAAACATATGGCAAGAAGATGGGGAGGCATGTAGCAAAAAATAACAAATATGTAGCCAAAAAAAGGCCCTGAAAACAGGCTGATGTAAAAGACAGTCTTTACAGTCAATACAGTCTTTTGAACAAAGACAAGCATTTTACCCTACTGCTATAAAATGTAGTACAGTTAACATTAGATGTTAATTAACCAAGGTAATAATGAACAATTTTCAATCAATACATCAAAATCAATAGACCGACATCACTAGATGGAGGTAGTCTATGCTCTAGAAAGTTACTTTTCAGCCTCTTAACAAAAATGAGAACACACACACACCCACCCACCCACACACAGACACACCCACCCACACACACACACACACACACACACACCCACATGATACCGACCTGTGGCGTACACAGACAGCAAGAGTGCCGTAGCAGATTCCATTTCACCTCAGTAATCTGTTTTCTCAGCATATTTCAGGTTGCTACTAGTTACCAGACACTCAACTTGTTTGTTGGTGGTGGGGCTTAAAGAAAAGGCACTAGCGTCACCCAGTGTATGAGCGTCTTTTTTCCTTGAGGAGCTCCGCTCTCGAAGCCTATGAGAAATGCATAGACTGGGGGAAAATAGCCCCGCCTTCCCGCAGGCTGCAGCGGGATGTACTTGGAAAATTGTACCATAAAACCACATAGCGTTAATCTCATGTTAAAAAAATTATCGCCGTTAAAATGGCCTTGCGTTAACATGATAATTTTGACAGCACTAATATATATATACAGGTATAGATATATATATATAGATATAGATTTTTTTTTCTTTTTTTTCTCTTTTTTTTAAGAGATCAGCTGCAAATGATCAGAGTTTTGCTAATGCATTGTCTTGTTGGCTTTTTATTAGCAATGCATTAATCAGCCCTGCTATGTGTGTTGTTGAGCCATGCCCACAAAAAAATATGCTCAATGCCAATATTAAATGAAGTATATCATCTGTAGAGGAGTCTCAGATGAAGATTTGGGACATATATAAGTGTGTGTCAGTCTCAGAGTTAGTCAGCTACAAGCTAATTAATGTTTCAAAGTAGCTCCAGCCACCTTGAAAGGGGGTGCTGGGATTATGGGGTTAAACTACGGGACATCAAAGAACTCAGTTTAGAGGCTGGAGTCTGTAGTTCAGGTAAATTGAAGTCCTAAAACAATGAAACATATTTTTGTGAAAAGATAAACAAGATTAATGTTATTTTTACTGATCAGTTTGAACCTGCTTTCATTTGGTAAAAAGCCTTTGTCTTAATAATGTATTAAAGAAATCTGTCTCTCCTCTAGACATGTAAGTTTTTTCTTTTTAAAGATTTTTTTAAAGCATAATTTTCCTTTAAACTAACTAATAAATTTGTTCTTGATTGCTGTAGATGTTCTATTTACCTGCTATGACTGAAAGTAACTGTCACCCAGTTTTTACAACAGATTTTATGTATTATATTCTGCTGTGGATGTTTTAATTATTGTAATCACTTCTAAATTGATGAACGAGCAGCAATAAAAACCTCATGGATTGTAACAATTTGCTTCTTCAAATGGTTTGATATTCGTTAGAAACAATCTTTTTCCATGTTTTTTCTGATATTTTCAGACAAACTAAAGTAAAAGTAAATAGTTCTGGCCAAACTGGCCATTGGATAAATCCTCCTTTGCTTGTTGGAGAACTTAGATTAGGAAATAATGTAGGTACGTATTCTGGCCCAGTTGGTTTGGCACCTGATAAAACAAGTGTTTCAAAAGGCAAGGTGGCCAAAGTTTGATGGTAGGGCTGAAGAATATGGACTCTGGGAAGAACGGATGCTGTGTTGTATGCAACGTGTCGGATTAAAAGAGACTATTCTGAACGAGCCTGGTGGACTGCTGACAGTTGAGCAACGAGGCGAGAATGAGAAGCTGAATGCTCATGCTTACTGCGCGTTAGGTCCATTACTGGACAAAGTTAGTTTGGGACTGATATTCAGAGACTGTAAAAGCAAGGGGCACAAGAGCCTCCATGTGCTGAGAGAGCACTACATTGGCAAAGGTAGGCCATGGATTGTTTCATCATACTTTAACTGACCTCGCTGAAGAAAGCGGAAACAGAGACTGTGACACAGTACATTATCCTGGCAGAGCAGATCTTCACAGCGCTGTAGGCGAGGCATTGAGTGAGGGGCTGATGATGGCAATGATTATGAGGGGACTTCTAGAGAAATATTAACCATTTAGGCTGATGGTAACCCATGGTTCAGCGGAGATGAAACTGGCAGAGTTCAAGGCGAAGCTGCGAAACTTTGAGGCATCTGAGGATGCAGAGCTGGTAGCCGAGATAGCGGGAGAAAACGTGCTGAAAGCACTGAAGAAAATGACATCGCCAACACAGCGGTGTCGTTTTCTTGTCGTTGGCAGTATGAAGAAGAGGGACATCGAAAAGATAAATGCACAAGGACAGTTTAGTGCAGTTCCTGCAAAAGCACAAACCACAGCAACAAAGCCTACAGGAAGAAAGAGTGTACACAAATGTCCAAGTGTGTTCACTCTGAAGACAGCGGCGGTGGCAGCGACAGCAGAAGGGGCGGTAACAGCAGCAGAGGCTGTGGTGGTACCAGTGGCGGTCGGGCAGCGAGTGCTGGCGGACGGATCGAGCAGGGGCGTGCATACATAGACACTAGGTGGTGCTAAAGCACTAGGAAGTTTGCCCTTTATCAAAGAAAACGCCCTTTTGAAACTCGTTGTTTTATTTATTTATTTTTTTTATTACTAATATTATTAAGATTTTACTGAGGTCGGTTTTGAAATGATCTTTTGAAAACCTGAGCCATTAAAAACGACTGAAACAATGCCCCGAAATGACCCACCTCCTTGCGCACACCCGACCAGCCTCTCTCTCTTCCTTTGTCACGTGAACTCGCGCGGTCGCCCGCAGGGCATGCCAGATGCGCAGCATCATAGCAGTTTTCAGATAGCAGGAACGGTCGCTGACAGGCTGCTTCTCCTGTGCACCATTAGCCAGGTAATATACAGATCAAGCTCAATCATTTTGTTGTGCATTAAAATGTCTCATTCAGCAGCACCAAACAAGCATTTTTGCCGACTGGTCACCTGATAAACTAGTTGTGTCCTTGTAAGATGCTATTTTACTTTTTATATTTTGTATCCATATTTTTTATCTTAGGTGTATACATTAGTCTATTTTATTGCATGACGTATACCCACAGTTTTTAGATATTTTTATAATTTTATATACGTATTCCATATTATATGTTTCATGTTGCACGATTGTACCACAAAAAATTCCTAGTTTGTGAACTCCTTCACTAACAATGGCA
Organism: Cyprinodon tularosa; assembly: GCF_016077235.1. Lineage (NCBI taxonomy): Eukaryota > Metazoa > Chordata > Actinopteri > Cyprinodontiformes > Cyprinodontidae > Cyprinodon > Cyprinodon tularosa. Next base: position 306,995 of record NW_024037865.1, read on the forward strand.
ATAAACCTGATTCTGATTCTGAAGGTTTTACACTGTAGCCCAAGTCAATGACAGATAACGTGAGGACGAACACATAGGCTACAAATAATTTTGGTAGAGTTTGCAATTGCAAATCTACAGTATGGAAGAGGATTAGGGCCACTGAAAAAAAAAAAATAAGTTAACTGATTTTTAAATTTTATTTCAGTTTAGTATGGGAAAAAACTCAGAATTCTGACTTTAATCTCATAATTCTAACTTTTTTCTCATAATTCTGACTTTTTGCTGAGAATTCTGACTTTTTGCTCAGTATTCTGACTTTAATCTCAGAATTCTGACTGAATTCTGACAATAAAAAAGTCAGAATTCTGACTTTTTTCCCATGTTAAACTGAAATAAAATTTAAAAATCAGTTAACTTTTTTTTTTTTCAGTGGCCCTAATCCTCTTCTGTACAAATCTATGTGTTAAGAAAAACGTTTTCTGTTGTATAGGTTTTGTTAGGCAACATAAATTAACACATTTTGGTCTCTTTACTGTCTTAATTGTATATTGATTTAGTAATTGCAGCACAATGCCAAGAAAGGAGGGTTAATCGTATTGAAAAATCTTAAAAGCTGTTCACATTTTATTTTTAAGTGGTTTGTAGGCTACCATAAGTCATATCCACGTGACAAGACTTCCAGTCATGTTGCCCTAATAGCCCATTATTTAAACTAATGTGGCATATTTGTTAAAGCTATTATTATTATTATTATTATTATTATTATTATTATTATTATTATCATTATTATCATTATTATTGTCATGATGGTTGTTATTATTATATTGTAGCCAGTCACAGCAGGGAAGTTCTATACCATCAACATCTACCAGGACAGGAGATGAGGAAGAGTTCAGGGAAGACACAGAGACAGAAAAAGACCAGGATGAGGGAGACCAGATGGATGAGGGAGAGCAGATGGATGAGGGAGAACAGCAGGATGAGGGAGAGCAGATGGATGAGGGAGAGCAGATGGATGAGGGAGAACAGCAGGGTGAGGGAGAACAGCAGGGTGAGGGAGAGCAGATGGATGAGGGAAAACAGGGAGATGAGCCAGATGAAAGAAGTACGCTTTAGTCTGTTCTGTTGGTGATGTGACTTTTTTCCATTGAAAACTCACGTTTAGAGAATGTTACAAATAAAAGTCAAATTTCATTCAACATGCGTTTATTTTTTTTTTTATAATTAAGTGTTCCACGTGCGCTAAAAAGTGCCCTTCCCCCTCCTCCTGAGCACCTGCCCCCCAAAATGTCTGTGCACGCCTCTGGGATCGAGGCGCGGGGGCCCGCAACAGACAACTTTACATTCCAGGTAGAGACCAAGGACACCTGCAGGCCAGTGCAGCGGCGGCAGATTGAGGGAAAAGGGCTGATCATTGACACAGGCGCAACATCCCACATGTTGAATGACAGAAGCTGGTTCAAGATCTTCGACAGCTCATTCAAGCCAGAGGGCCACAGCGTGGAGCTGGCTGACAGGAGGCGGACATTCGGGTTGGTGGAAGGCAGAGGAGACGCATGGGTGTGTCTTGTTGACAGCGACGGACGAAGATGTACTGTGACTCTCAATAATGCCCTGTACATCCACTGCAAACGGTGCCAAGGTACTCTTCGAGGAAGGTAACAATGTTCTTGTAGCACCTGATGGTGCAAGATTTAACATTCAATTGTGTGACAGAATGTACTGCTTACAAACCTAGTATAATTAAAAGGATGTGTGCAATGTTAGCCATGATATCCAAACCTAGCACGAGGTTATGGGGCATTGTAACTATGAGGACAAACTGAAATTACAGGATTTAACCAAAGGCATGCACATTAAAGGTGCAAAACACAAGTCTGATAAGGAATGTCATGTGTGCATAGAGGGGAAGTTTACTCAAAAGAGAAAAAGAAATGCAACTGAAAAGGTGAAAACACAACTTGAGTTGGTAAGCACTGATCTAGCTAGTCCAGTGACCAAAGGTTCAATCGATGGTTATAAATACATGCAATCTGTCACAGATGTGTGCACAGGAGTAGTTTTCGCATACTTCCTTAAAGCAAAGAGTGATATCATACAGGCTACTGAAAAGTTCCTGGCTGATGTAGCGCCTTATGGCAGCATGAACTGCATCCGGTCAGACAACGGGGCCGAGTTTACCAATAGAGAGTTTAATAAACTCCTAAAAAAGAACAAAATCAGACATGAGACGTCCTGTCCTTACTCTCCATACCAGAATGGGATAGCTGAGAGGGAAGGGCGCACTGTTTTTGAGATGCATTGTGTAAGCTTATTGGCAGTAACGTACCTAAGACCTATGACATTATGCTATACAGGAAGCAGCCTACACCAGAAACAGATTCTTTAACAAGCAAATTGGCACAACACTGTACACAGCACTGACGGGGAAAACGTGTGATCTAGCCAAGATGCACAAATTCGGGTTAGAGTGTTATGCGTACATACAGTACAAGGGTAAACTAAATCCCAGGTGTGAGAAGGGTCTTTCGTAGGGCATGACAAGGGCAGCCCCGCCTTTCTAGTTTACTACCCCAATAAGGGAAAAGTGCAGAAACACAGACTGGTTAAATGTATCCCTAAGAACACATGTGACAGCGAGACTCAGACACAGGAATTAGGATTTGACCTCATTGAAAATACTGAGAAGACAGACACATCACATCCCAGCACTCAGAGCATAGACGTATAGACTGACATTTCCAAGCCCCAGAGAATGATGGCGAGGAGCACCACAGGGTGACACCACAGGCCCCAAGCAGTGGGAGATACCCCACTAGACAGCATAAGCCCCTGAGTTATCTCAGTGATTCATACATTCACCAGTGTTGACTATTGCTACCAAGCAGTGGGTGGTGTGCCATTGACCTTTAAACAGTCTATGGCATCACCACAGGCAGGTAAATGGAAAAGGGCAATGGATAAGGAGATGCAGTCTTTAGAGGAGAACCAGACCTTAACCAAATTGCCAGAAGGGAGAAAGAAAGTCAAAGGTAGGTGGGTATATGCTATTAATGGGGGCTGCGATGGACAGGAGCAGTATAAGGCCAGATTTGCTGCAAAGGGGTATAGCCAGAGAGCGGGAATAGATTATGGCGAGAAATTGTCCCCCATGGCCAAAATGACAAGTGTTTCCTTAGTCATGCAAAAAGGCAGCTCAAGAGAACTTGCTGCAACACCAAATGGACGTAAAGACAGCGTATATACACGCACACATAGACCGAGACATTTACATGGACCAACCTGAAATTATGGAAAAGTGGGATACAACCTAGTGTGTACTGTCCTACAGATGAGAAGATAGCATATGCTATGTAAGCGTCTGATGGATTATAAATATGTTAAGTACTGTATGTACTGTACAATTTTTCAATTTAATTCTATGTTTGTTTATTCTGATTGGTAAAAGCTGTACAGGATACAAGTCACTCATAAGTGGGAGTGTTAATATGTGTAATATAATATATGTGTATGACTGACTGAATGTATTCTGTACTGTGCCTGTGTCTGTTCCACACCACAAGGGGGTTCTGTTGAGTTGCATGAGACCCCGCTGCCAAATCTGATGATGAGAAGCTGGAAGAGCAGTTTGTCTGTTTGCCCTCAAGGCTGAAGAGAGAAGTTGTGCCGTCTACCTTTCTGGTGTTGCACTATAGGACTCCTGCTGTGTGTTAGTAGTACTCCTGCTGACAACGGACTATGTGTTTTCACCCCTCAATTCTTACTTTTCATGGCTAAAAAATTACCTTTGGTGGATTTTTATGACACGTACATTTATTTTATGGGAAATACATCTGGAGGTTATTTTTCTGTGGAATCTTATGGAGAAAAAAAAAAAAAGAATGTTTTTACCATGATTAGTCAACACCCAAGCCGGTAGAAGAGGTAAACAAGTAAGAGCTGGAAGTTATGAATCATAAATTGATGACAGAAACACGTCAGCATCAAGACCAGATTCTAATATCTCTGCAGTGGGACTATAAATCTGATACAGTACTGCTGTTGAAGCTCTTCGAAAATGTTATTAGCTCCCAGGACAGCAGTGAGAAGTGATGGAGGGTTATTGTCACTGGCTGATTTAAATTATAAATATAATGCCTGATTCTCAACGATCAATTTAGTTCATGGTAGCCTCAGTAATCCTCCAGTTCCTAAACTTAAAAATGCATTTATTGAAGGAATCAATATAATAGACGAAAAATGCAAAAACATATTTTTTAAGAAAAGTATTAAAAAATATCTTATATCATAATTCAATTTAAATCCTTTTGCTTTTAAAAGAATACTCAAAAAAAAAAAAAAAAAAAACGTGCATTGAGAAATAAATATCTTAAGTTTGCTATTCTGCCTAAATATAAATAAATTCATTTTTAGAACTTAAATGTTGTAGTAAAACCCAAACAATTTTATTCTCAGTTCATAACTGGTTACTCTATAAATCCTTAAATATGATTTTATTGCCCAAGATAAACAAATAGAATTTATAATTAATAATATAATTATTAAGGTCATTTTTTTCATATACAATTCCAAAAAAGTAAAGAAAAAAAAAAACAATCCACTGGACTTTACTAAGATTCTAAGTTTGAAGGCAAACTTAGAAACGTTTCTAAGTTTTTATTTATTTGTTTTTTATTATTATTATTATTATTTATTTTCTTTTTTTTTTTGTCCTGTCCAGCATCATAGTAAGCAGAATGGTAGTCTGGTTGCTTTATTGTGTTGAACAGATTTTGCTTTGCCAAGGGGAGCTTGGGGGTTCCCCTTGAGAACCTATTTATAATTTTATTAATTAATTTTATTTCTTTAATTACACATTTTTATAGCAACATTTTACATCATATCGCTGGGCTTGACAAAACGAAACTGAAAGAGGCAATGATAGAAAGTGGAACAGAGAGAGATAAAGGAAAAAACAAAAAACAAAAAGAGTGATGGAGAGAGAGAGAAATAGAGAAAGAGAGAGAGAGAGAGAAAAAAAAAAAAGGATACACTCACACAGTACCTTGGTGCGTCTATACAGGAACCCCTAAACATCATTCCGCGAGCCCCAAGCCCCCGCCGCACCCCGCCACCCCTACCACCGTCCCCCATCCCCAGGCGCAGCAGAACAGGCGCCCCCTGGGTCCAGCCGACCCCCCGCAGCGTGGCCAGCCGTGACCCTGAGCCCGCGGAACAGCCACCACCCTCCCCCCCAGCAGCGCCCGGGAGGCCAGGGCATCAAAGGATCCCGTTTCCCTCAACCCCCCGCTCATGGCTATGTGTAAAATGTGTGTTGTTTGCGGTTAAAACTGAGAGGCAGTGCTAAGCCATGTCAGGAGCGGGGCCGCGCAGACAGCATAGCCACCTACCCGCCCCCCCCCACACACACACTCCGCGGCCCGCCCCCCAGAGGTGATTGTGAGCTGTTGTTGTTTCATGTGTCCAGTGTCTAAATGCAGTTAAAAAAACTGGGGAGCAGGTTGTCTCGGCATGCGGCGAGCTAGGGCACGTTGATGCCCCCCTCTCAGCACCAGCCTGAAGTCCCCTCCCCAGAGCCCTATATGTGTGTGTGAAAAAGAGCGGGGGGGGAGAGGAATCGGGAAGGAAGACCAGCGGGGTGTATGAATTCCCCCCTGGAGTTTAAGCCGTTAACGGCATTAAGTACCCCTGCCCCCCGGGACCCCCCCCCCAGGGCAGAAGAGGCCAGGCACGACCGCCCCCAGAGCCACGCACCCAGCACCGCCGCAAAAGGGCCAACAGTGGCCCCCCAGGGGCCCCCGACCACCACCGCCACAGAGGAGGGACAGGGACGGGAATGAACGAGGACCGCGGAAGGACTAGGGCCCACAGGCCCCCCATCCTCAGGTCCCGTAGACCCCCCCCATGGGGCAAGGACGCCAACCACCCATACATCCTCACACACAACAAGCACCCACCCTTCACTCCAGCTCTCGTCCACTCCAAGCACACCCCACTCCTCTCCACCTGCGCAGGACCAACCCCCAGCCCTACACCCCAACCCACCACACAGCCCTCCGCCCATCAACAACCCTCTCCCACCCCCCCACCCCACCCCCCCACACTCCCCCCACAGGTAACCACACACGCACCCCCCCCGCACATCCAACCCCCGCATCCTCGAGGCCGCTCTCCTCCACCAACATTAAGTGATGGAGCTAATCACAGGGGACCAGAGGGAGTGGAATTCATCTAACTGATTCTTAGAGAAGGCAGACATTGATTCAATACTGATGTGGTCTACTAAGAAATTCCTAAACTGGCTGATACTCAGATTATTTTTGGATTTCCAGTTTCTAAGTTTGAAGGTAATTTGCTTCCCATTCAGGAAGTTTTTTCATTTCAAAATGTCAGAAACGGTGCTGAGTTTGAGGTTTAAAACAAAGCCTTAATCTGGCTTAGAAAAAATGCAAATTGAACCTGATGATTGAGAGCCCCTTTGGAATGGGGGTCGTTTGGTTTCTTTGTTAGCCTGTAATACCCGAAACCTGTCTATGTCTCTAAAAGGGGGTCTTTAAAGGGAATTGTTTGTCTGGCTGAAGAGGCGAGCTGCTCTGTTCCCCTGTAATGGGGTGGGGGTTGCAATGATAGTGGGAAGGAATCAACTCAATTGCTGAATTGTAGGTTTTTGAAATGATTATCACCTGAGAATCTTCACCAGCATATTTTTCATACACAAACATTGTCTTACCAAAACTCTTGCTACAATTATAGGATTTAAAAATGAATGGTTGTGCACCCCCGCCTGTATCTGTGACAGATTCTTAGTATTGATCAAATAAAAAAGGTAATAAAACCTGTTGTGTGAAGGGCTTTGAGGTTTGTTAAAGAACATTCTTGTAATAACCCAACAGGAGAACCAGGGATCAGAGCAGACATTGATTGATGTTGGTAGTAAACTTCAATATAGCAGAATCTGACAATTAACATCAGGCAAGTGCAGTGTGTTGTCCAATGACACAGAGACATGGAGCTGCAGATTGAACAGACCAATCCTCCTGAGCCAGTAGCTTATGCTACCATAGGGAGGACTGAAATTGCTGCTGCAAACCCAGAAAGAATTCACAGTGCCTCTTAGCTTTACTCAGATTATGTTCCTGAATGCTTTTAGTTTCAGCCTAAATATGTAAAAGCAAACTGACTTTTTAACCGTGGTGTTAAAAGTACACATATTTGTTACTTAGGTAGAAGTATAGATACTGAGCGGAGTGGTATATGCTGTTCAGTGCAGCGAGGAATGCTCTGATCTTTATATTGGCGAAACAAAACAACCTCTCCACAGACGCATGGCCCAACACAGAAGAGCGTCCGCCTCTGGACAAGACTCCGCAGTACACCTACACCTTATGGACAAAGGACATTCTTTTGAGGACCAGAATGTCCATATTCTGGATAAAGAAAATAGGTGGTTTGAGAGGGGCGTGAAGGAAGCCATCTTTGTTAAGGGAGAAAAACCAACTTTAAACAGAGGTGGTGGACTCAGATTCCAGCTTCCAAAAACATACAATTCAATCTTAGACATGATCCCTTCCAGATATCACCAAACCCCCCACCCCATCACAGAGGAACGAGGGACCTACCCGCCCCAGCCGGTGAACAATACCTCCGTAACGACCAACCCTTAACAATCATAGACAGGTTTCAGGTATCGGTCTGTGACAGTGTACGTCACTTCCGCAAAAGCGCAATTCATTTAGGGTAGTTAGCGCCATTTCTGTGGTGAAGAGACAGCAGCAACAAACAAAAGAAAACTAACAGAGAGCAGACGTGTTCTAGTTGCTTCTTTGGAAATAATGGGACACTGGTGCTGCGTCAAAGGATGCAATAGTAATTCTAAACAGAAAACAGCAGATGCGGCCTTACGGTTTTTCGTATTCCCCACTTGGAAAAAAAATACGGACCGCAGACAGAGGACTTAACAAAGAGGCGTCGGGCTCCGTGGGTCGCTGCTGTAAGAAGGAAAGACATCACGTTCCATAAAATATCTCCTCATGTTCGTGTTTGCTCTCGGCATTTTCACAAAGGTAAGTCCTTATAAATATACACTAATAGAAATCAACACGCTGAAATGGTTTGCTTATAAAGTTGCAGGAGTTCATGTAAACCTACTGAAACATGCTGTGGAAGAGAAGCGGAAAGTGATGTTTGTTTTATTTCTTTTTTAGACCGCTAAAATTTAATAAATAATGCATTATCTGTATATAATCATTTACACAATCTGCAATACAAATATATTTGTTTTATGAATAAATATATATAAATACAGTGTACATATAAAAACACTGTACATACCCACTCGTCAGCCAACTCAGTGCATTTATTCATCCTGTGCAATCTACTTAAGTTTATTTATTATAATCCTTTGTTCGTCCTGTAAGCTTTTCAGTTTATTTATTTACCTCTGGCCTTACTAGTCCGATGTACTTGTGCTGTTTCGGTATAGCAAATTTCCCCACTGTGGGAAACATAAGCCTATCTTATTTTATAACTCATCTAATCTAATGGGCTCTGTTATTAAGGTGCTTTATATAGTGTTTTGAATAGATGTGTAAAACACTCAACCTTTCATCTACTTTGCAGGTCAACCCGCATATGAGATGATGGAGACTGACCCAGACTGGGCTCCATCCCTGCATCTGGGCCACACTGACATCAGACCAACAGACACAGAACGCTCTTTAAGACGTGGTTATCGGGAACAGCTGAAAAAGAATGCCCTGCAAGCAACTGAAACGGGGCTCCATCAGGCTGATGAAATCCTTCAGCGACAGGATGAAGTTACACATGAGGCGACAGAGAACCCTAACCAGCAACAGACTGACACGCAGAAGGCTGCTGAAAACGTTGGCCGGCCAAACACCAAGGATGACACAGAAGGTGGTCGTCAGGAAGGACAGACAGAATGTAACCTGTGTGTGCTCAGGTGTGCAGAGATGAACCGTCTTTTGGAAGAAAACAGAGAGCTGCGGCGTGAACTTGATGAGCTGCAGATCTCTGATTGCTTCTTTGGAGACAGTAATAAAAAGGCAAGTACTATACGGGTCTACCTTTATGGCTTTGTTTAATTTTCTGCTGCCTCTCATGTCTGCTCAAAATAAAATTCTCAGTCCATTTCAAATGCTTCTGTTAACCTTCATGCGTCTGAGATTGGATCTCCCCTCAAAACATCTTGCTTATCTCTTCCGTGTTTCACCAAAGACTGTGTACAGAACATTCAATGAAATGCTGTCATTTTTATATGCAAATCTAAAGCGTGCAATTGTGTGGCCAGATAGAGACACCTTGCACAAAATTATGCATCATCAGTTTGTGGAGGCCTTTGGACATAGAGTCACAGTGATTATTGACTGTTTTGAAATTTTCACAGAGAAACCAGCTAATAGATGAATGCAAGATCAAGTACTGTTTCAACTTTATTCTTCTTTTTTTATTCTTCTTTTCACACAAATAGAATTTTGCTTTTTTTAAAGTTACTTTTGAAAAATAACAGCAAAACAAATATAAGTTTCACCATCACTTCAAATATTAACAATGTTTCTGAGGTTGTAAAAATGTGTGTACAATAAAGAGTGGATTTGAAATTTGAAACAAGTGTTGTTATTATCTTTTCAATCAAGCAGAGAATTTATGAAAATGCAATACAAAATCTCAAATACATAAATAATGCAGAACAGTGCAAAGCTTCAAATGTTTTACTTTTTCTTCCTCCCTCGTATATAGCAGATTGCTCTTTAGATTAAATTAGAAGATTTTCATTTTCCCTGGTTTGTTTTCACTGTGGTCTGTGGTCTTCAGTAGAGATATTACCTAACAGGTGATATCTGTGAAGAAGACTGCAGATCCCAGTGAAAACAGGCCTGGATAAAGTGAACAGCAAATACAGTGTGCAACTTATCAATGTGCAAAAATTATGACAAGTTTTTTCATTCAGTCTGATGAGCAGCACAAACTGCTCTAATAACTGCAGCTATCTGTGCAACTGCCCACAACATCTGCCTTGTCACTGTAATAATAATATATAATATCGTTCCCTAGCAGCTTTAGAAAGTTTGTCTGGGTAGGGTATCCGTTCAGTTTTCTTGTTCTTTTCCATTTAACTGATAATCCTCACTGCTGGCAGCGCTCTCCTCTTGTTTTCTGCTGTTTTGTTTTTCTTCCGCTCACCACAAAAATGGCGCTAGGGGGCGTGTCAGTCACGTGTCTGACAAAGACCGATTACAGGAGACAATCCCCCCCTTAATGGCAATCCCCCCTTTAACGACCGACCCCTAGAATCATAGACAGGTTCAGATATTACAGGCTAACGATGGAACTAACGACCCATTCATCGGTTACCATTGCATGTTTCCAAGCGATACAAGGCGTTGTCTATATAAGACTCAAACTCACTGCGGATCCAGACATTTGAATTGAGAAAGCTTCCTGGAGAGGCGGCGAAACGTCTTCAAATCTTGAAAACCAAGTCCAGTGGATATTTTTTGAATTTTTACGGAAAAAGTATAGATACTGCAGTTTAAAAACACTCTGGTAAAAGTTGAAGTATCAACTTGACCTCTTTACTCAAGTAAAAGTGAAAAAGTATGTACTCCAAAAAACTACTTAAAGAATAAAAGTATAAAGTAACCTTTAAAAAAGCAGCCAGATGCCACTATATGAATTGAAAGCTCAATTTTTCGACTATTTTGAAAAATTCATTGAGATAGGGCCAAGGATGAGGGAGGTCTTGTTGATATCCATCTCCTGATACGCTCTCGCCTGTGTCCGACCTTTCAGACATTTCAACATCATTTTCTGAATCCCACATTGTAGCATGGTATAGACAATTTATGTTAGCAGTTTGAAGAACACCTGCTTGCTTCTGATGATTTCCTTTAGCTAACCAAGGAGTGTTTATGTTCTATGACTCATCCAATCACACTAGTTTTCACTAGATGTGGATGGTGCCAATGATCTGCATTAGATGGTGCACATGACGTGAAACAGATATTTATAAACATTAAACTGAAGCAAAGAGTAACAAGTAACGTTTGTTTTAAAAATGTAAGTAATAGAAAGGACAGTTACTTGTGTGAAAACATAGTGAGTAGAAGTCAGAAGTAGAAAGAAAAATAAGTAATGGAGTAAAGTATAGATACCTAAAAGGTGTAGTTAAGTACAGTAATAAAGTATTTCTGCTTCGTTACTTGACACCTCTGGTTCTTAGCCTTTTCTTTGGCTACGTTCACACTGCAGGCCTTGATGCTCAATTCCTATGTTTTTGTTAAATCAAATTTTTTTACGTTGCCGTTCATATTTCCAAATATATCTGATTTGTATGTGATCTCCTGTTCAAACTGCAGTAGAGGACGTAATGACATACTCTTTTTTTCTGGAAGTAAAGGTGGATGGTAATGCCGGCGCCCATCTAGCGATCTTTTCCAACCATAAAAAAACAATCTTTTCAATATAGTTAAACATAAATACTGCTCTCCGCATCATCATCTGCCATGGTTGTTGTTTTTCTTGCCACTTCTGCATAGCAACACGCAGAATAGTGACCTTTGTTGGGTATTAATGACATTCAGGTTGGATTCGTTCAGGTACAGGTCGCATTTGAAAAGATCAGATTCGTATCGGATTCAGGACCACATAGCCAAGTGGCCTGGGTCAGATTGGAAAAAATCGGATCTATGTTGTTCAGACAGCCATGAAAAGATCAGATCCAGGTTGCATATGGGCAAAAAAATCGGATTTGGGTCACTTTAGGCTGCAGTGTGGGCGTAGCCATAGTTGCCCTCTGGCGTTGGTCTCCTTTTCCCTCACTCCCTTCTAAAATCCTTTCCTCACACCTGCTCCTAATCAGTTCATTAGTCCTGTCTTTGTCTGTGGAGCTCCTCCATGCTGGTTCCTCAGCTTTCCCTGGCTCCACATGCTTGTTTTCCCCGATGTCTCCATGGTTCTGGTTTGTTTTACATGTTTATGTTGGATTTTTGGATTCCTGCCTCAGTTGTTTGTGAACATTCAATTAAATCTTCAAAAACTCACCTCTGCCTCCCCGCCTCTGCATTTGGGTCCTCAAAACCTCCACTCAACCTGACAAGTATGTTCTCCACCACAGTTACAGCATTTAATTTCCCACATTTTCCATATTCATGCTCTCAAGCACGCCAATCCAACATCATTGTTTTCCTTTGCATACAGCTGCTATATGACCCCATTTTGGGCATTTGAAGCATCTCAGAGGCAGAGGATTGTAAATTTCCACATTGTAGCTGATGTAACCAATGAAAACCTTACTGGTTAACTGCTCCTTTTCAAATTTGATTAACACAGATAAGCTTTTACACCTTTCTCCATTTCTTGTTGCTTTTAACTGTTTCACTTCTTTTACTTTTACATCACTTATGTTTTCTATAATCTCTTTATCAGATACTTTTAGAGGAACTCCTCCAATCACTCCCCTGCTAATCCTTTAGTTCTCCACCAAGCTGCACTGAACTCTTTTCTCCTCTATCTTGTTGATCTGTATGGCTTTGCCTTGTTGAGCGCTGAGTCTGCAGTTGATTAATAGGTCTCCACTATACAGTATTTGGCACTTTGGACTTCTCCTACAAGTTTATTTATCAAATTTATTAATTGTGCCAGATTCCAATCTGCAAAAGAGTCTGCCTGATTAACTAGTTTGAACATGACTTTGTAATCATTTATTTTTTCCATGGAATTTCTAGATTGATCATCACTTGACTGTTCTAAACTGGATTCCCCTTTAACTGAACTCTGCTTTTTCTTGTTTTTTTTTACTCTACTTTCTTCCAATCTTCTTGATTTTCACTATTTCCTCCTTCCATCCCACAAGAATCGCTTCTAGTTTCCTAGCTACTCACAACCCAGGACATTTCTCCACAATCGACCTAGAAACACACGCCATTAAACGTAGGTTCTGCTTCTTCCTGTCTCCTGTATGATCCAACCGGGCACCTCTCAAACTTCTTTCAATCTAGTGATTATGAAAATAGCGCCCCCTTCATTTCTGGAGTGCGATTGTCCCATTTTCAAATAAGGTATGGGACTGACAGCGGTCCGCCCCGCCCCTTCCTGTTTGCTGCAACGAGGTCATTCTCCTTTTTTTCGGACTATCAGCTATCCAGTTCAATGGAAAAGAATGCAAAGATTCGAAGAACATTGAAAATTACATTTTTCATTTTTACTCTACCCTCTATAACTCCATTTTATTGGGGATGATGATGATTCAATATTTGACCAAATCAAAGAATTTACTCCACAAATTGATAACTCCTGGAAAAGCTTATATAACTCTGATTTTAGGATTGACGAATTAGATGCAGCTATTGGCAAAATGTCCATGAACAAAATCCCAGGAACAGACGGCCTCACAGCTAATTTTTATCAACATCTTTTGATTGATATAAGGGAAATCCTTTTTAAAGTTATTAAAGAATGTCTGGAGAATGATGAACTGACAGCAAGTATGAAACGGGGCTGATAATCTTAATTCTTAAGTCTGGTAAAGATCAAAGGTTGTTGGACAACTTGTGACCGATAACTTTGCTCAAAGTTGATTATAAAATATTCTCAGGAGCCATTGCTGTTAGACTCAAAAAAGGCCTTTCAGCAGGTATTAGTGAATCAATATCTGTTTTTTTTTAAGGAACGTTCCAGACTTAATAGACTATAAAGAACTGATACAAAAAGGTTTTATTCTTTTTTTAATTTTATTTTTATGAAGCATTTGATTCTTTGAAACACATTTATGCTGAAAACTCTACATCAGTTTGGATTTGTGATAGATTTATAAAAGGGATTGCAATTTTATATTAGTTCAGTTAGCTATGGAAGTTATGGTACTCGCTGTAGGTTTGAGATTAAAACAGGTATATGACTAGATGTGGATGCTCCCTATTAATTCTTTCAATACTTATTACGAACACTGGTATTTCAGTCTTAAATAAACAAATTAAAATTCGTCCCATTAGCTGATGCTACCACTCTATTTTTATAAAATTAGGTCAATTATAGATCTATATCCAATCTTCCTTTCTTATCTAAAATTCTTGAGAAAGTAGTTGCCAAACAAGTTTGCGATCACTTACACCATAATGAACTTTTTGAAGAGTTTCATTCTGGCTTTAGAGCTCATCATAGCACTGAAACAGCTCTGGTGAAAGTCACTAATGATATTCTCATGGCCTCAGATAATGGACTTGTATCTGTGCTCGTCCTGTTAGATCTCAGAGCTGCATTTGATACAGTTGATCATAATATTCTTTTAGAAAGACTTGAATATTTTGTTGGAATTAAAGGAACAGCAATAGACTGGTTTAAATCTTATCTATCTGATCGATTTCAGTTTGTTGCTTCAATGACAAATCTTCCTCATGCTTAAAGGTTACCTGTGGAGTACAACAGGGATCAGTGCTAGGACCATTTCTCTTTACTTTATACATGCTCCCAATCGGTAGAGTTATTAGACAGCATGGGATTAATTTTCACTGTTTCACAGCAGCTTTATCTGTCTATAAATCCAGATGAAGCTAACCCATTACATAGATTACAGACATGTCTTGAAGACATAAAAACCTGGATGACTCTTAACTTTCTCATTCTGAATGCAGACAAAACAGAAGTTATAGTCTTTGGACCAGAGTCTTTGAAAAAGAAGCTGATTAGCCATTTACTTCATTTGGATGGGAACTTTTTGGATTTTGTGCCCAGTACAACCTAAAGTGCTTTAAAAACCTGTATAACACACTGCTGAATTCTATAACCTGTCCTTTTAGATTTCCAGTTAAAAATATTTAGGTATACTCAGACCTTTACCCAATACTGAGGTAATTGCAAATGGATTGGATTCAGATCCAGGACATTAGATGAAATAATAGGACGTTGAGGACTTTCCTCTTAAAATAACTTTTCCCAAATCAAATTAGAAGACATTACCTTTTAAAGGACTTTACAGCAGATCAGATCATTAAAGCTAAAGAGATGGAATTCAAAATTATCAATGAAATATAACCAACTAAAGAATTTCTGACATCAAACTTTAGATTAGAAACAGAATAATGTTTATTTTGTTGGAGAAAAGTTAAGAATTTGAAACATTTATTCTTCTTTTGTGAACCTATTTTTTTTTATTCTGGACAGATTTCCAAAGCTTTAAGAACATTGTTTTGTTGCCACTATCTGACACAATCATTTTATTTGGTTTAGTAAGTGAAAATAAGGCCCTTGAACATTTAGGAAATTTTCTTATACAGATGGGAACTTTTTTTATTCATAGATGTAGGTATTTTAAAATAAAGCCCACTTTTAGCCATTGGAAAAATGACTTTGATTTATATTACAAGTCTCAGACACTGATTAAACCCAAACCTGTTAAATTATCATTCTTGTTAAAACACTTTGATTTGATATAAGACTGCCCTTTGTTAATATATTTTTTTAAATTATTTACGATAGTACTGTTTTTGTTATTTAATTTCTGTCATATTTCAAACGTATAAGCGATGTGATGGTGTCTTGTGATTAAATGGTTTAGTGTCTTTATAATTTATTTGCTTATACAGGTGCTGGTCATAAAATTAGAATATCATGAAAAAGTAGATTGATTTCAGTAATTCCATTTAAAAAGTAAAACTTGTATATTATATTCATACATTACATACAAACTCATATATTTCAGATGTTTATTGTGTTTAATTTTGATGATTACAAATGACAACAAATGAAAATCTCAAATTCATCATATCAGAAAATTAGAATATTGTGAAAAGGTTCAAAATTGATGGCCCCTGGTGCCACACTCTAATCAGCTAATTAACTCAAACCACCTGCAAAAGCCTTTAAATGGTCTTTCAGTCTAGTTCTATAGGCTACACAATCATGGGGAAGACTGCTGACTTGACAGTTGTCCAAAAGACGACCATCGACACCTTGCACAAGGAGGGCAAGACACAAAAGGTCATCGCTAAAGAGGCTGGCTGTTCACAGAGCTCAGTGTCCAAGCACATTAATAGAGAGGCGAAGGGAAGGAAAAGATGTGGTCGAAAAAAGTGTACAAGCAAGAGAGATAACCGCACCCTGGAGAGGATTGTGAAATAAAACCCATTCAAAAATGTGGGGGAGATTCACAAAGAGTGGACTGCAGCTGGAGTGAGTGCTTCAAGAACCACCACACACAGACGTATGAAAGACATGGGTTTCTGCTGTCGCATTCCTTGTGTCAAGCCACTCTTGAACCACAGACAGCGTCAGAAGCGTCTTGCCTGGGCTAAAGAGAAACAGGACTGGACTGCTGGTGAGTGGTCCAAAGTCATGTTCTCTGATGAAAGTAAATTTTGCATTTCCTTTGGAAATCAAGGTCCCAGAGTCTGGAGGAAAAGAAGAGAGGCACTTCATCCACGTTGCTTGAAGTCCAGTGTAAAGTTTCCACAGTCAGTGATGGTTTGGGGTGCCATGTCATCTGCTGGTGTTGGTCCATTGTGTTTTCTGAGGTCCAGGGTCAACGCAGCCACATACCAGGAAGTTTTAGAGCACTTCATGCTTCCTGCAGCTGACCAACTTTTTGGAGATGCAGATTTCATTTTCCAACAGGACTTGGCACCTGCACACAGTGCCAAAGCTACCAGTACCTGGTTGAAGGACCATGGTATCCCTGTTCTTAATTGGCCAGCAAACTCTCATGACCTTAACCCCATAGAAAATCTATGGGGTATTGTGAAGAAGAAGATGCAATACACCAGACCCAACAGTTCAGAAGAGCTAAAAGCCACTATTAGAGCAACCTGGGCTATCATAACACCTGAGCAGTGCCACAGACTGATCGACTCCATGCCACGCCGCATTGCTGCAGTAATACAGGCCAAAGGAGGCCCAACTAAATACTGAGTGCTGTACATGCTCATACTTTTCATGTTCATACTTTTCAGTTGGCCAACATTTCTATAAATCCTTTGTTTTTATTGGTCTTCAGTAATATTCTAATTTTCTGATATGATGAATTTGAGATTTTCATTTGTTGTCATTTGTAATCATCAAAATTAAACAAAATAAACATCTGAAATATATGAGTTTGTATGTAATGTATGAATATAATATACAAGTTTCACTTTTTAAATGGAATTACTGAAATCAATCTACTTTTTCATGATATTCTAATTTTATGACCAGCACCTGTAGTCCGATGATGCACCATTTTATGGTTTGCCGGGTTTCTGTAGGACTTTATTTATTAAGATGTTGTGTTGAATTGAAATGAGTATAAAAGTTGTCCTTTCATTGTTTGTACTCTCAAAGATTTGCAATAAAAAAAAGAAAAAAAAAGGAATCCAGTGATTAAATAGAGTTCAGTGATGTCATTTCCGGTCATGAGTGAGTGAAAAAACAGAAAGGATTTTGCGGCATTTATTCTCAGGAAATACGTGATTAATATTTAACACATTATAGTTACATATGTTTACAATTTTTTCGGGAGGGAAATGTATTTTAGGTATTTTATACAAAATAAAATCGAGGGTCACCCCCCGGAAGTAGATGTAGCTGCGCATGCGCAATGAGCTGCTTGTAGGGATCGGGTAGCATTAGCAGCATTAGCTTAGCTTGTGTGTGGAGTCATTGTAGAGAGGCTGATAATCTGGGAGTGTTTGCAGTGAGAATGTCTTCAGTCCAGCTTCAAGGAGAGTTTATCACCGAGCAGTTAACTCCTGCTGAAGAAACATTCACGGAGTTTAAAGGGAGTTTGGTCAATTCGGAGGAAAAGATGGACGATCAACATCTACTGCTGGATTTCACCAGGATCCCCCAGATCATCTTACACCGGATAGGTAGGAAACACCTGATAGAAACGATTCCCTGATGATGCACACTGTGGATTTTAGCCTCATCTGATTGGAAAACTGCTTAGAGGAGATCAACATGCTAAGCTAAAGCTGAGAGTGTGATAGATTAGCTGCTCTAGAACCGACTGTTTATGCAGCCTGTAGAACAAAAGGCAGAAATAGAGAAACAATCAGATTAAATTGTGACAAACGGGGTCTATAACACAGATGATAGGAGAGATTAGGTGGCTGCAGGGTTGCCCGATTAAAACAAACAAACGAGTCAGAATAAATGTCCTCATTTCTGGCATCAGACCTATTAATCAGGTGTTTGATGGATTTGAATAATGTGAAGTGTTGTGATCAAAAGCCTCATTGTGAGCAGGCAGCATCTAAAAGCATCTGAGTCTGCAGAGTCCTGAAAGTTGGGATCCAGGTGGATCTGGAAGAATATGGACTGTAAAACACTCCAACACCTGGGATGATGTTTAAATCCATAAATTAGGATTACAGTGCTTTAAATTGGGATTTCTAATTATCATTCTCATTGCTTCATGTGGCTGTTATGACACTGCCATGGTTTCACAGAACAAAAACAAAATCATTGTACATTCTTTTGTCAAATGAAGAAACCAGGCCCTACTAGGCCATATGCTAAATAAAAACATACACCTTGGTGAAAATTCTAGCTGCATTCAAAAACAACAAAAACATGAAGTGCATTAAGCATGTGCATCAGTAAAAAAAAAAAAAAAAAGTTGTGCTATTCTGTTTTTCACAAGTTGCGAGCAGGGAAGACAAGTGTATCCACCATCTGAGGTTTTAAAGCGTCCATCTAACAGGTCACAGTGTCCCCTGAGCTAAATACCCTCTCAGAGGGTGTGCTGGTTGCAGGGATGCACAAATAGCACTTTGGGAGGCCGCCAAATCTGGGGAAATTCTTTTCATTTGCCTCCCACCATTGCAGTGGGTCCATCCTGCTGTCTGCATCTGCTGCTATCACGTAGTTTTTAAGTTCCCACTCAACTATTTCTCTGTCATTGAGTTCTGAACTGGATTCTGATTTCTTAAAGAAGCTTCCCTAGGACTTTTGTTTTCATTTCTTCAGGTCAGCATCTCCTGCCTCTGCTTGTTCTGATGCTGCTTCCTCTGTTCTCTGATCCGTCCTCCAACATCTCAGACACTGCGCTCATTGCAACATCAAGCAGTTCCTCATTAATCGGATCGTTATACCTTTCGTCCAGGTATCATTGACTGTCATCTTCAGTTCTTTGGTGAGCCGTGTTTCATCGTTGGATGGCTTCAGAATCTTTGTTCTGAAAAGTTGCAGCCTCCGCTTTAGATACGACACACTCAGATAATTTTCACTGGAAAGTGAATCAGTGAATTCCAGTAGTGGATTTAATGGTGCTCAAGGGGGCATGACCTGTCTTGCATAAATGTGTGTGCTTTAATAGGTGGACTTGTCTTAACCCTCTCAGGCTCAAATTAAGTTGTAGTTGCAGGAAAAATCTGACGTTTGAAGAAAATGATCATATGGGGTAACAATATACAATTCAGACTTTTTTGAGAGAGACCTTCACATGCAATGAATTCTGGGATGTTGCAGATTTGCAACAGTGGACGGGAGTGGTAAATTAACACTGAAGACTGAATCTGATATGAACATTAACTTTATTTGAATGTCAACAACAACAAACAAATAATTAACAGAACAAAATGCGAAAAAAAAAAATTCTCTCACAAAATTAGAGACAACTTTTTCTCAAACTTTTTCTCCACCGACATCTCATCACCTCTTGAGAAGGTTGTTTCTGTTAAACTGTTGCTCAAAATATAGGCAAACTAGTAGATAAAGCGTAGCATCCATTGGTACCTGTTTGGGCACACGTTGCAGATTCACAACATTGAAATCGAGATGCCTCTGGTGAAAAACCCAGAGGTGATAAAATCTACTAATTGGCGTGTGTCATATCTATACATATTTATGATTCATCTTATGTAGTATTGATTTCAAATTGATGGAAATTGATAGTGATACTTACATGAAATCAGTGCTTAGAAAATCTGTTTCACTGACACCAAGGACTCAGCCATGTTAAAAGTGAGTCAGCAGTGCGATCTGGTGAGCTGGGGAGAAACTGTTTGTTGCAAATACACAACTAAGTCCTTCTGTTTTACTTCTGAGTAACAAAAGCTCTTAAAATATGGATGTGGAGTAACTAGATAAGTGGCATTTAGCTGTTGCAAATCTGCAACATCTGCCTGGAGAGGGTTAAATGCTGAAACAAATATCTGGTGTTTCCTGTTTTAGTAGCTAAGTTCCTTCTTCATAGTTTGCACGGTGTATTACTTTGTTTTTCGTCTGACTTCAAATACCCAAAGTACCTCCAAGTAGCAAAACTTCTCAGACCCTTCTTTTCAACGATGCCGTCCTTCTTCTGGGCAGTATTTTCACTTGATTCCTGTTCAGAACTCCCATCAACAGAGTTCTTGCTCATTTTTAAAGTCTTAGAAGGTTTTATGGTTTGGCTGGAGAAATTATTTGCTGCAAACTTCACCACGGCTTGCGCTACTACTCTTCTACGTGTGTGGCTCTGTTCCAACTGATTGGTTATGTGCGGAGCTGCTTAAATGTGGTTTGGTCTTTGAAAACTTTTTTTTTTTTTATAAGGCGTCGACTCTCTCACATCGCGAATAAAATTGAAATGATAAAATCGTCCAGCCCTACCCTCTAGTCACAACTTAATTAAGGTGGGATTGTTTTCCAGTTTGTTTCTTAACGCTTGTCAACGAAGAGTCTAAGCAGTAATTAAACTAAATTCAGTTTATTTATATAGCGCTAATTCTGAACACTTCATCTCATGGCACTTTACAATTCAATCAGATCATACAGTCAAATTGATCCAAAGGTTTCTATCTAAGGAAAACCGGCTGATTACATCTCCTCATTTATTCGAAGGCAATCCCTCACACTAAGCATGCTTGTAGCGACAGTGGAGAGAAAAAAACTCACTTTTATCTCGGGTTCGAAGAGACAGAGGCAGGAATAGAAAAAGAGGCAGAGCCTAACCCATTAGTCACAACTTAATTAAGGTGGGATTGTTTTCCAGTTTGTTTCTTAACTGTTTTAAATGAGCGGTCTAAGCAGTAAATCAATTCAATTCAGTTGATTTATATAGCGCCAATTCACAACACATGTCATCTTAAGGCACTTTACAGTTCAACCAGATCATCCAGTCAAATTGATTCAAAGTTTTCTATCTAAGGAAAACCAGTTGATTGCATCAACTCATTGACTCGAATGCAATCCCTCACACTAAGCATGCTTTTAGCGACAGTGGAGAGGAAAAACTCCCTTTTAACAGGAAGAAACCTCCAGCAGAACCAGGCTCAGTGTGAGCGGCCATCTGCTGAAGCCGACTGGTTGTGTGATATTTTACCTATAGGTTATGAATGTATGATTAACTAGAACTGGAGTTGTAGTTGATTTTTTTGAATCATTCAAAATCGGGGTAAAACCAATTTAATGTTCTTAGTTGAATAATTATAACTATAATCTGCTTACTTATCAGGATTTTGGGCCTTTCACATCCGGGTGGCTTCTGGACCGGCTGTTAAAATCCAGTTATTCCCACCAATTTAGTAACTTAGGTTAGGCTATCAGCAGAGCCATTAATTACCAACCAAAGCAATATTTGTCTCTGTTTATTCAAATGTCATGTAAAGGAGGGTGAATCTGGCCTGAGTGATATACCATCCTCTGTTCAAACCTGCAAGATAAACAATGATGTCTCCAATCTGATAATCCAAGATTACAGAAATGTAACACCTATACAAACTAGGGCTGGGCGATATAGAAAAAAAGCTTATCGATAAAAAAAAATGCATATTGATCGATATCGATAATTATTGAAAAGATTTGAAACCATATTTTATGTGCAGGTCTGCCTGGACTTTTTATAATATGCTAGGGTTAGGGCTAAATGATTTAATTTTAATAAAAAACACAAACACAGACTTCGAATTAAATCTTTATTTAACCAACTTTTTTAACCATAACAGAATTGTTTTAAAGAAGAATAAAGAAGAATAACTTAAGAGACCTGAGTTATGTTATTAAATACTGACTGACTGACTAACTAAAGTGACCAAAATAAATATAACAAATAAATAAATGCCCCCCCCCCCACCGCCGCCGCCGCCCCCGTTTCCTGCTTTAACCTGAGTTATTACTTTGAAGTTGCTGGCCCCTCAGCATTTTTCTCTCAATTGTTAGAACTACGTGGGAAACTGCCCAGAACTGAAAATATATATATATTTCCCGAAGATTCCTAGGAGGAGAGCCGCGCCGGGGCCTACACAGCTCGTACTCCTGTGGGTGTGAGCGGCTGAGATAAAAAAAAAAAAAAAAGTTGGTTGTGTTATCAGACTTGGTTTTCACTGGTTCCCTACACATTTTCCAGATGACTGTGGTTTGTTTTTTGTCCGACTTGCCATGACCGAAATACTGCCAGACTGCCGAATTATAAAAACCCTTCTTTGAAACAATTTCCTCCGACTCTCCTTGCTGCATCTTCATGTGCTCTGTGTTGTGGTTTGAGAGGGCGGCGCTTGGTGACGGCGTGCCTGGGTCCGCGATTGTGATTGGTTGGGAGGAAGCAGTGACTAGCATAAACCTACATGCTAGGCTACAATGAGAAGGAAGGAAAACTGCGTTTCTTTTTTATCGAACTTTTATCGACCCTCTTTTTTTCTATTGCGCCACACGTCTATCGATCGATATATATCGTTATTGAATTATCGCCCAGCCCTAATACAAACACTACTATACTAGATAAATACCGTTAAAACAATGTAACTTCATTCAGCTTATAATGGTTACTTTTACCAAATGCATTAACAATATAGCATTGTAGCACCTCAGTAAAACTACATTCAACTAACCTAGTTAGATAAAGGAGGGAGGATGCTTTAATGCAGAGTCAACAGGGCAGGATCAAGATGGAGGTCCCCTACCATCACTTGGAGGTCTGGAGTGGGGAAGCAGGAATCAGGCTGTAAAACTACCGGATGGTGGATCACGTGACTAAGGGGGAAGGGTTCGACTGCAATGCAGCGTATCTTAATTTACAAAATGGCTGTTCCTATCCTACGAAAGATAAGGGGGGTTACATATCTCCAGACAATAGACCATAAAACTCAGAAAAAGGATCACCCCTAGAATGTGATTACTCAAGGTTTTACTGGGTCTACAATCCTCCATTACTCTAGTACCCTAACCTTAGCACAAATGGGGAAAAAAACAAGAAAGTCGAGATGAAGGAAATCACAAACTCATTCACAGCAAGTCACACCACACTCATTCAAAAAGCTCTTTAAAAAACCGTTAGGATGTAACATCAGCATAAAGAGTCTAAAGTTCAAATAAACGCTTTGCAAAACCTGACTTAACTAGCTCGCCCAAGCTTAGCACCTTATTCAAAGCATCAGATGGAATAATAGAAAGGTTTTACTGTGAGATGATTTGCAGGTCTGTCTCTAAGGAGGAGTGGAGGCAGTTTCGGATGTCGGCTTAACGCAAATCCGTCTTCCAAAGCCGGTCGGTTCTCAAGGAAATTTCAGATCAGTCTGATGCAACAACAAATTATTTAAATTTTTTGGAATGGAAAAAGAGGGAAATAACCACAGACTGTATTGATGCAAATGATCCTGTCCCTGAACACAATGTTATATTGCTCACAAGGGAAGAAGAGAGAGAGGACTGAATGTCTCTGATATTCACTATTGATTTATTAAAAGGGCAATAAAATGATTCTATAGGTTATTTGGTGCTGGTCCTTAAGGTCTGTGAATAGGGTGTGTAACATTGGTTGGGCTGAAAATGGCATATTTGTTGTTCTATGAGCCCTAATGCAAGCCTGGTTATGAGCCCTAATGCAGCCTGTTTAAAAGCCCTACAATGAAATGACAGGTTTTCTTCCTTTTATGGTATGATCATGAATATTTAGATGAGCTGTGCGCTGATTGGTTGGTTTACAACGAGCGAAGCTGCTGAGCAAAGACGCATCATAGCAACAAGCACTCACTCACTGAAACATCAAATTGATGATATGGTAGACGTCCTCTTTTTATCGGACATGTCCTACTTTTTATACCTGAAAAAATGTCTGGGAGAATTTCAAAATGGTCCGGGATTTTGGTCGACTACAGTGCAGCACGTAGTCGAAACACACAGGGCACTCAAACCGAGCCGTAAGCTCTGAGGCTAGTCTGGGAACCCGGGCGGATGGGGGCAAGGAGCCGGCCCTGGAGCTGATGGTTCGGTTCGAATGCCCAGTCCAGTCCAGTCAGCGGCCTAGGAGCCCACGCGCCCCTTAAAGAAGTTTAGCAAATCCTGCTTTGAACTGACAAGAACTTGAAAGCTGTCTTCGGTAAAATGCTTCGAGCAAATGAACAGCTGAGCATCAAACTTTGCAGGGATATTCTGATACACAAAAATACTCCATGCCTGTCGAGTCTTCGGATCCTTGGGAAGACTGTTCCCCTTTCTCTGTGCAGCCTGGATCACTGCGTTTACACCCGTGGTTCTGGCTCATTTTCAATAGAGAAACTGCCTGCTTTGTAATTCTTGTAGAACCCAACTGTAGGCTAAACAGCTAAACCGGTGTCTTACATCTTCCTCTATTCATGTTCTTGGGCCAGTGAACTAGGGCTGTTGTAAACGAATATTTTAGTAATCGAGTAATCTATCGCTTATTCTTACGATTAATCGAGTAATCGGATAAAAAAATTTTTTAAAATAAACTATTAGCAAATCTGCAATAACACCAGTTAGTCCAGATCAGTCCAATATCTCCTTTTTGAGCATCCCTAACAGTTAAATGTTTGTAGTTTGGAAAGTTTACTTGTAACAGCAGTTTGCTTTAACCTGAAGAAAAGTTATAAAGATATTAAATTATATTCAAATAATAAAGTGGCAGGCTCACAAATATGCTTATAAAAATGTCTATACTCCAGCTTTTAGTTTATGTACTGTATTTATCTTCAGTGAGTAATACACATACACATAAAAGAACTAAGTAAACAACTCATTTAACTCTAACATTTTATTGATAACGCAATAACATTAAACCTCCAGTAAAGTTTCAAATCAGTAGTACAGCAAATCTCTTGCTTTTTTGTTCTAAAGTTCAAACAGAAAAAGATAAATAAAGAAAATACTTGATTTAAAAATAAAACAAGTTTAGACAAAATAGTAAATACTGCATTTTATACAATATATTTAAGTCTAAGGTGCAACAAATTCCTTGCTTTTTTCAGTGCTAACAAAAAAGAGTAAAAAAATATTAATTAGCTTTAAATAGAAAAGTTAAGGCAAACCAGAGAATACTGCCTTTTATACATTCAAATTATAAGTTTCAAATCTGAGGTAGAACAGATTTCCTGAATTCTTAACTGCAAAAACAGAGGAGAAATAAAAAAAGAATTAATAGAAAAGATTACTAAGGCAAAATAGTAAACACTGGCTTTACAAAAACAACTTGAACCTCAACAAAATCAACTTGGATGTTCTTAAAGATGGAATAAAAAAATATCTTAAATCCAACATATACTGAATGTTATTCAATATACATTTCTTAAATGCTCCAACACACAGGTGTGTCTTCTTTAAGCCTTAAAGAAGACTATGGTTGCTGTGAAGGAAAGTGAGCATGTCGACATGTTGTGAACTGAGGCTTGCCCTGCGCTTCGATGCGATGTTCCCTGCTGCGGAAAAAAGCCGTTCTGATGGTGTTGATGTTGCTGGTATACACAGAAAGAACTTTGCAAGTTTTGACAGTGTTGGGTACCGTGCTGCATTTGATTTCCACCATAGAAGTGGGTTCTCCCTCTTGGACAGTGTATGCTCTCCAAAGTACATCATGACTTCCTTTTGAACATCTTGGTTCAAATGCTGTTCCTCATCCTCCTCATAACTTGTGCTGGATTCTGAAGAACCCAGTAGATTGCTGAAAAATGTGTAGGTGTTCTGCTGATGCTCTACAGGCTTGTCTTGGGCATCAGTGGAGACCTCATTTTCACCTGAATTTTTCTGTCTCATTTTCTTTTTGACATCAAGGACCATTGTTTGAACCATGCTTTGGATCTTAAAGGCTTCATCTGGGGGCAAGAACTTAAGTTTCTTAAATCTGGGATCTAAAGCAACAGTAAGTAAAACAGTATTTGAGGATTGAGGCTGACACATAAATAGTCCTTCCCATCTTGTTGTGATCTGTGCCATCACTTCAGCTTGGTATGACTGAGCTGGTGCTGTCTCAAAAACTTGGGTCTGTATGGACTTCTTGAGGCTTTGCACAAGTTGTGGAAGTGCAGAAAGAGTAACGTAGTCTTGCCCACTCAGAAACACTGTTGCTTCTTCAAATGGCTGAAGAGCCTTGCTTATCTCCTCTATAATATTCCACTGCTCTGGCTTAAGATCAAGGTAGTGTTTTCCTCGTGGTGTCAATGCTGGGTCAGATAGTGCAGCAGTTATCGGCCATCTTTGCTCCAGCAGCCTACACAACATGTGGAAAGTACTGTTCCAACGAGTGCTTACATCTTGTATGAGCATGTGTGATGCTGTGCCCATTTGCTGTTGCTTATCCTTCAGCTTTGTGCAAGCCAGTTCACTTTTTTTAAAATGTTCAACAAGACATCTTGCAGCTGCCACACACTTTGAGATGCTCTGGTTGCTCTTCAGAGCATTCTGTACCACCAAGTTCAGGGTGTGCCCTGCACATCGCACAGATGCCCACTTATGCTTTTCTGCCAAAATCTTCACTGCTGCTACAATATTGGCACCATTGTCATGGATGACAGCTTTGACTTTCTCAGGTGGAACATCAAACTTTGCAATAACCTCCTCAAGCCACTCTGCAATGTTTGCTGCTGTGTCTTTCTTCAAGTGGCATTGTTGTCAGGGTGTGGGACTTCATTTTCCAGTCCTCTCCAAGAAAGTGGCATGTCACTCCAAGATATGCCTCTGTGGCAACACTTGTCCAAATGTCTGCTGTGAGAGCAATGCTGTCTGTCTCTTTTAGGATGTTTTTCAATTTGTCTTTGATTTCTTCATACTTTTTCTCCATCATTTTTACAAAGTAGGTTCTGGAAGGAGGGGTATAATTTGGATTGAAGGTGGAGATCATCTTCAGGAATCCTTCATCTTCCACCACGGACAGCGGTCGCATGTCTGTGATGATCATATTTAAAATGCTGTTTGTGAACTCAGCTGCTTGAACAACCGAACATCCTGGAACCCTTTGAACAAAGCTGTCCAACGTATGACTCTTCGGTTCACTGAAAAGAAGCACAATGTAATGATTATTTGTTTATTCCTTGTTATGAATTAAATATATTTCAAGTGCACTAATTTGGATATTATAACATTTAATATTATTAAGTTGGAATCTGCACTGACAGCTCATCTGCCATGATAACAGCTTTAGTTTCAGTTTTATTTTATTTATGGATTTAAGGCTTTCATTTATGTGTGAGTTTTGAGGATGCTTTAATTAAAAGCATTATTTTTAACCATCACAGAAAAATCTAAATGCAGTGAAATGTTTTTTTATGTATTGGAAAACAGAATGTAATCTATATGTTAGGAAAAAAATAAACTTACTCAAAATGTAAAGGTTTGAGTTTGTACAGAGTTCTGCAGCCTTAACTAGTCATGATAAAATGCAAAAATGTTGCTATTTTTATTAAAACGATGCTATTATTTATTCTTGATTGCTTAGGTATAAACAAATATAGAATTACTACAAAAAATATTAATAAAAAATTTCTAATTCATACATAACAGTAGCGAGAAGAAAAGACTAACTTTTCAGGATGGAAAGACACCAATAAATAAATGCTTTTCAGCTTATGCCTGTAATCTGTTGCTGCGTATTTTTATTAACAAACTTACATTAAGTCCTGCATAATTTCTCTCAGTTCCACCCTCACATACAATTTACACTACACCCGGTTAAGTAACCGCTATGTTTAGATGTAACGTTAGCAAAATAATGTGCCTCAATTTACATCTATAACATGGCAGATTATCACACAACGTAGTTAGCAAAGAGAACATAAACGTTAACTGTTGGCAACCGTGTACGAGTTGGATGCATCTAGCGGGTGTTTTCTCTTTAGATGCTGCAACATTGATGTCGTGCTGTTGTGGTACGCCAATTCTGCTTTGCAGTGGATGCATTGCGCTGTGTTGTCCTTTCTGTTTAGCCTAAAATGTTCCCAAACTTTTGACATTTTTTGTCACTTTCGGGGTTCTCCTTCTGAGCATTCTCCGCCGGTTCCCTCCATAGCTACAAACTTAGCACAAGCGCTCCAGGCGCTAACGGAAGTGGTAGCGTTGTGCAACACAAAAACCCTCCGGCTAGACCAGTGTGCTGCGTATTTAACAGCATTGCTTATTACAATACAATAAATTTAGCGAAGCTTCGAGGCAGATAAATTTCCTCGAGGATTTTTTGTAATCGAGTTACTCGATGAATCGTTTCAGCCCTACAGTGAACCAGTGGGCTGGTCTGTATGTCCATTTCGCGGCGTGACAAAAGTACAGGCCAGAACCAAATAAGGCAACATCCCTGAATTGACGTCAATTCAGGGCTTCGTTTGGATTCACTCGTTTTATGGTGGAAGTTTAGAATTGTGAGATTTGCAGAGAAAGGAGGTGCTGATGGGGTTTGAACTTCTCTGTACTTCCATTTTACCCACTGAACTATCGTTATTTATCTATGACAATGGAAACTTGGGTTTGCATTCTATGACCCCTTTAAAGTTATTTATCTGAGGAAATGGAAGAAGCACATTCCTGGATTTCACACTTGATTTTTGTTTAAATATTAATAAATATGTAAAAATGGATGAAAGCATCACTGTCCCTGTTTCCTTTTTTAATTTTGTTAAAATGTATTTATTTTATCTATCAGCTGGTAATGTCCCCAGAATAGATTGCAGAAATTTGGTCACCTTACTGTGGGTAAAAAAAATCACTGGGAAATAAATTGATGGTAAATAAATAAAAAAAATTACAGTCGAAATCCCTCTTGCGTTTGTCAGCCAATGCTAGCAATGAAGCGCTCTGAAACTTAGGCTATGTTCACACTGGAGTCTGAAGTGACCCAAATCCGATTTTTCTGCCCATATGCGACCTGGATCTAATATTTTCATGGCTGTCTGAACAACACAGATCTGATTTTTTCCAATCCGACCTTGGCCACTTGACTCTGTGGTCCTGAATCCGATACAAATCTGATCTTTTCAAATGTGACCTGTGTCTGAACAGCCAGATCAGATTCATCCGGCCTGAACGTCATTGATACCCAAAGAAAGGTCACTATTATGCGTCTTGCTACACAGAAGCTGCAAGAAAAACAACAACCGTGGCAGACGATGATGCGGAGAGTAGTATTTATGTTTACACATATTGAAAAGATTGTGTTTTTATGCTTGGAAAAGACCGCCAGATGCGCACCTGCACTACCATCCATCTTTACTTCCGGAAAAAAAAGAGCGCGTTGGCCTGTGACGTCGTTGCCTCCACTACTGCGCATGCGGGACACTTGCATTGTATGACTTCAGTTCACACAGGAGATCACATACAAGTCACATATATTTGGAAATATGAACGGCAACGCAAAAAAAATCGGATTTCACAAAAAAATCAGAGTTGAGCATCAAGGCCTGCAGTGTGAACGTAGCCTAACAGTATTAGCCAATCAGAAGAAGAAGGGGGTGGGTCTTAGGAAAGCATGTACCTCCTCTCCTTTGTTGCTCAAGTCGCCAGATAGATTGTGGTACAGCGCTAAAGCTCTACACGGAAAGTCACCAGGCGCAGTTATGGCTCCATTCAACAGAAACGTTTAAAAATTCAAAAGATAAATAAATGAAACCTTGTGTTTGAAGAGAAGGACGATAGAGAGAACAGATTTGCATGGAGTGGTCACAGTGCACTCCATGGAAGATGTCACAACCATAGATAAAGGTCAAAAACATAAATGGCTGGAGGAGACAGGGCGAGATGGCGAGCCATTTAGCGCCTGGTGCAGGAAGGTAGGTGAACCAGGCGATTGCTTCTGCATGCTGTCCTCCAGAAACTCATAGCAGCAAAACTGGATATCAAAAGAAACATGGTACATGCAAGTATTAAATATAGATGCACTTTTGCCATCTTCTGGACGTTTTTTTGTATTGGATTTTCAAAAGTCAAATTTAGTCTTCAATCATTCAAGTGATTTCTTATCCCATGCCACATTACTCACTCATTTGCCAGATAGTAACTGTGGTGTTGGATGTAAATGCTTTACTTGCTTTAAACAAATTTAGGCCAAAATAAACTTTATATCTTCAGGTTGCTTGACAGGATCCACATGTTCGTCAAACTAAATGACAGAGTTTGGTTCTTTTATGTGAGGTGTCCTTTATTTAACCACCAACAGAAAGTCTTTCTCCTGTGTTTCTCTTTCCAGACCACTTGCAGGATTATGGTGGAAAAGAGGAGGATTTCTCTGACCAGCAGCTCTGTGGACAGGATAGGAATTCCAGTTTGGACCAAGAAGAACCAAAACCTCTGCAGATAAAAGAAGAGCAGCAAGAACCAGAACATCCCTGGACAAAAGAGGAAACCATGGAGCTCCCTATTAGTGAGCAGAAAGATCAGCTTGTTCTGAAGCAGGAGGCTGAAGGTACAGGAGACGAAGCCTTCCCAGGTAAGAAGATTTATGAATGTCTGTCCTGTGGAAAAATGTTCACAAAGAAATCTAGACTTGATAGGAGCATCACAATTCAAAGCCATCTACAAACCTCTTAAAAGCATTCCTGCGTTATCATTTGTAAGCATCATTTTCTCTTTCATTTTGATTTAAAAAAAAATGTCCCCATGGCCTCCTTCACTCAAACGGTGGTCAGTTCATGACACTTGATCATCAGTGTTCAAGAGTTTAGAGCGCAACAGGTGAGACACATCTCAGCTGGTATTCTCTTCTTTTCGTAACACCAGTTCAGCAAAAGGCTAAAGGGCTTTTCCACCTCTTTCTCTAAATCTTCTCTGCTCTTCTTAAAAAACAATAGCATTCAGACACTTCATAACTTGTTTATTATTCCAAGATAAAAGATTTTTTAAACTCCATTTTGGTTTTGTGAAAGCCCTTTAAGCCTTGTGAAACATCAATACAGAGCCGTGGTAGGGCTTTTTTTTTTTTTGCATCCGGCCCACATATTTAACCTGACATAAGCCAAATTAACACGTAGTTCAATTCAGTTCCTACAGTGTATCAATCTGGGTATCGTTCTGTAGAACATGTTAGCAAAAGGAAGGGACATTCAGTACAATTCTTTGAGCTGATTGGGTACCCACCTCCCATGTCGAGCTTTCAGCCAATCACAGCCGCAGTAGCAGCTGAGAAATATCAGATTTTTGATTTGTGTTACGATGTTGTGATTTTATGTTCCATGTTCATCCGGGTTGGATGCCAAGTTAATGTTGTGGATTTATATTCTATTCAATTCCCAGCCAGCTGCGAATTTATATTTTTGATACTTTAGGATGTTTACTTCCCTCCATGGTAGGGGTGGTAAATATCTTATTTAATCAGATATTATTTCGGCTGCTATATATTTTTTATGAACACACGTCCTACTAACTGTGTGTTAGAACAATAAATGAAAGAGTGATTCGAGCTCTAATCATTGTCAAACAGTTAATTCTGCACATACATGGAATAAATTCACCACAACTTCTGTTCAAAATATAAGAGTTTATTAACAAAAATCATTCAAACATATTTCAGTTTAACACTCTCAACTAAGTCTAGTAAAACTCAACGAAACTAAGGCCCCGTCCACACGAAGCCAAACCCTGGCCTAAACGCACAAATTTTTCACCAAACCAGCCTCTCATCCATACGAAGCCGGCGTTACGGGGGTCTGTAAACAATATTTTTTTTATCAGGCCTTCAGAGGGGGAAGATTTTGAAACGCCGTTTTCGCGTTTCAATCTTTAAGCTCTAACCGCATTTTTGTTTTTACACGCATGCGTCATAGCGTCGCCTCTAAACACGCATGCGCAACACAGTATCACAACAAACTACTCACCCTGCTGTCGGGCTTACAACAGAATCTTCTTCTTCTGGAATATCTCCAGGAAGAACAGAGCAATATCAACAACATAGTTCAGCACCTGAATTTGACTGAACCACGAAAATGGACCCGCAGGGCAACCATGTATAAATATTAGTGCGCATGCCTAACATTTCGTCGCCTATTTTTGCTTTGGCACCACAGCGCCACTTACAGGCCTGGCATACATTTTGCAGCGTTTTCATGCATTCGTGTGGACGATCACATTTATTTTACGTCTCCGTCTTTACGACAAACGTTCTGGAAAATATTAGCGTTTCGTGTTCGTTTTGACTTCGTGTGGACGGGGCCTAAGCTAACTACTATGTACAAAGAGGAAGGGAAACATGGTTGAAAACCATATTAGAGTTTAAGATGGATTTTGTGTTTGAAACCAAAGTTTATCTGGAATAATTTGGGATATGATCAAATTAGCTTTTCACTAATTTTAAAGAAATTGGAATGTTTTCAGACCAATTCACAATGCAAATCCATGAGGTGAATAAAACATTATTTGGCCAAATAATGTTTTATTGAGTGATTTGCTTAATCAAGAACCAACAACCTTTAGTTAAATGATTCTTTACCCTCTTTGAAATAGCTAGCAGTGAATAGACATCAGGATTCCAGTAAATGACTCTTGGTCATACTTGCTAATGGAAATGTAATGAGTATCTGAGGCAGGGGTGCTCAAGTTCAGTCCTCAAGAGCTACTATCCTGCAACTATTTGATGTAACCGTTTTTAACACACCTGAATCAAATGAGTGGCTCGTTACCACGCCTCTGCTGAGCTAAAGGAGGGGATTAAGGCTTTAGATTCAGGTGTGATAGAGAAGTGATTCATGTAAAAGTTACAGGATGCTAGCTCTTGAGGACTGGACTTGAGCACCCCTGATCTGAGGAACACATGAACACTAATGTTATATGAGTGTTAAACCCTTAGTGAATAAAGCTTGTCCAAGCTTCAGCAACAGCTATGAACATGTTACTATAACATAGCATTGCATGCAGTCCATTCTGTTACCTTTGTCTTTACTCATCAGTAAACACATGAAATGCTTTACATCATCAAAAGACATATTGTTTGTTTTGTCCCTAATCGTGCCAAATGTCCATTTGGAAGGTTGAGTTTCCATCCAGCTCGAGTTTAGCAGGCAGGCTAAATAGCAAGGCAGGCTCTCTCTGTCTCAGTGTCTCACAGCAGGGGTCCGCTTTGTCTCAGTGGCTGACATCAAGGCAGGCTTTCTTGTCGGGTCTGACTTATCCTTGATGATTCTTGAGATCTGGGGCCCCTTGGGCCCAGATCCAACAGTGGTGGAGAACCAGTGGACCTGCACCCCAGCCAGCCCCATGGGAAAAGAGAGTGTTCTGTGGGTTTGTCTGTCCTCATACAGGGGGGCGGTCTGTGGCCCCGTCCACACGAAGTCAAACCCTGGCCTAAACGCACAAATTTTTCACCAAACCAGCCTCTCATCCACACGAAGCCGGCGTTTCGGGGGTCTGTAAACAATCTTTTTTTTATTCAGCCTTCAGAGTGGGAAGATTTCGAAACGCCGTTTTCGCGTTTCCATCTTTACGCTCTAACCGCATTTTTTTTTTTTTACACGCATGCGTCATAGCGTCGCCTCTAAACACGCATGCGCGACACAGTATCACAACAACGGCGCCGTTGCTGCTAATGCTACTCACCCTGCTGTCGGGCTTACAACAGAATCTTCTTCTTCTGGAATATCTCCCGGAAGAACAGAGCAATATCGACGACATAGTTCAGCACCTGAATTTGACTGAACTACGAAAATGGACCCGCAGGGCAACCATGTATAAATATTAGTGCGCATGCCCAACATTTCGTCGCCTATTTTTGCTTTGGCACCACAGCGCCACTTACAGGCCTGGCATACATTTTGAAGCGTTTTCATGCATTCGTGTGGACGATCACATTTATTTTACGTCTCCGTCTTTACAACAAACGTTCTGGAAAATATTAGCGTTTCGTGTTCGTTTTGACTTCGTGTGGACGGGGCCTAAGACTTGCCATATAACTGAAACGGGGGGGTTGGGGGGGGGGGGGGGGGTTGGGGGGGTGTTTGTTGGGGTTGCAGAGATCTTAGAGCTGCTTGTGAGCCAAACTTTTATCCTCTTCTCTGGTCATCATGTCAAGATTAAATATGGACACTGGTTCCCAATGTCCAAGAACCATGATCATGGCATATGGCGCAACAACAATGTTAACTGATAGATCAACTTCTTACGAAATTCGGTTGAAAGGGAACACACAAACATCTTTTCAATCTACAAAGGCAAAAATCCTTTCGCACATTTTTCTAAAAGAAATAGAGGATATTCAAGCTAAAACAGTCGCAGAAATATTTGTTTAGCTTTAGCCTTGTGCCTCTGGTTGACATGTTGTCGTTATACACGTCTCTGCATTTCAAATAGTTCAAATGGAACAATTGGCTTTTTCATTACTCTATGGACTTAAGGTGTATAATGTGCTTATTAGCCATATTGTAAGGGGTACATTTAGTCTTTTTTCCATACTTTTAAATATTTCTCTACTAATTGTCTAAGGAGTTTGAGTCAGAAGGTTTACAATCTAGCTCTGTACTGAGGTCAGCGAAGACAGATTGCTAGAAAAAGAGTTCGATTAGGCCAGAATGCGATGGAGCTCTGGCTTTCTAGAGTGTGCCTCCCTTTTCTTTTAGCCTTCTGTGATAAATGTTTGTGCATATCCTCGGTTCTCCAGCAGCCTCTGGGAGAAAGGCATTGTAAAACCTGGACAGTTCAGCTAAAAATTAAATGTAAAAAAATGTAAAAATAAACATTTCTTTAATGGTTAAGAATCTGCAGGTAATCCATTCATACAGATTTTAAAGCTTTGATGATAAAAGTGGAGGTCTTAATCTTGCCAAATGGTGGAGCATTAACCAGCATTTTATGAACAGTGATTGTGGCGTCAGAGCTGCAGTGAATGCTAGAAGATGCAGTTCTAGTCTGTTTGTATGTTGTTGGATCAACAACGGGATGATTAAAGTGAAGTGTCCTGTCTTAAAGTACAATAGAAAGTCTTTTTTCTGTGTTTGTCTTTCCAGACCGCCTGCAGGATTATGTTGGAAAAGAGGAGGATTTCTCTGACCAGCAGCTCTGTGAACAGGAGGGAAATTCCAGTTTGGGCCAAGAGGAACTAGAACCTCTGCAGATCAAAGAAGAGCAGCAAAAGCCAGAACATCCCTGGACAAAAGAGGAAATCATGGAGCTCCCCATTAGTGAGCATGAAGAGCAGCTTGTTCTCATGGAGGAGACTCCAGATACAGGGGAGAAACCTTTCCGATGTATTACATGTGGAGAAAACTTTTTAATAAAAGAAGATTTAATAGTTCATATTAGAACTCACACTGGTCAGAACATTTATGAATGTCTGTCATGTGGAAAAATCTTTCTTGAGAAATCTAATTTTGAGAGACACATCCAAATTCATACAAGTGAGAAGCCTTTCAAATGTCTTTTCTGTGAAAAAAGCTTTGCCTTAAAGTCTCATTTGACTAAACATGTGAGAATTCACACAGGTGAGAAGCCGTTCTCCTGTACAGTTTGTGGCAAAAGTTTTACTGAAAAAGGTAATTTGACTGAACACATGAGAATTCACACTGGTGAGAAGCCTTTCCGATGTCTATCCTGTGGAAGAAGCTTCACAACGAAATGTAATCTTAACAGACATATCAGAATTCACACTGGCGAGAAGCCTGTCAAATGTCTTTCCAGTGGAAAAAGCTTTACCTTAAACTCTCACTTCAGTGCACACATCGAAAATCACAAAGGTGAGAGGCCTTTCAATTGTATGTCCTGTGGAAAAAACTTTGCCTCGAAGTCTAATTTGAATGAACACATCAAAATTCACACAGGTGAGAGGCCTTTCTC
Source organism: Cyprinodon tularosa (assembly GCF_016077235.1). NCBI lineage: Eukaryota > Metazoa > Chordata > Actinopteri > Cyprinodontiformes > Cyprinodontidae > Cyprinodon > Cyprinodon tularosa. Next base: position 342,914 of record NW_024037865.1, read on the forward strand.
CTGTACGATTTGTGGCAGAAGTTTTACTCTAAAAAGTAATTTGGCTAAACACATGAAAACTCACACAGGTGAGAAGCCTTTCAAATGTATGTGTTGTGGAAAAAGCTTCACTTTTAATTATGATCTTAACATACACATGAGAACTCACACTGGTGAGAAGCCTTTCAAATGTCTTTTCTGTGGAAAAACATTTGCCTTAAAGTCTCATTTGAATGAACACATCAAAATTCACACTGGGGAGAAGTCTTTCTCTTGTACGATTTGTGGCAAAAGTTTTACTCTAAAAAGTAATTTGGCTAAACACATGAAAACTCACACAGGTGAGAAGCCTTTCAAATGTATGTCCTGCGGAAAAAGTTTCACCTTTAAATATGATCTTAAGACACACATCAGAATTCACACAGGTGAAAAGCCATTCTCCTGTATTACTTGTGGAAAAAATTTTACTCAAAAAATTTGCTTGACTAAACACATGGCGACTCATGTAAGAAACATGTTTCATCTATGACACATTAAACCAATCTTAAAATTAGAGATTTATTCTTTCACATAAGAATTCACATCAGTTAACCCCACAGGAACGAACAGTAGAGGCCTTTTCCATGTTTGACCTGTGATGAAATAGCTGTGTTTCTGTCAGGTCTAACATCTAAAACACTGTAAAACAAGGAGACAAAGGCACAGAGTCAGAATTATTTTTACTCTCGAGGAGAGTAGGAAGAGACCGTGCAGGTACATCTCCAACCCACTCTGCCGGTCTTTAGCTTTATCCTCGCTATTTATTAAAGTCAGGGGGGGCCTAGTTACACAAGCTGAGGTTGCAAGAAAAGAAATACAATTCAATTTGCAGCCTCAGTGAACAGGTCAATTTGCATTTAAATATCTTGCATTCAAATGAACCTCCTGGTTTTGTTAAGCTTGAGCAATACTTCCTGAGAGTTGACCTATACTGCTTGTGCAACACCTCTCTGGAACAGTGATATGTCACACATTATACATCATAAGAACAAACCTTAAGTATCTTATACATAATTATTCCAACAGTTTCAATCCAACAAAAATGTGAACTTTAAGCAAACTTATCAAAGAAAAACAAAAAATGGCAATTTGAATCAGAGGTGTTTCTATTTGGTTTGAAGCAAATTATCCAACTACAGCCAAGAGCAATGTGAACATAGGGGCTGCAATATACCAATGACTGCAGATCAATAATGGAAGAAAGTTTGAATGAATGATGAGGATATGACTAAAAAATCAAATCCTTTTTGTTTTGGTCATCTTGGACAATTATGATTTTAAATGAAGTACCGTAAATCCTCTAAAATTGGCCTGTATTCCATTAGCAGCTGGGTCCCTAATAATGGTCTGTCTCACTGTCGCCAGAGGTAAATACTGGCCGGACTCTTACAGGTGCTGGTCATAAAATTAGAATATCATGAAAAAGTAGATTGATTTCAGTAATTCCATTTAAAAAGTGAAACTTGTATATTATATTCATACATTACATACAAACTCATATATTTCAGATGTTTATTTTGTTTAATTTTGATGATTACAAATGACAACAAATGAAAATCTCAAATTCATCATATCAGAAAATTAGAATATTACTGAAGACCAATAAAAACAAAGGATTTATAGAAATGTTGGCCAACTGAAAAGTATGAACATGAAAAGTATGAGCATGTACAGCACTCAGTATTTAGTTGGGCCTCCTTTGGCCTGTATTACTGCAGCAATGCGGCGTGGCATGGAGTCGATCAGTCTGTGGCACTGCTCAGGTGTTATGATAGCCCAGGTTGCTCTAATAGTGGCTTTTAGCTCTTCTGAATTGTTGGGTCTGGTGTATTGCATCTTCTTCTTCACAATACCCCATAGATTTTCTATGGGGTTAAGGTCAGGAGAGTTTGCTGGCCAATTAAGAACAGGGATACCATGGTCCTTCAACCAGGTACTGGTAGCTTTGGCACTGTGTGCAGGTGCCAAGTCCTGTTGGAAAATGAAATCTGCATCTCCAAAAAGTTGGTCAGCTGCAGGAAGCATGAAGTGCTCTAAAACTTCCTGGTATGTGGCTGGACCTCAGAAAACACAATGGACCAACACCAGCAGATGACATGGCACCCCAAACCATCACTGACTGTGGAAACTTTACACTGGACTTCAAGCAACGTGGATGAAGTGCCTCTCTTCTTTTCCTCCAGACTCTGGGACCTTGATTTCCAAAGGAAATGCAAAATTTACTTTCATCAGAGAACATGACTTTGGACCACTCACCAGCAGTCCAGTCCTGTTTCTCTTTAGCCCAGGCAAGACGCTTCTGACGCTGTCTGTGGTTCAAGAGTGGCTTGACACAAGGAATGCGACAGCAGAAACCCATGTCTTTCATACGTCTGTGTGTGGTGGTTCTTGAAGCACTCACTCCAGCTGCAGTCCACTCTTTGTGAATCTCCCCCACATTTTTGAATGGGTTTTGTTTCACAATCCTCTCCAGGGTGCGGTTATCTCTCTTGCTTGTACACTTTTTTCGACCACATCTTTTCCTTCCCTTCGCCTCTCTATTAATGTGCTTGGACACTGAGCTTTGTGAACAGCCAGCCTCTTTAGCGATGACCTTTTGTGTCTTGCCCTCCTTGTGCAAGGTGTCGATGGTCGTCTTTTGGACAACTGTCAAGTCAGCAATCTTCCCCATGATTGTGTAGCCTATAGAACTAGACTGAAAGACCATTTAAAGGCTTTTGCAGGTGGTTTGAGTTAATTAGCTGATTAGAGTGTGGCACCAGGGGCCATCAATTTTGAACCTTTTCACAATATTCTAATTTTCTGATATGATGAATTTGAGATTTTCATTTGTTGTCATTTGTAATCATCATAATTAAACAAAATAAACATCTGAAATATATGAGTTTGTATGTAATGTATGAATATAATATACAAGTTTCACTTTTTAAATGGAATTACTGAAATCAATTTACTTTTTCATGATATTCTAATTTTATGACCAGCACCTGTAATACAGGCCGGGGCTATAATTAGAACCAGTGCTGTTCCTGGGCATTCCTGAACAACTTGTGATAGTAACATACAAGTACCACAGGGGGGCAATGTTTGCTAAAGAATCCAAGCCATTAGCATGTGAAGTCCCATCCTTAGCACAGACAGTGCCGCAGACAGGAGTTCGGCCTGTTTTATTTTTATGATATGAAATTGCAGAAAACAACTCGTTAAGGTGGAACAGCTAGAAGAGCGAGGTGTGTGAGAACGCTGGGACCCTTTTTCCCTTTTGGCTTACACATGAAAACTCACACTGGTGAGAAGCCTTTCAAATGTCTTTTCTGTGGAAAAAGATTTGCCTTAAAGTCTCATTTGAATGAACACATCAAAATTCACACAGGTGAGAAGTCTTTCTCTTGTATGATTTGTGGCAAAAGTTTTTGATGTAAATGTTTCTTTGTATTGTCATTAAAACAGTTTGTTTCCTTTAAATATTTAAGATGGCATAATCATTAAATGTACGATTGCCAGGGGATTAAAAGGAAATGATGTAGATTCTCTCTGTATTTTTCTTTTTTCATATCAAAACCCTGTGAATTAAAATCTACTTTGGTCCCTGAGCAGCAGTGACCAGGGGGCAAATTGAAGAAATAAAGCCAAATTTGCCAAAGTAGAAATAAAAATGTTCTTTCACTTTTTTGGAGCAATGAAGATTTTATTTATGTGTCTAATGCATAATTCATACTAGATGGAAACCTTGTTTGTCTAAACCACAGGTGTCAAAGTCGTTCCAGAAAGGGCCGTGTGGCTGCTGGTTTTCTTTCCACCCAAGCAGTAGCACACCAGACTCCATTCATCTCATCAAGGTGAATCTAGTCTTAACCTGATGACTTGATGGGATGAATGGAGTCTGGTGTGCTACTGCTTGGGTGGAAAGAAAACCAGCAGCCACACGGCCCTTTCTGGAACGACTTTGACACCCCTGTAAACCATTCCTTTAGTGTACCTTAAGTTAGCTTGTCTGACTGCTATATTAACCAATATGATGTGTTGAACTAGATCTGCTATTTTCAAAACTTTTGTGAGACACTTTTGTATGAAGTAAAGCATTAATTCACAAAAAAAGCTTATTTGAAGTCTATAAATCAGTTTTCTGCCCAATAGCAATGATGAACTGCATGGCAGCATTCTATACCCAGCTATGGTAGTATCTAGGCTACAGCTGTCAGTCTGGTAAAAAAAAAAAAAAAGAAATTAGGTTTTTAGTTGAAACTGTAAAGGTTCACTTTTTTTGTAACATAAAACCAACTAAAACTATCACATATCGTAATGACTAAAATGCCACTAAAATTAATACCGGTAGTTTTCGTCCTGAAGTCTTAGATGGCTTTCAAAAACAACACTAATGATGAAATGGACAAACCCGAGTTTGGAATCCGAGAACCAGTCAAAGCCCAGTGATCTGAGATCCAAAGACAACCCTTAGGGGAGAATCAGAGATCCATAATAATCTGGCACTAGTGACTGGTCTAGAGCTGGTTATATAGTCAGATGAGCAGGTGAATCTGATGGATTGAATTCTGAAATGTTTATTGTATTTTCTGTGGTGGATGTTTCCCATTAATGTAATTTATTTTCTAGATTGATGTACTGAGCAGAAATAAAAAAAGATGGATTCCAAAATCTCATTTGGTTTCTTATAAGTTACTTTTTCTATCTATACTCTGATATTTTCAGACAACCTAAATCTGTAATATAAATTGTTTAATTGTACTAAAATGTTCGGATGATGATTATGGAACTTTGCTGCAAGTTATTCTTTGTGTTCATTGTTTGTTAAATTATTTAATTTTTAGCTTAAGCAGATGAGTTTCTATATGTTAATTCTTGGAAACAAAGTCGAAGCTGGTAGATGAGGCTTTAATAAAAATCTGAACCAGTAAAATTCATGTTGATCCATCACCGGTTATGCTGCGTTCCTTTGGTATTTGGAGCTTCTAAAATACAAGCCAGGAACTCCCCTGATCTAAAATCTCTAGAACTGGAATCTCAGAGGTTCCTGACCAACCATTTATCTTTCACATAAATTCTAAAAATGTCCAAATTATATAAATGATGCTCTAAGTTAGGGGTCTGCAACCTTTCATATTCAAAGAGCCGTTTTGACCAGAGTTCAACCACGTAAAAGTTGTGTAGAGCCGCAAAATATAACATGACTTTTACTAGAAAACCTTTTTTTCTTTTAATCTTATATAGGAAATTAGTTGTTGCCATCTCAAACAATCAAAAATTCATTTATTTTTAATGTTAAAAAATATAATTTACAAGCTAATTAGGGATGCACGATATTGGGATTTTGGCCGATATCCGATATGCCGATATTTTAAAACTCATGTAGCCAATAACCGATATCGATACCGATGTTAAAGCTGGACAGAAATAAGTAGTCATTGAAAATAGCAGTTTTGTTATCCATTTCTGACACTTTGAAAAATAATATACTCAAATATATTTTCATATGCTGATATCAAATTAATTTTTATTTAATTATTTTTATTTATTTTTTTTATTTATTATTAAAAAAATAAATAAATAAAAAAAGTAAAAAAAATAAAAATAAATAAATAAAAAGTATATATATATAAAAAATAAATTAATAAAAAAAAAAAATAAAATTAATTTTTAAAAACACGGTATCGATCTATTTTACTTTCAAAATCTGGTGAAATTTCATCGTTCTGTTACAAACTCGTGATATTTTGCAAATTCTTGTGAGATTTTGTTAGTAAAATAGGTCGATACCGCGTCAATATATCAACATATAAAAATATGGCAACATTTGGTGAATTTTTGGGGGATTTCGTAGCATAACGATGACATATAGCAACATTTCATTAGTAAAAGAGATTGATATGGTGTTTTTAAATGGCAATATATCAGCATATGAAGATATTGGGATATTTTAATCGATCAATATTTTTTCCTCGTCTTTACACTGGAAAAATGATCTAGAAATAAGTAAAACTTTCTTACATTAAGTGTATTTACCCTTGATTTGAGTAGGTAAATGAGATAGTTTGCCAATGGAATGATTATTTTTACTCTTAAAATAAGGTAATTAGATAATATTCACTTTAAATAAGAGAATGCAAATGTGTTTTCTTATTTTAAATCTAAATTGTCTTGTTTCATTGGCAAAATGTCTCTCCTCAATTCAAGAACAAATGCACTTATTTTAAGAAAAAAATGACTTATCAAGATTTAGTTTTTTGCAGTGTAGTAGTTATTAAGTCTGTAAAAAAGACGTTTTTGAGGAAGAAGAAGTAGCATTTTATTATAATTTTTTTTTTAGACTTTAGAAACTTTAGAAAGCTGATCGAATATCAGGTTAAATATCGGTGGGGTGGCCGATGTCCGATAATCAGTTTTAAGGCAGATACCGATAGGGGGCCGGTTATATCCTGCATCCCTACTTAAAACATATTTCTGGTTCTTTTAATCTCATTCTTTTCCATCTTATAAAAAACACTAAAGCTATTGATACCGGTATATATTAAAGTAAATTATTTAGCTCTTTATATACATTTTAGCCACTATTAAGAGCCGCTGGAGAGGGTCCAAAGAGCCATATGTGGCTCTGGAGCCGCAGGTTGCAGACCCCTGGGGCCTGTTTCAGAAAGGAGGTTAAGTGAAAACTCTGAGTTTGTTAACCCTGAAATGAGGGAAACTCTGGGTTTTCTGTTTCAGAAAGGGAGGTAAGTTAAACCTGAGAAAGCAGAGTAAGTCAAGCCTGTTTCTGAAAGAGGGGTTACTTATACTCAGTGTCAGTTACCATGGCAATTTACTCTGTGAACCTAACCTGGTCGGGAGCAGGTTTTCTTCAGAAAATCCGGAGTTTATTTTGGTCTCCTCCCCTTTTTTAAAGAGGAAGTGGTGTTTAAACACCTCATTGATTCTTTGGGGACATACAGTATTCATTGCACACATTTCAGTCACGTAGAGCGCATCAAAGGGAATAAAATGGCATGTCCTTTTATGGATGATCCTGTTTGTAAAGCCAGGTAGCTACTCTACTCCCATGATGTGCTCAAGGCTTACCTGCTTGAAGTATGTTTTTATATTTCATTTTCAGCTGCTGCCATGTTCTTTTGATGCCTGCAGGATTGCACCTATCCATGAAAACTAAATTAGGTTTAATAAAATACTGTTCTTCCAGTTTCACCTCTGATATTATAACAGTTGGGTAAGTTACTCTAAAACAGTTCTTAATTACTAACTACAAATTTTATCTTCAACAAGTCTAATTAGATTAATGTATTAATTACTGTCTCTAGAAAGTATTGGTCTAATTACTAATTTGTTTTACTTACTTATTAATTACTTTCTAAATCCCAAATCAACCTCAACCACTTGAACAATACAAGAAACTGCACCTCTAATGCTTTCAAATAAACAATATTCAATTGCATGAATTAATCTTAAATTGACCAAAGTGTGTAACTAGAGGGAGAAAGTTCAAATCAAAATATACCTTTTAAAATTTGATATTAAATCCACTATTGTTTTATAGTCTTTAATTTAATTACAGTATTTATATGACTTAGGTAACTTAATTCATTACACCCAACACTGTATAAAAGTACCGTAATTAAAATCTAAACTTACGCATTGACTCGAGCAGCTATTTTCACCCAAGCTAACTCTCTCTCCTTCGCCGCTGCAGCCATGTTGCTTTTTAAAAAAAAATACATGTTCAAATTCTGCATATGCTTGCATAAGCACATCCAGTTCTGCTGGTGAGAAATATGCACACCTTTTTTTGTCTGACGCTGTTGCCATGGTGACTCGTAATATCTGTGCTCCATTGATAATGGCTTTTTATAGTTGTGGTGCACGCGCTTAACTCGGAGTCAGTCAATTTAGAGTTGATTGAACTAACTCATTTCAGCTGTTCTGAAACCCAAAACTCAGAGTTTCCAATCTCAGGATAAGTCAACTCAGAGTTCAAGTTTTAACTCAGAGTTGGTTGAACTTCCTTATTGAAACAGGCCCCTGGTCTAGAGCATTAGAGTAACTCAGACAAATCTGACTTACATACATGCATTGAAGTGTATATACAGGTGCTGGTTATAAAATTAGAATATCATGAAAAAGTAGATTGATTTCAGTAATTCCATTTAAAAAGTGAAACTTGTATATTATATTCATACATTACATACAAACTCATATATTTCAGATGTTTATTTTGTTTAATTTTGATGATTACAAATGACAACAAATGAAAATCTCAAATTCATCATATCAGAAAATTAGAATATTACTGAAGACCAATAAAAACAAAGGATTTATAGAAATGTTGGCCAACTGAAAAGTATGAACATGAAAAGTATGAGCATGTACAGCACTCAGTATTTAGTTGGGCCTCCTTTGGCCTGTATTACTGCAGCAATGCGGCGTGGCATGGAGTCGATCAGTCTGTGGCACTGCTCAGGTGTTATGATAGCCCAGGTTGCTCTAATAGTGGCTTTTAGCTCTTCTGAATTGTTGGGTCTGGTGTATTGCATCTTCTTCTTCACAATACCCCATAGATTTTCTATGGGGTTAAGGTCAGGAGAGTTTGCTGGCCAATTAAGAAAAGGGATACCATGGTCCTTCAACCAGGTACTGGTAGCTTTGGCACTGTGTGCAGGTGCCAAGTCCTGTTGGAAAATGAAATCTGCATCTCCAAAAAGTTGGTCAGCTGCAGGAAGCATGAAGTGCTCTAAAACTTCCTGGTATGTGGCTGCGTTGACCCTGGACCTCAGAAAACACAATGGACCAACACCAGCAGATGACATGGCACCCCAAACCATCACTGACTGTGGAAACTTTACACTGGACTTCAAGCAACGTGGATGAAGTGCCTCTCTTCTTTTCCTCCAGACTCTGGGACCTTGATTTCCAAAGGAAATGCAAAATTTACTTTCATCAGAGAACATGACTTTGGACCACTCACCAGCAGTCCAGTCCTGTTTCTCTTTAGCCCAGGCAAGACGCTTCTGACGCTGTCTGTGGTTCAAGAGTGGCTTGACACAAGGAATGCGACAGCAGAAACCCATGTCTTTCATACGTCTGTGTGTGGTGGTTCTTGAAGCACTCACTCCAGCTGCAGTCCACTCTTTGTGAATCTCCCCCACATTTTTGAATGGGTTTTGTTTCACAATCCTCTCCAGGGTGCGGTTATCTCTCTTGCTTGTACACTTTTTTCGACCACATCTTTTCCTTCCCTTCGCCTCTCTATTAATGTGCTTGGACACTGAGCTCTGTGAACAGCCAGCCTCTTTAGCGATGACCTTTTGTGTCTTGCCCTCCTTGTGCAAGGTGTCGATGGTCGTCTTTTGGACAACTGTCAAGTCAGCAGTCTTCCCCATGATTGTGTAGCCTATAGAACTAGACTGAAAGACCATTTAAAGGCTTTTGCAGGTGGTTTGAGTTAATTAGCTGATTAGAGTGTGGCACCAGGGGCCATCAATTTTGAACCTTTTCACAATATTCTAATTTTCTGATATGATGAATTTGAGATTTTCATTTGTTGTCATTTGTAATCATCAAAATCAAACAAAATAAACATCTGAAATATATGAGTTTGTATGTAATGTATGAATATAATATACAAGTTTCACTTTTTAAATGGAATTACTGAAATCAATCTACTTTTTCATGATATTCTAATTTTATGACCAGCACCTGTATGTAAAGGGTTTTACGAAAGGCCTCAGAAGAATTGTGGAGTGGTCTTGTTCAAAAGAATCTTCAAATGCCGCTGACATATAGGATCTTCACAGAATGGCATTTAACTTGTTTACAGTCGAGCACGGATAAAGGAAACATTACTGATGCCCACTAATGTAAATACCAGAGAACCTTATTGGAAGTGTGAAAGTCAAAGTGCTGCTGCCAACATTAGCACATGCTAAGAGTAGCAGGCCCATCAGCTGAACACTGGCATTGGTGTTAAGGATATTAGTAGCAGTCAGTAATGTCATGTGGCAGGCAGGTTTCCATTGGACCTCTGTGCTTGTATTTACCCCAGATGGGACTCGAACCCACAATCCCTGGCTTAGGAGGCCAGTGCCTTATCCATTAGGCCACTGGGGCAGGTACAGCAGATGTCCCATCAGGTGAAAAGCCGTACGTGTAATTCCTGTGCGAACAATGAGTCACCGTCTGAAAACTGGCTGCACAGTGAGTCGACAGTGCCTGCAGACCTTTTGGGGATTCTTGCTGCACTATGCAGCGCATAGCTCTCACAACCTGAAGGCTGTGACTTTGACCCACACACTTGGCATTTGTTTTAGCTTGACAGGAACATTCATTCGTGCTCTTACATGACCATGGTCAGCTTTTGGCTGGGGTAAGGCAAATAGCTCAATAGATAACAAGTGTGACGACCTCATCTGTCTTCTTCTTTTGTCTGAAATCTCTTTGTGCTTGCTCACAGTCCTCTGCTCAATCACCCAGTCACACACTTCATGCAGATGGAGCTTAACATCATTTCTTGATGGTTTAAATTGTAAAACAGAAGAAAAAAGATGCAGTGCAAAGAGTCTGTCATTGGTAAAGGACACAAGTCTCAGAAAATTCCCTGGAGAACTTTGACTGAAATGCAGGCCTTGGTAACTCCACAAAAGGAAAAGGGAACTCCTGCAATTGAGTTTTGCTGTTTGAGAACTTTTCACTCTTCATCTGAAAGGCCTTCTCAGCTAGTAAGGGGATTAGCATCACAATGTTAATTTGTTCGGGAATGGCCATGCTGCACAGCTCAAGTCACATGCAAATTGAAGTCCCTTAACAATCAGGTGTGGTAAGTGTTGTTTTTTGCCTGGTTCCATGACAAAATGCTTATTGCCTCTATATGTAAGGACTTTTGAATCAGTCTAAAGCTGATTGTGTTGTGTAGGGCCAGTTGTGTAGGGCAGGATGAAAAAGTGCACACATTCTTACCACAGGCAATGTGAAAGAATAGCTTAAGATTTAGCACAACCAGTTTTTGAGTAGGCCAAAGGAGAGGACAGGATCTTGTTGCAAAATGCATTCTCTAGCAGAGGGTGGTTTCGGTCCACCGACCTCTGGGTTATGGGCCCAGCACGCTTCCGCTGCGCCACTCTGCTTGACTGTGTCTCAGTTTTCAATAAGGGAGCCCAATACTTTAGTTTTGGCTTGGTTTTGTTATGCCATAAGCCATGATATCAATTCATTGTGATTTTAATTTTGAACATTTGTGGAGAAAGACGCAGTTTAGCTTGGCTGCACCAATCCCCAAGAGCTGCAAACCCCCTCTCCAAAACCCGCCACCAGACACTCCCACAGGAACATTCGATCCTAGCCCTACTGTGCTTGGCAAAAAAGATTAACTGCTACATGCTTTTCCTATTGTCTACATCAATGGAATTCCAGAGGCTATAGAGCCGGGCTATTCAATTGGCGGCCCCAGGGCCGGGTCCGGCCCCTTTGGGTTTTTGTACCGGCCCCTAGAGTGTACTGTGATTATTACATACTGATAGTCTTACACATAGTGCATGAATATCACTAACTGCACGTTCTCTCGTCCAGTAGGGGGCGGGATGCGCACGTTTAAGTCATGGTGGAAAAACAGGAATACAAAAACAAATACCTGTTTTCCTCGGACATATATTTTGGGAGACCGCACATGACCAAACAAAAATCACCATTCACGGCGTGCTCTAATTCAATTCTCTGACTTTTATCTGTCAAGCGTGAAGGATTGGCTAACAAGACAAAATGTCTCTCTCTAGCTTAAAAAAAAGAAAAGTTGACTCGGAGAACAGGCAGTTCAACAATGAATGGACAGAGAAATACGCGTTTATTTCAGTTGATGCGAATCCTGTGTGCTTAATCTGCAACGAGTGCCTCGCCGTGTGTAAAGAGTATAATTTAAGAAGGCATCACAACACAACGCATGCTAACTTCAACGCTACTTTCCCACCGGGCTCAGCCGCTCGGAGGCAGAAGATTTCAGGGCTTACATTTTGTTATGAGCAAAGACGTCGCATATTGTTTCGGGCCTGTACGGATCAAGAGAGAGCAACGGCGGCATCGTTACGAGTGGCATGGATATTGGGAAAAAAGAAAAAGCCGTTTACAGACTCGGAGATAGTCAAGGAATGTATGCTGGCATCCATTAATGAGGTGGTAACAGATGAAAAAACCCGAAAAAGCGTTATTGATTCGATCAAGCAAATTCCAATATCTGACACGTCAAATATGAGGAGAGTCGAGTCCCTTGCCTCGGATGTTTTCGAGACACTTTTGGACAAGCTGAGGAAGGCTCAGGTGATGTCTTTGGCCGTGGATGAGTCGACAGATAACGGTGATGTTGCGCAGCTGTGTCTCTATGTGCGATTTTTTTGATGGAGAATGTTTTCGCGAGGATCTGCTTGGACTAATTCCTCTGGAAGGGCACACCACTGGTTAGATTTTATTCACCAAAATTGCTTCATCCTTTGAGGAGAACAACTTGGATTTGGCGCGCGTCAACATGCTGGTGACGGATGGCGCGCCCTCGATGGTGGGCAGGGATCAGGGGCTTGCCGCGAGGATGGCAGCCGTGGCTCCACATATGAGATCGCTACATTGCCTCATCCACCAAAGCCTTCTGTGTGCCAAACTCAGCGCTAAGTTAAAAGAGACCATGGACTCTGTCATGGCAATTATAAACTTTATCCGTTGCACCTCCAGTTTACAGCACCGCCTTTTCCGCCAGCTGTTAACTGACATGTCTGCTGAATACAAAGATTTGCTCATTCACAATGACATTAGATGGCTTAGCAAAGGAAATGCATTGAAACGTTTTTGTGAACTAAAAGAGGAGATTCTGGTGTTTCTCCAGTCTTCAAAAAATGAAAAAAGCTGGCAAGTTTCTGTCTCTGATGGGAAATGATGATTTTAATGCCACTGTTTGCTTTTTGAGTGACGTTTTCCATCATTTGAATCAACTCAACATGGAGTTGCAGGGCAGGGATAAAACAGTCTCAGAACTTGTGGAGAAACTTCATGCTTTTCTAAGAAAGCTCTCACTCTTCTCTGCTGATCTTTGTCCTGGGAAGATGCTCCACTTCCCCACATTAAGGAAATCTGGTCTGCAAATTACTGAGGTGATGTCAGGCTTTATTGACTCACTGAAAAACAACTTTTCCACCAGGTTCGATGATTTCAGCATCTCCAGCGAAGTGGTGAGATATGTTAAGGACCCTTTCTGTGTGAATGTTGAGACAGACTTTGCATTGAAAGGAAAGGAGCTAGTACCATCATTGGATGAAGCTTTTTTACAACTGGAACTCATTGACATTCAGTCGTCAGATGACTTGCGACAGTCATTGCAGCAGGCAGGTTTTGAAAAATTCTGGACTCATGTAGTCAGCCAAGAAAAATTTCCACACTCAAGGGGTCTTGCACTTTTTCTTATGACAATGTTTGGCTCAACATACACTTGTGAGTCGTCATTCTCACACATGAATGCCATTAAAACTCACAATCGCATATCCCTCACTGACCAGCATCTGCAACACTGCTTACGCATTGCCCTGACAACATATACACCTGACTTCACTGCTCTTGCTAAGTCAAAAAAATGCCATTTCTCTCATTAGATGCAAATGTTGGCAAACTACATGCAAAGTGACAGTCATGTTAGTCAAACAAGTAATGAGGATTGATTTTTGAACAGTATGATGCAGTTAACATGTTATTCACCTCATAATATGCACTTAATGTTTTTTTTTATATGGTATGGCACAACTGAACTGAATATTGAGGTGTCTGATGCAATTTCAATATAGGCAGATAAAGGAAAAAAAATATAAAGAGAGGTCAACTAAGGGACTGTTACAGTGATTTTTTTTCTCATGTTAGCAGGGCTAAAATGGCTGAGGTGATTATTGTTGAAAGCAGTTTGAAATGTGCCTTGATAAAGTTCACTGTTATGTTGTTGTAATTAGAAGCATACTATGCAGTTTTGTTTTTTATATTTGTTGGTGCACTTGGAATTGAAGTTGTTTGTCAGTTAAATAAATGAAAATGTAAACAACTGACAGTAGTGATTTATGTGTATATGTTGTTCTGCATTTACAAAACAGAATATATTGACTTCAGTATGTTGTAATTTCTTTTTTTGTTGCCGTGATTACTCATATTCTCTGGCCCCTTATTTTGCCTCAGATTCATGAACTGGCCCCAATTCCAAATTAATTGAATAGCCCTGCTATAGAGGATGGGCAAGAAAGTAATTTAGACATGGGCAGGATGAAAAAGTGCACACATTCTTACTGCAGGAAATGTGAAAGAATAGCTTCAGTTTTTGCACAACCGGTTTTTGAGCAGGCTAAAAGAGAGGACAGGGTCTTGTTGCAAAATGCATCCTCTAGCAGTGGGTGGTTTTGGTCCACCGACCTCTGGGTTATGGGCCCAGCACGCTTCCGCTGCGCCACTCTGCTTGCTTGTGTCTTAGGTTTCAATAAGGGAGCCCAATCCATTAGTTTTGGCTTGGTTTTGTTATGCCATAAGCCATGATATCAATTTTGGCCACTTCTGAAAGATGTCCGTTGTGATTTTAAATTTGAACATCTGTGGAGAAAGAGTTTAGCTCGGCTGCACCAATCCCTAAGAGCTGCAAACCCCCTCTCCAACCCTCCACCAGACACTCCCACAGGAACATTCGATCTCCCTCCTACTGTGCTTGGCAAAAAAGAGTAACTGCTACATGCTTTCCTATTGTCTACATCGATGGAATTCCAAAGGCTATAGAGGATGGGCAAGCAAGTCAATTCAGACATGTTTCTTTTGGGGAAAACAAAAGCAACATGTCTAAATTGGCTAGCTTCCTTAACCCCTGTTAAGGACAACTACTCATCCAGCGCGCTGAAGAACCAGATTGCAGCAAAGTTTCTGCAAAGGCTGTAACAGTCTCTCTGAGTCTAGAGCATTAGAGTGACTCAGACAAATCTGACTTACATACATGCATTGAAGTGTATATATGTAAAGGCTTTTAAAAAAGGCCTCAGAAGAATGGTGGAGCGGTCTTATTCAAAAGAATCTTCAAATGCCGCTGAGATATAGGATCTTCACAGAAGGGCATTTAACTTGTTTACAGTCGAGGACAGATAAGGGAAATGTTAAAATACTGATGCCCACTAATGTATCTAGCATAGAACCTTATTGAGAAGTGTGAAATCAAAGTACTGCTGCCAACATGAGCACATGCTAAGAGTAGCAGGCCCAACAGCTGAACACTGGCATTGGTGTTAAGGACAATTAGTTGCAGTCTGTAATGTCATGTGGCAGGCAGGCTTCCATTGGACCTCTGTGCTTGTATTTACCCCAGATGGGACTCGAACCCACAATCCCTGGCTTAGGAGGCCTACCTCGCTCGCGTTAGTCTGCATTTCTCATCCAACGAGCTTCGCCCCTCTCCATTCTCACATTGGACGATTGACCAATGGCGCACCAGCTCACAATGGACCGAGCCTATCGGCGGCCGAGCTCACAATGGAACTCCGCCAATCACCGCCACGATATCCGGAACCAATCAACGTCCGAGCTTACAATGGATACAGGCCAATCACCGTCACTCTGCTTGAGCCTACACATCCAAGCTCACAATGGACCTCGGGCCCAAACACCGC